>NC_056625.2:292365443-292723827 GCF_002870075.4 Lactuca sativa
TTGCATAACTTGTCCTCAAGTTATGGAACTTGAAGAGTTTTTGGATTAAAACTATTTTAAACACATAAGTTATGGAATTAATTAGTTATGAATAGTTTCAAAACTTGCCCTCAAGTTTTGGAATTTGAAAAGTTTTCACTTATGAATACTTTAATTCCAAGTTAGCCCTTCGAATTTTAAAGAGCTAAAATTCAACCCTTATACTTTATAATATTATAAGTTAATAGTATATATATGTATAAGAGTAAAGTCAGTCTTACCGCTAGTACGCCTCATTCACGAAGCCGGTCTATAAGGTGGGTATAAGGTTGTTTCCTATAAAATGGCAACTTAATGGGTGTCCACTCTCACCCACCGCTTCCTTGACTGGTGTAGGGTTGTTAGCCGAACGGGTAGGAATGGACTATAATTCTCCCTTCATTAAAAGTATAATGAAAAATACTAAGTAACTAAACACTTATAAATTCCCAATCTTAGTTACTTAGGAAAATGTGAAAAGGTGCTAGCCCATAAAATTACACTTTGTACCTTACCAACTCGTTAGTGGAGCGTGTGTGGTTAACCGACACACTAACATGGACTAGTAAGAGTGGAAAAGGGTAACTTGACTTTATTATAGATCGGTGGAGCGTGTGTGGTTAACCGGCACATCGATTAGGTAATATTGTTGAGGGTACCAAGTCAATTTGTATGGTTATTCACACCTTGTTTGTGATCCTCGGCATCCCAGTCACAAATTTGAGAGGGCACAATCGAGATTCAAACATGCCATTGAAAAGTTCAATGTATCTCAAATGATCTAGGAGTTTCAAAACCAATAAAACCTAATAATAAAATATTTCGTTTTATGGTGGAAATTGGTAAATCGTCATTTACCTACCTTCAACTATTTTATAATTTGGATTACGGCATCCCTCTTCCAGTTATAAATAGGTTGTTGGGTCCTAGCCTTAATATTTCATATTGGGTGTTATATTAAGGACTTTGAATCAACTAATTTGAATTTCTCCCGTTATAGATGTCTAGTTTCGACAGCTATGGACTTCCCAAATCTTTAGGAAGAAGCTTTCTAATGAAGATGATATCCCAAATGGCAATGAAGGTGAAAGATCAATCCCTTTGTTGGGCATTTGTGGGACTGGAAATCATATTTCACTTCATCCACCTCCTCCAATAAATCTCACTATCCCACAAGTTTTAAGACTTGATAAGTTCTAAGTCACTCAATCCCTATTGGCAAGAAAAGTCTATATGTGCTTAGATCTTGGGGATTAAGCCACATATTGACAAGTCGGGTGTCGAAGTCTCGAGGTAGCTGGCTGCTGACTTGGTTCTTCAGTCACTCCCTGATGACAGGTCGCGACAAGACCCTTAATGATCTTACATGTTTGCTTGATGATGCTAAATTAGCAGTGATTTGGAGCATTAGTAAAGCAAATTGGATTGGAAGATCTACTTTCCAAACCTATTTGGACATTGAAAATGGTGACATTGGAGGTCCAAGAAAAACTTTCTCTTCCCAATGGAAAGGGATCGGCCATAGTCAACTCGGTTGACCAAATGGTAAAGAGAAAGGTTAAGTCTGTGATAGTCCCATGTACCATTTCTAAAAAGTCCATATGATTCTGTTGCCAAAGGAAAGACATTGGTTGCGAAGCTGCTAAATTTACCTGAAACATCTTAAGGATGGTAAAGTCAATAGGTTTGACTCTACTTCAGGTAAAGTCCATTGTCTAACTCTATTAAGTTTCTATTCTGAGATTCTTATTGCATAATGTGACGAGGTCACATGTTGATGTTTTAAGAATCAAAGAAAAGGTGAAGAAACTTAAAGGAAGTATATGCTGATTCTGATCGCGAAGATGGATTTCGATCGCATGGTTCGGTGATCAGAATTTTGAGTTGTTACTTAAGAGTTATGATATATTGCTTAGGAATAGATAACAACAAGTTTTCCATATGGATTGTAAGGATAAATTTTTCCGCAAAGTTTTAAAATAAAAAGAAAAATGGTTTTGATTTTATTTATTTTAAGTGTCCTTACAATGGCATTTGTGAAAAATTGTTGATTATATGTTTCCACTGATAAGCAATATGGGTAAATGAATTTGATTCTTTCATTAGTGGAAGTCTCATAATTTACCAAATAAGGAAAGATTCTCATCACCCAAGTTTCAGTTGGATAGAAACTTGGAATCATGCAACTTGTATTGTATGAGAATTTTTTTTATATATTTGGGAAATTAAGTCTAATTCCTTGCTCACATGTACATGTGAATCAAGTGAAGGACAAAGGGATCGGATACACTTGGGTGTGCGCTGATCAAGTCCACCACAAAGTTGATAAGATTATTCATTATGATTTACTAAAGTTTAGTAAATATGATTATACTTACAAGTTTAAGTATAGTTCTGGATCATTGGAGAAGTTTCAATGATAGACATAATGAGTAAGAAGAATCAAATAAAGCAGAAAGATAAAAGTTTCTCTAATCTGAAGAGATGGGAGAGTACTTGAGTATCTTGTCTTATGATTATCTTAGTGATTATGAAACCATGTCACAATTGATCCTCTAAGGACACCTTAGTTTATTTTGTTTGGCTAAGGAGAGGAATCGTGAATTGTTGAAATGGTTAGATCAAAAGATAAATTATACTTCATTCCAAAATTAAATCTTAGAGTCATACTCCAAGATTAAGCCTTGAGTGACATAATCTTAAGAAAGGTTTAAAACACTTGTTAAATGTAGAGTAAAATGTGTTCTTACTCTTGTACATTTGAAATTGGTAAGTTGTGATGTTTTCGATAAAACAAAGACCAACTAAGACCAATTGTGAAAAGTGTTTAACTTGATAAGAATCTGCACTAACTCTTGAATATTCGTTTTTTGTCAAGGAATGGTTCTTGACAAAGAGAATCTTATATGTCAAGAGGTCAGTGGGAGTCTTAAAAGGATCTTAAGATAGATTCAAGAACTAATCAAGATTTTTGTTAATCACTAGACCACGACTTGAGGTTTGTAACCTATCGTGTTGACATATTCTGTGCCCATTCCAGTTAAAGTTGGTTTTGCATTGGAGTTCTGAGAGTTCTCAACTGGTTGAATAACAACTTGGAAGCAATGGCAGGCCCTTGAGCTGCCAGATGGCAAGAAATTAGATTGAGTTCAATCCATATGAATTTGGATTTGTCATTAACCTTGTCGTGTGATTATGGTTGTGTCAAATTCACATGGATAGGAACACATACACCATCAAAATCTAACTGTCATAAGGTTTCTCTCTTATTCATGAAAATGATAGATAGGAAACTCTTTCACTAAGTAGATTTAAGTGGATAGCATGTGTGAAGTTTGCATTCTCATGTCGTTAGTGGAGCATGTGTGGTTAATCGGCACACTAACTAATGAGAATGGCAAAGGTTTAGACTCACATTTGAGCTATCTTAGGAAAGGTTTAGACTCCAGGTGTATGATTTGATAAAGTCTTATGAAGGCAATCTAGTATCAGAAATCTGACTGATTTCTAGGTACATGTCAAAGCTAGTGGGAGCATGAAGTGTTATGCTAGTTAGATAATAATCATTATGCTAGTGGGAGCATGATGATTATGTTGCAAGTTAGCAATTTTAATTATAGAAAACAAAAGTTTCAATTGGGAAAGAGTTGTTTTGCTATAATTAAGGGAGAGGAAATTATACTTCATCTCAAATCTATAAGCTTAGATCGTGAGGTTTTAATCATTTAGTCAAGGATATATATGAATTTCATGTTGGAATGGCTCAACATAAGGAAATTTTGTATATGAGTCCATTATTTGCGTTCTAAAATTCGATTATGATTACGACATCCCTTTTCATAATCTGAATTATGAGAACTTGGCAAATTGAAATGAAAATTTTATAGCAAAAGACTGGTTTAGTCTTTATGTGAGACATCATGAATCGTGTCCCATATGCTTTGGATATAGGATCGATTACATGTGCTATATTCATCCTTTCTGAATTTTCCAAATGCCTGCAGCATTAAGAAGGGAAAAGGTCTAGAATTGGATATGACTAAAAGGATTAAACAATTATCGAGAACAATCTAAGGTTTACCAAAGATTGGGTGCTTAAGGACAGTTGGAAGTATAGTGATAATTTTGGAAGGACCATATTGACATAATTTGTTAGGAGGCAACTCTTGTTCAGAAGTGATAGTCAAAATGGAATCTGGAAATGTTTCAAAGTTAGAATTTTTCAATCTGTGTAAGATTAAGGAAACTTAATGCAAGAAGGATGTTTCCAAGGAGTTGATCTCCTTTGGCATACTTTGTAATGTTTGTTGTCAAGTCTTTATGACTTTGTGCATAATCATTACAAGAGGATCAATGCATATAAGTTTAGAATCTGACAGATTCTAGTAAATGGCATGAATTTGGAATTCTTGCATTTGCAGTAAGGATTTGGGAGTGTGAAAAAGAGAATCATTGAAGTTATGTTCAATTGATCTACTTCACAAAGTGAAGATCATAGACAAACATAGTATGCATACTTGGTGTGTGGCATGACTAGTGTTTAGAAAACATAGTGTACATGCTTGGAGCATGGGACAACAATTGTTTTAAATTCAAGAATAAAGTTGATAGCTGAAACAGTATACAATTTAAAATGTGTAATCATATGGTGATAAATAAAAGGTGTTTTATTTATGTTCATAGGTTTTGATACCATATTGGATTCAATTATTCTTGTGTTTCATTTTGCATGTTTTGACTTCCCGAATAAGCTAGGTTATTCTTCCGGAATGACTAAGTTATTCAAACCATCCACAGTCGGTCATATGTTGGAAGTAGATATGAATTAAGATTGTCATGGGTTGGCTTGTAGAGGTCTAAGGTGTTGGACAAAGGGCTACAACACTCATGAGTGCTCATAAGTTCTGAGTATTGGATTCAACCCGCTCTCATTGGAATCACTTCATGGATTTTATCGCGAGTGATCATGAGACGATAATATCTTATATTCTTCAAACATAGATATATGAGTTGTTACTATGAGTTGGTTGTACATTGATTGCACGAAAACGCATTTGGTAACTCGGTGCTATAAAATGTGTCTTTGTGTATGATTCAACAAGTAGTAGAACAAGCCATATGAGTCGAATTTTATACATTCCTTTTACCTTCGGGATAAAAGTGATATCTGTGGGCCTCTCGATGATTTGATGATGACAAATGGAAGTGCTCGGCCGGGCTAGGACTGATTTGATTTGTTCAATTAGTCAGTCATCATAAATCGGAAATCGGGAAACAACAAATGGACAGAGAGAATGATTATAATCAATGTCTCAGTCCATATGATATCTAGAATGGAGGAATATATGATCCCTTATCTAATGGACAAGTCATTGACAAAGGTCAGAGCTCATCGACAAGGTCAGAGTTTGACATCAACTTTTGAGAGCTACGATTTCCAGTTGGTTCCTGAAGTCATACACAATATTAGTTTTAGACTTATCCAAGTGGGAGACTGTTGGATTAAGGTCTAAGTCCATAACTATAATTGGTAATACTTGACCCGACCCGGCATGGTCCATTTGGGTTGCATGGCATCATGCACTTGGATAGACTATAATGAGAGAAATAAGACACTTATGGTTAATAATATATTATAAGTTCTAGTATATTAATAATAAGAATAATAAGATTATTTAATTAGTATTGATCAAGAATTAATCTAGGATTAATTAAGTGATCAAAAGAAGACTAATTAAATATATGGGTTGATTGTGTAAATCATCCATACTTGTATAGTGGGCTAATGCTCCATGGATAATCAAGTTGGGCTAAAACCCATAGAATGGTCCATGGATGCTCCATGGTGTATTTGAACCCATGGATCCAAGGAAATGGAAAGTCATGACAATTAGGGTTTACCCTAATTGTAACAATATATAAAGATTTTATTCTTGACAAAATCGGCCACTAGTATCACACTAGAGAGAGTAAGAAAGGGCTAGCCGATTTCATGAAGTGTAGATTTTTCTCAAGTCATTCCATGTGTATTTGGTGTTGTGTGAACCATTTGAGGTGTCACACTTGGGGCACTAGGCACTCAAGCTTCATGAAGACTTTCTACATGAAAGAGGTATGTATTCTATCTTGTTATATTCATTATTTTATATGCTAGATTAGGATAATACCTTGGAAGTTCTTATTTGCATGTATAGTAGAGAAAACATAGATCCAAGGTTTTTAGGGTTGCATGTACACTTAGGAGTGTTAGAATGCTCATAACCCAACAGAAATGAGCAGGATGATTCTGGCATCATAGTGCGCAACAAAGCGAGATTGGTATTTCGTGGGTTTCGACAAGTCGAGGGTCTTGATTATACTGAGGTTTATGCTCCAGTGGCTAGCTTGGAGGCTATTCGTATCTTCCTTGCATATGCTTCCTACATGAACTTCACGGTTTACCAAATGGATGTCAAGACAACCTTCTTGTATGGCAAGGTGAAGGAAGAAATCTACGTTGATCAACCCCCTTGGTTGGTTAACTCAATGTTTCCTAATCATGTCTACAAGTTGGACAAGGCGTTGTATGGGTTACATGAAGATCCTCGAGCGTGATACGCGAATCTTACAAAGCACTTGCTTGAGCATGGATACTCTCGTGGCACAATCGATCAAACTCTATTAATCAGGTATGTAGGTCATGATCAGATTCTAATTCAAATATACGTTGACGATATCATCTTCGGTTCTACTAGTCCACAATTATGCAAAGATTTTGATGGCGTTATGAGAAACAGGTTTGAGATGAGTTCATTGGGTGAAATGACCATGTTTCTGGGTCTTCAGGTCAAACAAAATTCAACCGAAATCCTACTCCATCAAGCTAAGTATGTGGAGAATATTCTTGATAAGTTCGGGTTTCAAGACGCAAAACCTGCATCGACTCCGATGGCCGAAAGACCCCTGCTGACTCCAGATACTGATGGTGAATCCGTAGATCAGACACACTATATATCGATGATCAGATCATTGATGTATCTTACTGCAAGCCGTCCAGACATCATGTTTGCAGTTTGTCAATGCGCACGTTATCAGGCTAATCCTAAAATTTCACATGTTATTGCTGTCAAAAGAATTTTTCGGTGTATCAAAGGCAACCCAAAATTGGGTCTTTGGTATCCGAAAATTTCCGAATTTGATTTATATGCTTTTGCTGACAGTAATTATGGAGGTTGTGAGCTTGACAGGAAATCTACATCAGGAGGGTGTCAATTCCTTGGAGATAGGCTGGTGTCATGGCAATGCAAGAAACAACATACCGTCTCAACCTCAATAGCATAAGCGGAATATGTTGCTGCATCTGCTTATTGATCTCAAGTTATCTGGATCCAACATCACCTGTCAGATTACTGTTTGAATTATCTAGAAACCCATATTTACTGTGATAATGAGGCTGGGATTCAAATTGCTAAAAATCTTGTCCAACATTCCAAAACCAAGCACATTGATATCAAAATTTATTTTATCAGAGATTGTTATGAACGTTCGCTCATCCGGCTGGAACAGGTTCCCAATACTAATAATGTGGCGGATCTGTTCACCAGGCCTTTTAACAAAGCTCGATTCGATGTGCTTGTGGGATTTTTTTGAAAAGTATTCGTTTTGAGGATTAATCTTTTATTTTTTATTTTAGGTTGGATTAGTTTAAATTTGTGCCTTTTAGTGATTTCATTCTCACCCATGCAAAAATTTAGGGGGAGAAATAAACAAAAACGAAAAAAAATTGAAAATTTTCAAAAATCCAAAAACATTAAAAATCAGAAAATCAAAAATATGTTGCTAATAGTTTTGCTTGTAGGTGACGTATTGGGTAGTGATATTATCAAGTGATAACAAGCAATCTGAATCTGCATAATGTACCAAAGTTAAATTGTCTATGCTTTATGTTCGATGTGATAGTAAGCACGAAAGATTCTAAATGGACTTGACAAATATTGAACTAGTTAGATATGTTTATCCTGACAATACGATGCTCGGATAGGTTGAGCAGGGTGATATACATCAGAATCTACTGGTGACATTAAAAGAACCTGTATCTAGAACTGTGGATTAAGTTTTTCTCGATCTGCGGATTCTGTCCTTAATTCCGATATTGATGGGCTGACTAGGGAATTCCGATAAATTAGGTATGTAGAAGGTTATTTGCTTTCTTTCTGTCTGTTATTCATATGTTGCCTCCTCTGCATGATCGAGAGATATGACCTGGACTATAACATATGCAACTCTATATCTCTGCATCTTCTCTCTCTGCAATTCTTTCTATTTGTTAGCCATATATTGTCTCCGTTGCATGACTTACAATTTGACCTTGTACACAGTATATGCATCACTCTTTTTGTCAATCCCTCTAAAACATAAGTTAGTCATATGTTTCATCCTCTGCGTGATTGGAAGAGATCCGACCTGGGTGTATAGTATATGCATTCTAAATCTATCTTCTCTCTCAATAATTTTATGCGCACCCGATGTATGGAGTATTCTTGAAGTCCTTGATTACTGGAGCATACCAGGAAGCGGGAAACATGTTGTAGTACAATAAAAATTGAACACTTATAGATTGTCTGTAGATCTCGATGCTCAATTTAGGTGGACAACAATATCCTTGGTCGTCGTCAGCTAAATGGTCCATAGGAAATTTATCTAAGAATATAGAATCAAAAATGTCTCGTCTTTATTAGCTTGTCCAAATTTTATCACAATTTTTCGTGTTTAAGTGGATCACAATACTGACGATCGACCAGATATAGACATGAAGGTAAAGGTACCGACAAGTGGACCAAGGCTGTCTAACAACTTTGATCCCTATACCACAAAATTATATTCACTATTTGTTGAGATAAGTTTAGTCTTCTTGTATTTTAATTTTATTTTTAATTTTTTTTATAACAATTGTCAAAATTTAATTTTTTAGTTTTAAAATTTTAGAAATTATTTTTATTTTATTTTGTTTTTAGTTTATTTTTAATTTTTAAAATCCTCAAAAAGGTTTTATTTTAGAAAAATATTTGAGATTTGGACTGTGCCTTACACTTTGTTGAAGACAGGTAAAATCGAACAGGGTATTTAAGGAGAGCTTACAACCGAAAACTCTCTCACCTCCCACTTTTCAATTTTCGGCCGTAAACTCTCTCCCATTCTCCCTCCTTTCAAAAAAAAATCTCGTTTTTTTTTTGTGAAATCGTTTGGTTCATCTCAAAGGTATAACAAAATCGACCGTGGGAATGTGTTTTGTTCATCAAATTGACGGATTTTGGGGCGTAAATCGAAAAAGAACGATCTGTGGGAGCTTACGGTGGAAGCTTATGGCCAATGAGCTTACGACCGTAAACACCATTTACGGCCATGAGCTTACTGCCAGGGGTTTACGGCCGTAAAGCCCTAGTTGACCGTAAACACCAGTTTGGTCAAAATAACTTTTAAAGGCCAAAATTAGATCGATTAATTAAGAAAAGTTAAAACATTAATTGCTCAAATATATTTGTTTTCTCACTTGCCTTGTTTAAGTGCAGATCAAATGGCAAATTTGAAGTTTGCTAACTATGACAACCGTCAATTCTCGGTGAAGTCAAAGTCAACTAAAGTCAACAAGTCAAACCGGTCAACTCATCTAACTTTTGTATACTAGGGTTTTCATTATGTTTCTTATAAGACAACTCGCATTCTTAATGCAAAGTATCACCTAGAGTTTTCACGTGTTCGGAAACTCTAAACCCTAATCAGGGCAAGTGATGAAACTACTCGATAAAACATTATTCCTTAACCCTCGGGGGCATATGATAGTCATAACAAGAACTAACGAGGTTTACGTACCTTAAAATACAGAGCCAAACACTCAAAAAGGTCTCGAAAGAAGTCTCTCTCAACCTCATTCACTCAATCTCTCCCAAATCTCTCTCCGTATGAGAAATCTCTCCAAGTATGTCAAATCTCTCCAAGAATGTGGAATCTCTCCCAAATCTCTCTCTGCATGAGAAATCTCTCCAATCATGTCAAATCTCTCCCAAATCTCTCCAAGAATGTGGAATCTCTCCCAAATCTCTCTCCGTATGAGAAATCTCTCCAAGTATGTCAAATCTCTCCGAAATCTCTCCAAGAATGTGGAATCTCTCCTAAATCTCTCTCCGTATGAGAAATCTCTCCAAGAATGTGGAATCTCTCCCAAATCTCTCTCCGTATGAGAAATCTAATCTCTCTCCGTATGAGAAATCTCTCCAAGAATGTGGAATCTCTCCCCAATCTCTCTCCGTATGAGAAATTTAATCTCTCTCCGTATGAGAAATCTCTCCAAGTATGTCAAATCTCTCCCGAATATCTCTCAAAAACCTCTTTCGAGTTTTATAATCATTTGGGGCATCCCGACACTTATCTTGGTGAAAAATCACTCAAGGAGGAGTGATACATAGGAAAATAGTCCCTTAGGGCCAAAGCCTCTCTATAGGGGCGAAGTCCTTCTTGAACCGAGGTCAAAGGGGTCAGGCCGAGGTAGCCATCCAAAGCCGCAACCAAGGAGACCGTAGCCATCCGAAGCCACAACCAAGGAGACCGCAACCCTCCAGCCGCAGCCAAGGAGACCGCAACCGTCCATCCGCAGCGAGCCTTGCCTTTTAACCGTATCGATCCTTAGGACCGCATTCCCTTCTCCTCAGATCCGCCTCAGCAGCCGAGCCACTTCGGTTCCAAGGCTACTGATGACCGCACCCTCGCCCAGAACATCAAAATTTCTCATTTTTCACGCGGTTTTCAACAACGACTCTGTTTTAAGCCCGTTTTTCATCATTTTAAAGCGGGATTTTCACCCAAATTCATATTTTGGCATATAAGGACCCATATATTCATAAATTCAACATATTTTTAAGGAAATCTTCATTTAAGAAGAAAATCTATCAAGTAAGATTTTGTGGTGGAGTGTTGACTTTGCCATAGTGTTAGACACAAGCAACCACCCCCATACCCACTCCATGACTAACCCACACCCCTCACCACCATACCTAGTCATTCAAGGGTACTTTTCCCACTCATACTTATATTTTTGAGCTGGAACATCTCTCTCTCTTCCCTTATTCCCACACACTTTTCTCATTTCTCCACCAAATATCAAACACATCTTTTCTCTCAAATTCTCTCTCACAATTTCAAGATTTCAAAGGATTTTTTCACGCTTTTCTTCTACATCTGGTAAGAATCATCACCCTTCATATGGTTATTATACTTCCTTTTACTCAAATCATTGATTTCTTACACAAACTCCATCATAATTGTGTTAGATTCTCGAATGTTCAAGCAATCCTCCAAGTGTTCTTGAGTTGAACACTTCTCTCCTTCAACATTCACCCACTGAAATCATATAAGGTGAGTTCATACCGCTATCTTTTCATGTTTTTCTTAAGTTTTAAGGGGGGAATACAAGTTAAAACACCAAGAACACAACAAAACTCATTTAATAGCCTTCATCAGAAATGTTCAACTCCATTCACAGACTGTTTTGGTCAACTTAAACATTTTTCTTTTCAAAACTGTATCAGATGCAAATACTTCGGGTTTATACCTTTAAAATGACTATTTGCACATCTCCATACGATTTTTCTACGATTTATGGTGATTTTTACAAAACAGCCTATCATTTCAAGAACAAATCCGGACCAGTTTGTGAATATGAACATTCTAACCCACGTTAAAGACTTCCAAAAATCATGATAAAATTTATGAATAAACTAGACAAATTGTAGGAACTCTCAGAGTTTACAGATTCAGTTTTCGAGCTCGTATGATTTTTCTATGATTTTTCTAAAATATCATAGAAAGATTAAAAACTAGCTAACAACGTATAACTTTCATAACACTTTGTATTATGTTGAGCAAAGTGTATAACAATAAGCTCTAAATATTGAATGTGTTTCCTTGTTAGTTTATCATCATAAACTGAAAATTTAGTCATTCATGAGAAGATTCTTTATTCCTTTAGAATACATATATTAAGCTACAATAAGCATAGTTTATGGATTCATAGCACTAATGTATTTTCATAAAAGTGTTCTTATACATTACAAACGTTTTGGATAAACTATAATAGGTATAGTTTATGTATCATTTACTTTCAAACTTATTTATCAAAGGTTTTCAGTTTAGTTCACGTAAATTTGTTAATGAATAAATTTGTGAGTCATTCGCTTCGGGTTACTTCCAAAGTAACCAAGTCAAAAAGTCCTGTAAATTGTAACCAAAGTCTCTTGTAGGGAGAACGTGATAGTTGTGTATAGATCTATATTGGATTTGACAAACCCACACCTGAGCTACTTGCAACAGCTAGACCGGCAGGTCTGAGGTGACAAGTGTCATTTAACGGCGACGCCTGAAGAACGTCGTATTACGAGGCCGTCCATGTCAAGTATGGTTATAATAGCTCACATGTGGTATTAACAAATCATAAGATTTACGGGTTCTACTTTTAAATTAGCGAGTTATGTCGATTTAGCTCACAGGAGTTTCTTTAAGTATGGAAAAACACTTGTACATTTTCATATCAAAAAGGGTTTTATACCGATTTAAAACCACTTTTATACCTTTAAGTATGGCAAATACTTGTTTACTTTCAGTCCTGGGATTTAGGATCGCATAACTTTTATAAGGAAAATATAGGATTTTCTTTGGAATCATTTCTCTGTTAAAACTATATTTCATCTAAAATTGTTAGACTTCAGCTATAGTTGTTAAGTGTATATGCTAGAGTTATATAAGAATTTAGTCATAATCGACTTAGAATTGGTGGGCCCGCCTTATCTCCTGTTCCTTGTTTGGTTGTGGACCGAGGGCAGACCCATTATATTCAACAGTTTATTTAACTAAATTTTTATATAACTTATATACGCTGAGTGATTATAGAAGGAATCTTTGGTTTCTTCTAGAGTTCATTATCGCATATCATAGAAACATTCATTTTACACATGATAAAGAAAATATTGGATTTTCTGGAAACATACTTTGTCGCTTTTTCAAGGAAAATGGTCTCTTTCTCAAACAAAGTTCTTTTTAACTCATCGACTTAATTGTTGACACTTTTTCAAAACTACTTGTATTCTCATGAAATTAGTGAAACAGGAAAACCAACAGCGTTTTGAGGATGGGACGTTAAATCGTCAAACAGTTCACTTTGTCATCATAATGTAATTGATTTGAAACATATAAAGATATACCTTGGTGTAACTTTTTCAATTATATTTATGATGATTGTATTTACTTTGAGCACTATTATAATCGTTGTTGTGATACTACACATGAACTCCTCCACCCCCAGACGTTTCCGCCATCCTTGGTTTTGGGGTGTGACACTAACATGCACAACTTGGCCATCGTACTGGCTGATCCTCTTGGTGTTCATGGAAAATTCAGGACGATGATCCACAGGTTGATGAATTGCTGCTTGGCGTCTGCTATTACTGTGAATCCCATGGTTTATCAGAATATCATCAGGGAATTCTGGAGGACTGCCTAACTGAAGACAGATAATGATGGAGCAGTTACTGTTGAAGCTGTTGTGAAGGGCTGCAAGATTGTAATTACTGAGCAATTTATTAGAGAAACATTGCTGATTAATGATCAACCTGGTTTTCCTACTAAGATCGGGATTGAAGATGCCCAGAAGGTTCTCAAGAAGATGGGTTATGAAGGCAACTTTCCTCCCACTGTTAAGAAGATTCTGCCACCGTATTGGAGATTCTTAGCTCATGTATTTGTGAGCTGTATTTCTGGGAGAAGGTCTGGAGTTGACGAGATTTCTCTTAGGAACACTGGAGCCAATGCTTCTCTTGCTGCCGGAATAGACTTCAATTTCTCAAAGTTTATCTCAGACGAGTTCGTGGTGAACATCAACACAACAACCTAGGATACTTTCTTGATGTCTCCTAGGTTCATCCAACTGTTCATCAATATTCAATTTTCCGAGATGTTCAAGGAGGGAGAAACCCTAGATATGAAGTCATTAGGTCCTCACACTGTTGGGCTTAACAAGCAGAATCACAAGGGAAAGGTAATGTTCGAACAACTGTATCCGCTTGTGAAGTTTGGAAGATTTGCTGAGCTAAATGAAGCGTCCGAGTCTCATGGATCCTCTGATAAAGTATACTCTGAGCCTACTTCTTCAAAAAGAGTGATTTCAGAAGAGGATGTTATCACTGTGTCAGACCAAGAAGAAAGAGAAGAGACAGTTGCTCCAAATGCTTATGTGGCAGAGGAACATGATCTGACATCAGTTCACGTTCAAAGTGATTATAATGAAGGGTCTTCAAAAAGTGTGACTGAGACTAACTTGTATGAAGATCTTGATCTTACTGGCTTCGATAAGGATAAAATTTCGTTATGCTTTGGAAGTAATGACGATTTCTTGTCAAATGATAATCTCAACTCGCTACTTGACAATATCAAGGATGTTACTCATCCATCAACGGAGATACAGGACTCCGATGATGTTCTCGAGTCAACGCCTCTTACTACCGAACGAGTGGTTGAAACGACAACTCCTATGGTGACGGTGTCAGGGATTCCTCCCCTTGATATTGTTTCACCTACCATAGAACCACTTCCGAGTGATGATGCAACAACCCAGATCTCACAACTTCCTCCAAAAAGAAGAAGACGGGATCCTAGACAAGGATTTCTGGATTCTGGTATATTTCAATGCCTTCCAATTCCACCAACAACCACTCCTGCCATTGTCTCTTCAGAACCTTTTAGTGAAGGTCCTAGCACCATCTTTGAGGCTGGTGGATCTTCTGCTCAAGCAGGATTTTCTCCTCCTAAGCCAGATCATGATGTTGCCTCTGTATGGCTCGCCATGCATTTAGCTCAGGAACAAAGCTCAATGCCTTCTCCCAGAGCTAAAGGAATTTCTTTTAGAGAAGGTCATTCAGGAGAAGATAATCCAACTATTAAGGAGCTTCAGAAGAAAATGAATGTGCTTGATCAAAAGAACATTGAGCTCAATATCCAAGTTACTGATCTTTTGAGCGAAAATGCAAAGCTGAAGATTCAAGTTTCTGATCTTGAAAAGGACAAAACTTTGAAGACTAAGTAGATTGCTGATGTCCAAGACCACTTTAATCTCCTCACCTCAAGCTACTTTGATTTAAAAAAAAAACTAGCAGAGGAACTTGGTGACAAGTTCAAGACATATGCTGATCAGTCAAGGATCAATCTGCATATTCAAGCTCACCTCATTGTGACATCTGCTCAAACATCTCGTGTTGTAGATCGATTTGAAGAGTAGCCAACTCAAGCTCCAAGTGTTGTGGCCTTAAAACTTGCCAAACTGGCCAAATCTGCTGAGAAAGGTCAATTTTTGTTTAAAAGGAGCTCGGATCAAAATGCTCCTGTGGATCAGCCCAACATCACTTTTACAGATCTTGAAGAAAATCGCTTTAGAAATGTATATGGTGATAGGTCAGGGATCATTTCATGGGGATTTCACGATACTTTAAATATGTGGATCGTGAGACGAAAGAGTCGCAACACTGAATTGTATAAAGATGCTCATGACTTCAACTCCTGGACCAGAGTTGATCTTTCAGAGTTATCAAAGGCTCCTTTTTCAAATCTCTCTTAAAATCCCAAAGCTTCACATTTCAAGAATTTCTTGGAAGATCAAGTGCTTAAGGGTTTTACTTTAATGAAGACCTCCGAGTCAATTATTTAAGTATACCCATGTGTAATTGATTCCAAAACCAATCAACCTCTTCGATCTGTGATGTGGCCTGCTACCAGTCAAGTAAAGCAGATTCCTATTCTTCAGAAGCATCCAGATGGATCTCTATTGTCCATGCTGTACTGGGTGTTTGATGAAACTACAACCTCTGCTTTCATAAAACTTGAAAAAGGATGCATTCGCTTATATGACAAAAGAGATCTGCTTCAGTTTGGGAAATGGGATATACATCAGCTGAGCCATCACCAGATCAATGTTGCTGAAGACATTTTTGAACCAGCTGCCAAAGAATATATGGCTATAGTTGTTGATATCATTAAGAAACGGATGTGGAACGGAACAATGGGGAAGTCAGATGTGATGATGGTAGACAAAGACTGAGTTCAAGCTAGCACCAAACCAAGGGAGAGATTGAAGGGTCCAGTTAGTGGTTTGGTCTAGGCTTTGATTGTAATAGTTCTTTTGAGTCTTTATTGTGTTTTGGTAGGTTTTTAGTGAGGTTACGGCCCTGTAGTCAGTTTACAGCCGTAAACCCAATTTCCGGCCCAAGTCCACTATAAATAGAGGTTGTTTAGGTCATTATTGGTTATCCATGCCACAGAGTTCATGACCTAGTATATCAAGTTATACCAGACGTTTTTTAGTAATAAACGTGTGCAAACTTTATTTCTCTTCTTCTACTCATATTCTAGTTTATATTGATTGTTTGATTGTTTGATCATTGGTAAAGATCCGTTTTAGGACCTTACAGTACCGACCGACTTGTTTCAAAGTCGGGTTGGTACATATTTGGATAATCTTTGCGGTGGTGTGAATTATCATAAAAAGCCATGAATGTCTTATTTTCTCATTTTCACATCGAGACACCACCCACCATGCCTCCTCATTATCCTTATATTCCGACATGCCAGGAACTTTGGTCACAATAGGGAGATGGAGTCGGGACCAGTGGAGTGAGAGATGACTAAGATGATTATTGACATTTATCGTTTTTATTTTTTGTCAATTTTCTTTTCTTAGTTATTTTGGCGTGTTTTATTTTGTGTGTTTTTATTTTTTTTTGGTATGTTTTAAAACTTGTAACTGAATTGTGTCATGTTTGTTTTCTAGTTTCAACCGAATGTTTGTTTTGGCCGTAGAATTATTAGAGTATCAGTGAAGAAAGAAAAAAGAAAAGACAAGAGAAAGCGAGAGACGTTGTAACGTCCCAAAATTTAAGGCCGAAAAATTCATTTTAATTAAATTATTGCATAAAACCGACCAATATAAAATCTTTCATAATAATATCTCATGTGAAAACCAAAGTGTCAATAATCAAAACATAGTATCATCAAACCTTATCAGAGTGTAATCCCAAGGATCCCGTGTGCGAAAAAACATAGTGTGATGCGATACGACCAAGCCGACTCCTATCCTTTGAAACAAAGTACCTAAAACACATAACACATAACACGGTAAGCACGCTTGCATTGTGAGCTCCCCAAAATACCATGCACATATAATTAGCCACTCGAGCCTAAAGCTTTACGAGACCTTTCGGTCAATGTGTCTCTGTGGGACCTTCTGGTCCCATAACTCTGGTAGACCATCCCATCGTACTCTGTTGACCTTCCGGTCCATACTCTGATGACCTTCCGGTCCATACTCTGATGAGCTACCGATCCAAACCCTATTGACCTTCCTATCCACACCCTGCAAGCTCAGGGCATAGCATATACATATCACATAGATAAGAACATATATAAACATAAACAAAATGCATAATACCACATAGACAAATGCATAATATGACATAGACAAAATGCATAATTTCAAATAAAGAAACTGCATAATATCACATAACTCATGTAAGCACGTAAGACCTTCTAGTCCTGACTATGTTGACCTTCTAGTCCTAACTCTGTAGACCTTCCGGTCCTAACTCTGTAGACCTTTCGGTCCTGCTCTGTTGACCTTCCGGTCCAAACCATATTGACCTTCCGGTCCAAAACATGCAAGCTAGGGATATAGCATATACATATCACATAAAAACATATATCACACAACCCTTATAAGCATATAAGACCTTCCGGTGACACATAATTACCACTCTAAGTAAGGTTTAATGAGAAGACTCACTTGGCACTGCTGAAGTCCCGTACACTCAATCCCACACTACTGAAGTCCCACAGACTCAATCCCACACTGCTGAAGTCTTGCATACTCAACCCCAACTACTAAATAACAGATTCCCGAACTGTCAACACCAAAATAACACTCAATTAATAATTAGGTCTCACTACATAACCATAAGTACATACATTGGATAATTACTACATTACCCTAAGCTTGGCTTGTTCAAGCCCAAGGCCCAATCCTTAGGCCCAAAATCAACTAGGAATCAAAGCCCAACATATTGCCCAACCTTCCAAACTGGGCCCAAGCCTATACATGGTCTTATTCTAAGGCCCAACATCATGTAATCATTAAGGCCGAAACTGTGGCCCATCTATGGCCCAATTTTCGAAATTGGGACAAAACCCCTTACATGGGCCTTACCCTAGCCCATTCAATTATTCTAGTCCAATCGTTTGACTTTGGATGGCCCATTAATAACCCAATCATTAAGGCCCAATAGAGAGGTCCAACAATAACCCAAGTGCAATTAGGGTTTCACATAAAATGATGATTAGGGTTATGTGTTTCTCACTTAACCCATTAAGGACTTAATCCTATAATGAATTAATTCATTAAGTCCAATATTGCTTAGATTAATTTTTCCAATGATTATTATTTAATATCTCAAGTTATTAAATAATTCGCGTGTCCCGATTAATTCCCCAAATTAGGGTTTTATTCGCATTAGGGTTTTCCAACCCAACTACTAGCCCATTTATCAATTTGTTGGGATTTTAGGTCAATTAGGGCTTTATTGGGCCCATTTGGCCCACTAGAATATCATTAAGCCCATTAGGATTTAAAGCACCCTAAACGAATCGAACTTAACGAGGCAAGCACACCGCCTCCCTACACGGCGGCCAGTGACGGCAGGAGGCGGCAGCTACCACCATAAGTTTGTGGTTATTATTTTCTTTTCATTATTCCTCTTTCTAGTTACATTTTACAATGCTAATTACAATAGTCATACACACACACACACTAATAGAATCACATATAGACAATGACCTATCGATTACCGGCGGTGGCAGCCACCATGGCAACCATGGTGATTCTTCCTTGAGCTTCTCCGATCAACAACAAAACACGAACCCAACATACAACACTGAAATGACCCGCACTTGGATCCTATGCTCGGAATAGTACTACAGCTACCACCTGGCGGCGTACATGGCGACATCAGAATCCTGGAAAGGCGACATCGGCAGGTCGCGTTGTCAGCCACCACCACACGATGGTGGCGATGATTTCTTTCAGTTCACTACTCCAAAAAATGTCAACCTAAGCTAGCTCTCATCGGAAATACATCTAAACACCACCACCCTTGCGGTGGTATGTGGTAGTCGGAGTAGCTGTAGCGTCGCACCCCAACTGCTTGGGGTGGCGGTGACCATAACGCCTGCTGGGCGAATGATAGCGAAGGGAGGTTGGAGAAACGGCGACATGTAGACCCAACAGTCACACCATTGAATTCTCTCGTACGAGGATGGAAGCTGCCATGCTCGGTGGCTCAGCCCATCGGAAAAACGCAACAACGGTGATGAAAACTAGGATGCCGACACACTTGATGGTGGGAGTTGCTTCCTGAAACCACGACAGTAGCAACGACAATCGAGGGTGTCATCGTCGACAATGGAGGCGGCTGCTGGAATAAGGCTTCTACAATGATGTCAACGACCGAAGTTGAAGAAAGGGGTGGTGCCGATGGGAGATGAAGTTGCGGCTGTTATCCCCCTAGGGTTAGGGTTTCCAGTGACATGAGGATATTTATACCCACCCATTTGCCATCTTTACCATAATTACAATTATGGTTCCTCCCCATGGGATCTTTTCTGTTTTAATCCATTATTTACCCTTTTACCCCTGATTCTTTTATTTCCTTTCATAATAAATCGTTAAATTACCAATAAACCCTTAAGCCTACAAATCTTTTCAATTTAAGTCCTGAACATACACTTTTAACCCTCGACTTTTAAAAGTCTTCATAAATTAGTCAAGGACTTATATTTATTAATTTTTTTGAATAAACGGGGTGTTACAACTCTCCCCCACTTAAATTAGATTTCGTCATCGAAATCATTCCTTACCATTCCTTACACGCTAACTACTCAAGTAACATGGCCATAATCCTAGGTACACCCTAGCCTTCTCAGGGTAGTTGTGTCCAAAAATCGCTAAGCCCTAACATATGCAGGCGAACTAATTCTAAGCGATAAGATTACATCTACTTCATCTGAATTCTGCTGTCTCGAGATTTGTCTGAATCCCTGACGGACCACTCTTACTGAATCATTATTCCAACTCCATTCCACTTGTCTCTCAGCTGCCTACTCATCTCCTGATAACTCAAGGCTCCCACTAGAAAATAGAATCAGAGTTCCACTTTTCCCCGTGACTCACTTGTAGTTGGCCAAAACTTAGATAATCCCGCTGTAAGTGACTAAGCATATCCCAATCTATCTGCTATTCGACTGTATTTGCAAACTAAAACACAAATACTAATACTGCCCAAAACGCTGGAACTACCTGAACACTAAGCTACCTGAAGCAGTATGCCGCCAGATGACGACTTTCCAAAATCCCCCTGAGGCCTGCCAAGCGTCAACTCGTTTGACAACCATCTGAAATATCGGGTTCCAATATGAATACGGAGCCCAAAGGACTCACACACAGTCTTTCTACACGACTTCTGAATGAAATCCTTTCTCTGGAACTAGTTACCACTAGTTTTCATGTCACGGTTGCTCTATCAACCTCCCGACCCAACCGATCAGGTCCATATGTCGAATCCTAACATCACCACATACAGGCTAAAAGTGATTGCCACTTAACCGATGGTAGCCTTATATCACAAGTAATCTTATAAAATCCATCGCTTCCATGATCCCGTAACTATAGTGGCACTCCTACAGTTGTATTATTGGATCAACCTGATCTAATCCTTCTAGGTATTTCCGTAATCCAATCCATGGATTTCCATATCCTCAATGTTGCACCCGAGCTGGTGGTTACCACTACTCCTTATGCGATCTGGCAACGCGCTCATGCTAACTACCAACCTAGTGAATGTTGTGGCTACACCCGCAGTCTTACTACAATCTATCACTATCTGGCTGCTAGGAAAAAGATGAACCAAACGTTGGAACGTTTTCTGAAATTCCAACTGACACAATTCTCAACCTAGACGGCCGCTCGACCGTCTTTCCTCATGATGGATATGCGAAACTCATCCTAGTTTCACACCTACTTCTGCTCCTGAACACTTGATCGGTTCTCCCCCATATAACTTCAACTAAGACTTCACGGTTCGTGAGAATTGAAGGAATCCCAATTCTTCTCGCTTCCTAGTATCCCACTGATGACACCCTGTGCTTACTAATGCTAGCGATCAATCACCGGTTACATCCTACGATCGCCCATCCTTTGATATCTTGAAGAGTACTCATGAAATCTGGTCCAGTCTAACACCTAAATCCACTTCCTATGCTGACAACGAAAGGCTTTAATCTTCCTTGTGGCTGAAAAATCCTCGTTCTCACTTTCGTTCTTGTAGCGTTAATGAACTCTAACCGAGCACAATCCATGCAAAAATGCAATTCTCTCGAACATTCAATGACTGAACACCCATACATTTAACACTCGCAACTGAGTTCATTATGTTCATGCTACCCATCCTCCCCTAGCAACGGTAGTGCCTTGAACTCCAAAGTTCTTCCGTAGGCAGCTAACGACCATACCCAAACAATGATAGAACAACTAAACTCTGACTTCACTAGAGAACCATCTCTCTAATCCTAACCCAATGTCCTCTGAATAATACTCCTGCATTGATCTCGTCAAAGATACAAAATGATAATGGTACACGCGAAACCCACTCCACATGGAACGTCCCTCTGTGGGTTCATCAAGGACCTTTTGGCATGCAAGATGGTATATATGATCCTTGATAACACAAACACTAACAGAAAGTCGACCTGAGATCTGTCCTGTCCGAGCTCACTTAAAATATCAAGGCGATACAGATTCCCAATATGCCCCTTGAAGTGGCAAAAGATAGCATATATGCGAACATCTGGAGGAATACTGATCACCTTCAGCTAACATGACCAACCCTGCCACACCTATAACAGTCTAAACCCTTGGAGTGACAAACTCCCTTGTGCATTTTCTTGTACGTGCTACACTGTCTCAGGCCCTGCTGGTATTTCACCCGATGATCAGAGGTCAAAGGTCTCTTCCCGGGACCCTCTTCTATACGCACCTAGCACGAACTTCATTGCTCAAAGTGCTCCAAATCAATCACGAATTTCCAACCTCTTGAAAATCATATCCTTCAGGGTCTAACACCCTGTCACGCTTACTAGCTCACTTGCCAATGACTAGACTGCAACAACTGTGACATCCTCTGTCTCCAAACCAGGTCACAAACTTCTCCCCGAAGCTTCTCAGATTCTCCAAGACTCTCACCGATTCGAGTATGGATCCTGTGCTTTCAGTAGTACGGGCCCAATAGTAACGTCCACAGATATCCATACTTTCCTCAGCAATCCTCTCGAATCCTCCAAGTCACTTCTTCAAACTGATACCCAAGTCTCACTGAGCCTCGCAACTAACCCACTAAAACATATCCTAAGCTTTCCTAGGTTCCTGAACTCACCCAGTCCTTAGCTGCTGAAAGATTCCCAGTAATGTCAACTAGCTACCTCATGAATATAGCTAGCTCACATTACTAAGAGTCCCACAAAGCACAAAGCAAGCAACATTCAGACAATGGGAAATCTAACCATCCTATTCCAATCAAACCTTTCTATCCTCTACTCGGAGATATGTACATGCAGTTCAAAGGCTCATACAATCAGGCATAACCTAAAAATGTTATCCTATTGCTAACTGATCAGCATTATCATGCAGCTTAACAAGCACATACAACAGGCATATAAGGCATCTTCCTAGAACCTTTGCCCTAATCAAGCATGCAGTTCTCATAGAAATACAACAGGCGTATAATGCATCCTCCCTAGCTCCTTAGCCTAACCTAGCATGCAGTTCTCACAATCATAGCATATCATAACATAACATGTATGGGTATCTTCGGGAAAACTTACTTGAGCTTGGCTGATTGCATGCATCACACACCTTGTTCTTTTCAAAGTTCTATTCTCCTTCCAAATTCTTTTTCAAACTCCTTTTTATAACATGGTTTTATTTTTGAAAAATTTTCATACCATGTCCTTAGTTTGAGTTCAGACAAACCCGAGAGTGTACCCGAATCCCTCAAACCAATGCTTTGATACCAACTTGTAACGTCCCAAAATTTAAGGCAAAAAATTTCATTTTAATTAAGTTATTGCATAAAACCGATCAATATAAAAACTTTCATAATACTTTCTCATGTGAAAACCAAAGTGTCAATAATCAAAACATAGTATCATATAACCATATCAGAGTGTAATCCCAAGGATCCCGTGTGTGGAAAACATAGTGTGATGCGATACGACCAAGCCGACTCCTTTCATATGAAACAAAGTACCTGAAACACATAACACATAACACGGTAAGCATGCATGCTTAGTGAGCTCCCCAAAATACGATGCACATATAATTAACCACTCTAGGCTAAAGCTTTACGAGACCTTCCGTTCAATGCGTCTCAGTGGGACCTTCCGGTCCCATAACTCTGGTTGACCTTCTGCTCCTAGTCTGTTGACCTTCAGGTCCATACTCTGATGACCTTTTGGTCCATATTCTGATGACCTTCCAGTCCAAACCCTATTAACGTTCTTGTCCACACCCTGCAAGCTTAGGGAATAGCATATACATATCACATAGATAAGAACAAATATCACATAAAAAATGCATAATACCACATAGACAAATGCATAATATCACATAGACAAAATGCATAATATCAACTAATCAAATTGCAAAATATCACATAACTCACGTAAGCACATAAGACCTTCCGATCCTGAATCCATGGACCTTCTGGTCCTAACCCTGTAGACCTTCTGATCCTACTCTGTTGACCTTCCGGTCCAAACCATGTTGACCTTCCGATCCAAACGATGCAAGCTAGAGATATATCATATACAAATCACATAAAAACATATATCACACAACGCTTATAAGTATATAAGACCTTCCGGTCACTCATAATTACCACTGTAGGTAAGGTTTAGCGAGAAGACTCACTTTGCACTGCTGAAGTCCCACAGACTCAATCCCATAATGCTGAAGTCCCATAGACTCAATCCCACACTGCTGAAGTCCCACAAACTCAATCCCATAATGCTGAAGTCCCACAGACTCAATCCCACACTTCTGAAGTCCCGCATACTCAATCCCAGGTACTAAATAACAAATTCCCGAACAGTCAACACCAAAATAACACCGAATTAATAGTTGGGTCTCACTACCTAACCATAAGTACATACTTTGGATAATTACTACATTACCATAAGCTTGGCTTATTCAAGCCCAAGTCCTAATCCTTAGGCCCAAAGAAAGGAAGGAATCAAAGCCCAACATATAACCTATCTTCCAAACTGGACCCAAGCCTATACATGGTCTTATTCTGAGGCCCAACATGGCGGCAACAAAATCCTGGAAAGGCGGCAGCGGCAGGTTGCGTTGTCAGCCACCACCACACGGTGGTAACGATGCTTTGTTTTAGTTTGCTACTCCGGAAAATGCCAAACTAAGCTAGATCTCATCAGAAATACATCTAAACACCACCACCCTTGCGGTGGTATGTGGTAGTCGGAGCGGCAGTAGCGTCGCACCCCAACTTGTTGGGGTGGCGGTGACCATAACGCTTGTTAGGCGGATGATAGCGAAGGGAGGTTGGAGAAACGGTGACACATGTAGACCCAACAGTCACACTATTGATTGCTCTCGTATGAGGATGGAAGCCGCCACGCTTTGTGGCTCAAGCCATCGGAAAAACGCAACAACGGTGACGACAACTAGGAAGCCCGCACCCGGCAGTGAGAGTTGCTTCCTAAAAACACCATAGTTGCAGCGACAGTCGAGGTTGTCATTGTCGGCAATGGATGCAGTTGTTGGAACAAGGCTTCTATAGCGAAGTCGGCGACCGGAGGTGAAGAAAGGGGTGGTGCCGATGGGAGATGAAGTTGAGGCTGTTATCCCCCTAGGGTTAGGGTTTCCAGTGAAATGAGGATATATATACCCGCCCATTTTCCATCTTTACCATAATTACAATTATGGCCCCTCCCCATGGAATCTTTTCTGTTTTAATCCATTATTTACCATTTTACCCCTGATTCTATGATTTCCTTTCATAATAAATCTCTAAATTACCAATAAACCCTTAAGCCTTCAAATCTTTTCAATTTAAGTCTCGAATGTACACTATTAACCCATGACTTTTAAAATTCTTCACAAATTAGTCAGGGACTTATATTTATTAATTTATTTAAATAAACGGGGTGTTACAGACGCCATGTGCGTTACAGAAAAGAATCGAAGCCCATATCTTTTTATTAGTATGGGGTGAATTTCATGTGTGAAGAGAGATTTGATAGGTAACAACTTAGTGGTTTGGGCTAGGCAATCATATGTATAGGTCTTAATAGGATCATGGTCTTGTATTGTATATTTTGGTGGAGTTTGCGGTTGTGAAGGTGTTCATGTAACAGCCCGGAATTTCAGATATTGATTTAATTATGTTTTTGGGGGTGATTTAAGAGGGGACTCGGCGAGTTGGATCCTAGACTCGCCGAGTAGGATCGCAGACTTGGTCGCGGGTTCGCGACTGGACTCGACGAGTCCAGATATGGACTCGGCGAGTCGACGCTGTTCAGCAGAAACCCTAACCGTTCGGTTTTGGATCGTATATAACGCCCCTTAGGCCGTCATTGTCCGTCTTTTGGTCGATTGAGAAGAACCCTAATCGTTGGGGACGTCTAGAGCAAGGGAGAAAGCTATTGGAACTTGGAAGAACTTGTTAGGCAAGAAGAAGAAGAATTTGGCCAAAGGAATATCAAGGAGGATCGAGTCCTGAGGTTTGGGGGACACAGAGAGTGCGTTTTCAGGGAACACTCGGACCATTTCTGTTATTTTGTTGTGTATACGAATCTAGGGTTTATGAAACCCACTTAGTGATTAGATGGGTTATTATGTTATTACCCAGACGTTCATACCCCAGTAATAAGATGTTTAGAAGTCCAGCAAGTCCCATTATTGTATATCTCGGGACCATACATAATTCAGGAAGCAGTTGCTCGTCTGCATGACATGGACTCGCCGAGTTGTTCTTCAGACTCGGCGAGTAGCTTGAAGATTAACTGGGACTCGCCGAGTTGTTCTTCAGACTCAGCGAGTTGACTCGGGGTGGCCCCACGATTCTTCCAGGAGGAACTCGTCGAGTAAAAAGGGGATACTCGACGTGTAGAAAGGGAATTTTTAGGAATCGGTGAGTCAAGAGCGAGTGGACTCAGAGTCGTTGAACTCGGCGAGTCTTGGGGGTGACTCGGCGAGTTAGGTCGCGGGTTAAGCAAAGTTTTGAGTATGGGACTCGGCGAGTCATAGGGTTGACTCGGCGAGTAGGGTCAGTCAGGGGTTGACTTTGACCTTGTCTTTGACCAAGGATTTGACCATTGGTTCCAGGGGTATTTTGGTAATTGTTGTTTATTGTTTGGGTTCAGTGCATTGGTGGCTGTCCAGAGGTGGAGATCGTCTCAGTGATCGGAGCAGCTTGAGCTATCTGTTCAGTCGGCAGTTTCGAGGTGAGTTATCCTCACTATATCGTTAGGGTTTATGGCTCCAAGGCCGACCCTTTTTATCGGATGGAAATCCGGGTAGTTGTCATTATATGTTACAGGCCGGAAGGCATTACTATGTGGACCGGAAGGTCATGGTCTGGAAAGGCGTATGTATGCATTTAGTATGTTGACTAGTTCATAGGGTAATGTTATGATAGTGACCGGCTAGACCGGTATCCTGTTAGAGTAATGCTATGATATGTGATCTGTTGATTGATTGTTGTCTATGAACTGCTATATGATTGCTTGATATGTTATATGTGCATTCTTTGCTTATGGGCCGGAAGGCAATATGTTATGGGCCGGAAGGCAATATGTTATGGGCCGAAAGGCGATTATGTTGTGTGATGGACCGGAAGGTCGGCGTGGGTAGGACCGGAAGGTTTACCCAGCAGGGACGGAAGTCCCCTGAGACACATGGACCGGAAGGTCAGGGCCTGGAAAGGCGTATATGTGGTTGGTATTCTGGGGGTATCTCACTAAGCTTTTGGGCTTACAGTCGTGGTTTTATGTTTCAGGTTCTCAGGAGTCTGTGGAAAGGCAAAGGCGTGATCGTACCGTTCTTCGCGTTGGTGTTTTATGATATGAACCTGGGAAATTACTCTGTTAAATAATGTATTGAAAACCTTTTTGTAACAATGTTAATAAAATGGATGATTTTGAAAAGTTTTAATTGTTTTGAAATTTTGGATGTTACAAGTTGGTATCAGAGCCTTGGTTTGAGTGAATTGGGGAAACATTCGTGTGACTCCAGTCTCAAATCGAGGAGGATTTTAAAAAGAGAAATTAAAATGAGAAATTAAAATGGTTTTCAAATTAAGTAAAAGGAGGACGCGGAGGTACGATCAGCCGGAGCCAGTAAGTAACCCCAAGATACCATACATGATATTTGTTTATTTGAGCGTGATAGCACAGCATGCTAGAGTTAGGCTAGGGATCTTCAGGAATTCATGATAATGTTGCCTGATTTGTGATGCCTGTAGCCTAGGGTCCCTTATGGGATATTCTCAGTGTTCCTCTAGTGGTGAGGGTTGATAGTTATTATGCATGTTTCCTAGGGTATTGTGGTAGTACTTCATACAAATATGGGTAGGTGTGGAAGGTAGTATGTGTTGGATTAATGTCTAAGTCCATAACTATATTTGGTAAGACTTGACCCGACCCGGCATGGTCCATTTGGGTTGCATACCATCATGCACTTGGATGAGAGAAATAAGACACTTATGGTTATTAATATATTATAAGTTCTAGTATATTAATAATAAGAATGATAAGATTATTTAATTAGTATTGATCAAGAATTAATCTAGGATTAATTAAGTGATCAAAAGAAGACTAATTAAATATATGGGTTGATTGTGTAAATCATCCATACTTGTATAGTGGGCTAATGCTCCATGGATAATCAAGTTGGGCTAAAACCCATAGGATGGTCTATGGATGCTCCATGGTGTATTTGTACCCATGGATCCAAGGAAATGGAAAGTCATGACAATTAGGGTTTGCCCTAATTGTAACACTATATAAGCATCATATTATTCACCAAAATTGGCAACTAGTGGGTGTACTAGAAGGGCTAGCCGATTTCATGAAGTGTGGGTTTTCTCTCAAGTCATTCCAAGTGTTTTGATGATTGTGATTCCATTTGAGGTGTCACACTTGGGGCACTAGGCACTCTAGCTTCATGAAGACTTTCTTCTCCAAAGAGGTATGTATTCTATCTTGCTATAGTTATTGTTTTGTATGCTAGATTAGGATAATACCTTGGAAGTTCTTATTTGCATGTATAATAGAGAAAACATAGATCCAAGGTATTTAGGGTTGCATGTACACTTAGGAGTGTTAGAATGCTCAAAACCCAACAGTGGTATCAGAGCCTAGGCTTGTTTTCTTGTTATACCTGCAATAGAAGCTGAAAAAACGAATCTGGTGCTGTCTGGCCATCAGACTCGGCGAGTCCATCAGGAGACTCGACGAGTCCATGCCTTAAAAATGATGAATTCGATCCAACTCGCCGAGTTTGTTCATGCACTCGACGAGTTGGACCCCCAGACAGCATATTTTCGAGTTTTTTGGCTAGAAATGGACTAGGAACATTACCCTAAGTTGTTTTTGAACTTATAAACTTGTTTTTGATGTGGTAATGTTCATGCTAATCCATTTTCAAAGATAATTGTCAATAGATTCATGTTTTGTATTAGTTTAAGGTTTAGACTAATTACATGAAAAAGTTTGATCTGAATTATCTTGTTCTTATGAGTTGCTTAGATTAATAGAAATGTTGAGTGAAATAGTTGTTTTCAATCCATTTTAATCTAAGAGTTGAGTATAAAATGTGTTTGTGTAACTTGTCCTCAAGTTACATGAAGAGTCACATTAAAGACTCATAAAATTCATAAGAGTTGGCAATGGTTACAAAATGAAGAGTCTTGTGTCATTGAATAATTTTTATGACTCCATAACTTGTCCTTAAGTTATGGAAGTTCAAGAGTCACTTCATTAAAGAAAAAATATGTAACCATAATTAAATCCATAAGTTATAAAATAAAGGAAAAGTTAGTTCTTTTATTAGTTTAAAGTCTTCCATAACTTGTCCTCAAGTTATGGAACTTGAAGAGTTTTTGGATTAAAACTACTTTAAACACATAAGTTATGGAATTAATTAGTTTTGAATAGTTTCAAAACTTGCCCTCAAGTTTTGGAATTTGAAAAGTTTTCAAGTATGAATACTTTAATTCCAAGTTAGCCCTTCGAATTTTAAAAGTTAAAATTCAACCCTTATACTTTATAATATTATAAGTTAATAATATATATATATATATATATATATATATATATATATATATATATATATAAGAGTAAAGTCAGTCTTACCGCTAGTACGCCTCATTCACGAAGCCGGTCTATAAGGTGGGTATAAGGTTGTTGCCTATAAAATGGCAACTTAATGGGTGTCCACTCTCACCCACCGCTTGCTTGACTGGTGGAGGGTCGTTAGCCGAACGGGTTTGACAGGACTAGAATTCTCCCTTCATTAAAAGTATTAATGAAAAATACTAAGTAACTAAACTCTTAATAATACCCAATCTTAGTTACTTAGGAAAAATGTGAATAAGGTGCTAACCCATGAAATTACACTTTACACTTTGTCAAAGTCGTTAGTGGAGCGTGTGTGGTTAACCGGCACACTAACTTGGACTTAACAAGGTAGGTAAAGGGTGACTTAATATTTATCATAGTATCGATGGAGCGTGTGTGGTTAACCGGCACATCGATTGAGGGGTAATTTATTAAGGGTACCAAGTGATTTGCATGGTTACTTCACACCTTGTTTTGTGATCCTCGGCATCCCAGTCACAAAACCTGAAGGGCACACTCGAGATTGAAACATGCCATTGAACAGTTCAATGAATCTCAAAGATCTAGGAGTTTCAAAACCAATTAAAACCTAATAATACATTTCATTTATCTTGGTGGAAATTGGTGAATCGTCATTCACCTACCTTCAAATATTTTATAGCTTGGATTACGGCATACCTCTTCTAAGTTATAAAATAGTTTGTTGGGTCCTAGCCTTAATATTTCATATTGGGTGTCATATTAAGGACTTAAGATCAACTATCTTGAATATCTCCCAAAAGATGTCTGGTTTAGACACTTATGATCTTCCCAAATCTCTTGAAACAAGGTTTCCTAATGAAGATGATGTCCCATGGATATCATACTTCTTTCTCCTCCTCCAATTATTCTCCCTAACCCACAAGTTCTTGAAAAGTTTAAGGTCACTCAAGCCCTATTGGCAAGGCAAGGTCTAGGTGTGATCACATCTTGGAGATGTAGTCACATATTGACAAGCCGGGAGAGTTGGGTGTCAAAGTCTTGAGAAAGTTGGTGGTTCAACTACTTTCTAAGTCATATAGTGAGTTCTTTTGGAACACCTATGAAAAAGACTATGACAAGACCCTTAATGATCTTATCTATTTGTTAAGATCAACTTCCTAAAACTTTGTGGACATTGACAATGATGACATTGGATATCCAGTAAAGCATTCTCTACCCAATGGAAAGGGATCGGCTATAGTCAACTCGGTTGACCAAATGGTAAAGAGAAAAGCTAAGTCTGTGATAGTCCTATGTACCATTATCAAAGGGTCCATATGTTTATATTGCCAAAGGAAGGGGCATTGGTTGCGAAGCTGCCAAATTTACCTAAGGATGTTAAAGTCAATAAGTTTGACTCTACTTCAGGTAAAGTCCACTATCTAACTCTGTTAAGTTTCTATTATGAGATTCTTGATACATGATGTGACCGGGTCGCATGGTGATGGTTTAAGAATCAAAGGAAAGTGAAGAAACTTAAAGGAAGAATATGCTGAATCTGATCGCATAGATGGATTTCTATTGCATAGTTTGAAAAATCGGATTCTTGAGCTACTTCTTAGGAGTTATGAGATATTGCTTAGGAATAGATAACAACAAGTTTTCATATGGATTGTAAGGATAGTTTTTCCGCAAAGTTTTAAAATAAAAGGAAATTTTTGATTTTATTTATTTTAAAATATCCTTACAATGGCATCTGTGGAAATTTTTGTTGCTTATAAGATTCCATTAAGAGCAAGAGTGGAAATATGAAATTGATTCTTTCATTTGTGGTAATGTCTATATTTACCAAATAAGGAAAGATTCTCATCACCCAAGTTTCAATTGGACCGGAACTTGGAATCATGCAAGTTGTATAGCATGATGAATGAGAACTTTCAAGTTTTGGAAAATTAAGACTAATTACTTGTTCACATGGATGTGTGAGTTAAGGACTAAGGGATCGAGTACACATTCTTGTGCACTGATTAAGTCCACCACAAAAGATCGATAAGAAGAATCAAATAAGGCAGAAGGATAAAAGTTTCTCAAATCTGAAAAGATGGGAGAGTACTTTAGTATCAGTTTTGTGATCATCACTACTAGAAAAAAGGCCTTTTACGACGCGCAAAACACGACGCTCTTTGATTTATGTTACGCATTAGAGAGCGACATTAAAAAAGTGTCATCTCTTAAAAAATTTGAAGAATTTAGGTCGCGCATTACTGAGTGTCCTTAAATTAGTGTCTCATGTAAAAATATTAAAAACACGGAGGGCACCTATAATAAAACGGGCGTCCTCTACGAATGTCGCTTTATAATTTTAATAAACGCGCGTTTCTGGACTCCTTGATAGGTAAGGGGGGAAACTAAATCCCCTAAAATTTTGAACACCCGCTTCCTCTTCCTCTCTACTCTCTACACCCGCCAAAATCGACTTCATTCTCTCCCTTCTTTCTCTCTGCAAACCCCTTCCTCTCCGATCGACTTTCACTTCCTTCTATGTGCAAACCCTAATCAAGGTTTTGTGTGGGTGCTTTATTGTGTATGATATTCAGGTCCTTCACAAAAAAAAAAACAGTTGTCGGTGTGATTGCTCTCTCTCTCTCTCTCTCTCTCTCTCAAGAATCAAATTACTTGAGAAAGGTTTGAGACGTTGGCTTGAGGGAAAGAAGAGGCGGCGACGGTGGCTCCAATGAAGGAAGACGTCAGACGGTGGTTGTGGGGAATGAAGATGCAACGATGGTTGGGTTCAACCCCTTAGATTCGCTTCTAATCCTTCTAAGGCTCTATCATCAACGATTATTTTCTCTCCCTTTTGTCTATATGTTTCTATGGCCTCGCGTTTCTCATCTCCTTCCTCTTTGCCCCTATATAACTTTTCTACTACTTTTCAGTTTACAGTTCTAGGTTTCCCCCAAAAAAACTACAAGATCTTGATCACGATGACCTCTTTTTCTTTCCAGTGTAGGTTTTACCTAAATCAGATGCTTATATATATGAAAAGGTTTCTCTCATAGTTACCCCTTAGATTCGCTCAGAAGGCCACGAATTGCGTACCAAATCGTTTCGTACCCAATCGGGTACGAAAGCGTTCCGAACGTGACCTGGATCGCAAACCGGTACGGTGTCGAGATAGTTCCCAATCGAAATCTGGAACAAGTTTGATTCAGTAATCCAATAGTTCCAAAACACGATTTTGGGTTCAATTTCTGAAATTAGTACGTCAATTTCTGATATTGGTATCCCGATTTTTTGGAATGGCGCGAAACTGCCGACTGTTTCCACATCGACTCTTAATTCTTCTAATTCACTGAACCATCTTACACACTAATGTTCAATTTCTTATTCTAGGTACTATAATTGCGTATATATTACTCAATTTGAAATCATCTTCTAGAATGATTGTTTGTGTATTCTATACCACTGTTCCAATTCCCAATTTCTACAAAGTCTATACGTACCAGACTAGCACTAACATGTATGTATACCTACAAATACATATTGAATTCCATCATCCAAATCTGCTCTACACTTCTACTCTTCTCCTTCTTCATTCTTCTTATTCTTCTTTTGTTTTTGTTCTATTTTTATTTCACCGAATTTACTCAAAGTTCATGTTTTGGTTTTGGAATTTGGTACACTGTACCATACTAAATTGTATACCGTACCGGATCGTTCCGAAATGAACCTACCCCCCTCCTGTAAATAATGGCATGCTGCTGCTTCTGCCAAAGGAAGAGTTGGAAGATGAAGCTTCACCTATAACAGCTTCCATAAAATGTAGGGGCTCAAGGTAAGTGATGCAATCTTTCTTAATACTTATGGTACACTAAGGGTCTATTTTGGTTGGATTGAATATGATGACAAATGTATTGGAATTGTTGATTACATTGCATAATTCCATTATCTTGCTTATTCCATTACCATGTACCTATATATTGCATTTCTTCATCGTTTAATTCCATCCAACCAACACCCGTTTCACTCATGAAGTTGAAGGGGGGTATGATGGTCATTTTCTCACTTTAAGGTACCATTTATTTTATGATCTTGTAGGGAGAGTTCTACAACTATTCAGGATGTGGAAACACCTTCAACTGCAACCATCCTATTGTACGCCAATTCATAGTAGATTCCTTGAGGTATATAAGTTGCTACTTACCTATCCCCTGTTTTCAGTTATTATTTCAAGAGTAAATTACAATTTTGCTCCCTGAGTTTAGCACTTACTTAGTTTTGGTCCCAAAAGGAATTTGTTTGGAAGACGTTGCCCTTATTTTATTGTTTCATAATAATTTTGATATCTGGAGCATTTAATCTAACACCCAGTTGTTGATATTTTTTCAACTGACCATCTTGCCCTTTGACCAAAACTGCAAACAGATCCCTTTAGGGACCAAAACCGAAAAGAGTGCTAAACTCAGGGACCAAAATTGTAATTTACAATCATACATGTGTTCCTGATTCTTGGTAAATTAAGTTTTTCTTTATGAAACCTTCCTACAGATATTGGGTAACAAAGATGCATGTCGATGGATTTCGGTTTGATCCCGCCTCTATCATGACAAGAGGCAGCAGGTTATCAGTTATCTATTCTACCAAATATCTTATATTCTGATTCTTATCTTAACAATATTTGAAAAAAAAAAACAACATTCATTTGTATTTTCTTTATCTTTTTTCTTTCAGCCTTTTTGATGCAATAAATGTATATGGAAATCAAGTAGAAGATGATTTACTGACAATTGGCTCACCTCTCACCAACCCATCTTTCAGCCTTTCTTTATCTTTTTTCTTTCAGCCTTTTTTCTTTCATTAAACTATAGTGGTTTTATGAGATGTAGGCTTAGTTATTTATTTATATAATAATTTGTGACAATGATTATTGGCAGGTGGGCATCTATTTGCCTGGTTCAGGGGTTGTCACAAAATACTTGCTCTAGAGGTAAAATTATGATTTTGTCCTTGATTATCTTTTAATCTCTTTGCCTTCCATTTTTATAACTTTCCTCATGTATACAGTTGCCTGCAAAAGTACTTGGACTAGCAGGGATTCAGCATAGTAGGCCATGGCTGCACTATATGTAGTAAATTACAAAAATGGTCCCTGTAATTTTTGCTTTTTCCTTGTTTAGTCCAAAGATGAAACCTTTTTTTTCAGTTTTAGTCCTTATTTCAACATTCTAGGGACCAAAATTGAAAAAAAAATGTTCCAAGTTCCAATTTTGGAGTGAAACAAAGTAAAAATCAGAAATCATAGGGATCATATTTATAATAAAGCACAGCTGGTGGAAGCATCTGATAATCTTGAAACACAAGGTAATTCTGTACTTCATGTTATGCTTTATTTTTATGGTTTAGTGGTGTATTAAAACTAAAAAGAAAACCATATTTTTAATATCTCAATATTTGTTAGCAGCTGAATATGAAAAAGAAATATCTCCAGACTAGTGGGGTAACAAATTTGGATTTGTGTCTGGAGGATTACTTGGAGCACAATCCAAGAGAAAGAAGTCTAACAGCACATCGGAAATCACTCAAAATAGTAACAAAAGGACTGCATTTTATGAAGAGGATCAAGAGAATCTTTACAAACTTGTACAAGTATGTACCTTTTTTTTAATAATAAAAACTAAAAGGACCTCAACTTTTGAATAAAGAATCAACATCTACAAAATTGACATATTTTGTTGTTTTTGCAGGATAAAGCAACTTCTGGAAAACAGGGACTTGGTATAAAGGATCGCCCAAGGAAAATAGCAGGGGTTCGCTTTCAAGGGACAAAAACGTCTTTTAGCGACAGTGAGAGGGAGGAGTCTGAGTCGGAAGATGATCATTCTTTAAAAAAACAAAAAATTGATGATGTGACGGAATCAAAAGTGAAGCTAAAGAAACTCTGTAGAAAGCTTCTTAGCCAGGTACCTGAGAAATCATTGAAGCTTAAAAAACTCAAAGCTCTAATCGATGAAAACTCTTCAATTTTTTCCAATTTCTCTTCAAAGAAGGATTCTCTTGAATTTTTGAGACAGAAGGTATGATTTTTTTTTTCTGGTCACACTATATAGAATATGGTTGCATTTGATTCTGATATTAATAATTTCTGTTATTTTTTTTACTATAGCTTGAACGCAGTGAAAAGTTTATTGTGGAAGGGAAGAGAGTTAGTCTCTCATCTAAATGAGAACAAATCTTTTTGGAGAATTTCAAAGTGTAGAGTTTGCTAAGGCTTGTAATCCTATCGAGTTACACAATTGGATTTGTTAGCAGGTAATTAATATTATTATTCTTAAGAGAATATAGATTTGAAAATTTTGAACACATCCATTTAGGGAATTTTAATGTGTCTTATTTTATTATTAACAGTTGTACCCTTTGTCATACTTGACTTAAATTATGGAAATAGAAACTTTCGGGAAATAGAAACTTTGAAGGGCGTGTTCACCCACTAACAAGAGCCAACTACCTGGCTTCACCTCCCTTGGTTGTAGCTTACGCACTTGTCGGCACGGTATGTGTAAAATTACTCTTCTACCCTCAAAGAAACACACAACACAAATTCATATCATGTTTTGCATGTTGTGTGTTTTATTAACAACTTTTATTTATTCATGATCTTCAGCTATCTTCTGTTGGTGGACAGCTTGTAATTTCAAGTGATGGAGTCGCGGATTGGCTCCGGAATCAGCAGCAGCACAAACAGGTAAGTTTTGTTAAATGATTTTTATAAAGTTTAAAGTCAATCCTTTCATCTGGACAAAATTCTTCATGTTAAATTACGTAATAGTCCTTGGAGTAGTTGACATGAACAGTTTTTTTTGTTAGAATGATTCCATATATATGTGCAAGCAAAGCACATGCCTTGTGAAAAAGGGAAATCTATTCTAGTCATTCTCTTTAACAAGGCAACCTTAAAGTTGATTTTTTAAACCTGATGTTTAAAACTACATTGAGTGTGAGATAGAAGTTTATGCAGAGAAGGAAAAAGATAGAAGTTTTTGAGGATGTTGCTGATGAAAAAGATAGATGTTCTTTGGGATGCTGCTAATGAAGTTTATGCAGAGAAGGAAAAAGATAGAAGTTGTTGGCACATAGTAAGCTAAATAATGCAATTGTATATAAATGAGTTCATTTTTTTATAACATTTACTCACTATTGGAATAATTATTTGTATTTGACATATTAGTGAAATGAATTATCTTTGTTATTTATGGTATTTTATTTATTATTATGAGATTTCTAATGTATTATTTAATATGAAAAATTAGTAAATCTATAAATAATATTTTTTTTAAACATTTAAAATTATGATACGCAAAAATGTGTGTCATCTTTATTTATGACATGGCCTTTCTTGACAGGGGCTTCCTTGATACGCATTGCGTGTCATAAACACGCGCGTCGTAAGGTTACGACACGCAAATGCGTGTCGTCTTCTTTTATGACAGGGCCTTCCTTGATACGCATTGCGTGTCATAACCGCGCGTCGTAAATGCGCGTCATAAATGCGTGTCGTAAATGCGCGTCGTCTATAGACGACGCGCAAAAGCGCGTCGTCTCTCTTTATGACAGGGCCTTCCTTGACACGCATTTGCGCGTCGTCTGAGCGTTTTACGACGCGCAATGAGCGTCGTAAAAGGCCTTTTTTCTAGTAGTGCATCTTAATGATTAAGAAACCATATCAAAATTAGTTCTCTAAGGAAATCTTAGTGCATTCTTATGACTAAGAAGAGGAACTTGAATTGTTGAAATGGTTAAATCAAGAAGATGAGTCATACTTCGTTCCAATACAAGTCTTAGAGTCATACTCCAAGATTGTAACTTGAGTGACATGTCTTAAAGAAGGTTTAAAACACTTGTCAAATGTAAGAGTAAAAGTTTACTACTCTTGTACATTTGAAATTGGTAAGTTGTGATGTTTTGGATAAAACAAAGACCAACTAAGGCCAATGTTGTGAAGTGTTTGTCTTGATTAGAATCCGCACTATCTCTTGGATGTTTGACAAGGGAGTCTTATATGTCAAGAGGACAGTGGGAGTCTTAAAGGTCTTGAAAGTCTCAAGAACTAATCAAGAATAAAACCTGAAGTTCTTCACTAGCACACGACTTGAGGTTTATAACCTATCGTGTTGACATATCTGTGCCCATTCCAGTTAAAGTTGGCTTTGCATATGAGTTCTTAGAGTTCTCAATTTGTTGCACAACAACTTGGAAGCAATGGCAGGCCCTTGAGCTGCCAGGTGGCAAGAAGTTAAGATTGAGTTCAATCCATATGAGTTTGGATTTGTCATTATCCTTGTCTTGTGACTATGATTTTGACAATTCACATGGATAAGAACACATACACCAGTAAATCTAAGTGTCATAAGGTTTCTCTCCGATTCATGAAAATGATGGTGAGGAAACACTTTCACTAAGTAGATTTTAGCTAGATAGCAATTGTGATATTTGCATTCTCAAAGTCGTTAGTGGAGCGCGTGTGGTTAACCGGCACACTAACCTGGACTTGTGAGAAGTGGCAAAAAGGTCTAACCATTATGATTACGGCATACCTCTTCATAATTGTTTAGACTCACAAGTGTGCTATCTAAGGGAAGGTGTATGATTTTGATAAAGTCTTATCAAAACAATCTAGTATCAGAAATCTGAACTTTGGTAAGAAAGTCAATGAAGTATTGATTTCTAGAAGTCCAGCTGATTTCTGAGTACATGTCAAAGCTAGTGGGAGCATAAGTGTTATGCTAATAATCATCATGTTAGTGGGAGCATGATAATTATGTTAAGTATTGCAAGCTAGCAATGTTAATTATAGAAAACAAAAGTTTCAATTGGGAAAAAGTTGTTTTGCTATAATTAAGGGAGAGGAAATTATACTTCATCTCAAATCTATAAGCTTAGATCATGAGGTTTTAATCATTTAGTCAAGGATATATATATGAATTTCATGTTGGAATGACTCAACATAAGGAAATTCTGTATATGAGTCCATTATTTGCGTTCTAAAATTCGATTATGATTACGGCATCCCTTTTCATAATCTGAATTATGAGAACTTGGCAAATTGAAATGGAAATGTTATAGCAAAAGACTGGTTTAGTCTTTATGTGAGACATCATGAATCGTGTCCCATATGCTTCGGATATAGGATCGATTACATGTGCTATAATCATCCGTTCTAAAATTTTCAAAAATGCCTGGGGCATTAAGAAGGGAAAAGGTTTAGAACTGGATATGACTAAAAGGATTAAACAATTGTCGAGGACAATCTAAGGTTTACCAAAGATTGGTTACTCAAGGACAATTCGAAGTATAGTGATAATTCTGGAAGGACCATATTGACATAATCTGTTAGGAGGCAACTCTTGTTCAGAAGTGATAGTCAAAATGGAATCTGGAAATGTTTCAAAGTTAGAATTTTCAATCTGTGTAAGATTAGGAAACTTAATGCTAGAAGGATGTTTCCAAGGAGTTGATCTCCTTTGGAATACTCTGTAATGGTTGTTGTCAAGTCTTTATGACTTTGTGCATAATCATTACAAGAGGATCAATGCATATAAGTTTAGAATCTAACAGATTTCTGTAAATGGCATGAATTTGGAATTCTCGCATTTGCAGTAAGGATTTGGGAGTGTGAAAAGAGAATCATTGAAGTTATGTTCAATTGATCTAGTTCACAAAGTAAAGATCATAGACAAACATAGTATGCATACTTGGTGTATGGCATGACTAGTGTTTAAGAAAAACATAGTGTACATGCTTGGAGCATGGGACAACTATTGTTTTAAATTCAAGAATAAAGTTGATAGCTGAAACAGTATACAATGAATAATGTGTAATCATATGGTGATAAATAAAAGGTGTTTTATTTATGTTCAAAGAGTTGATACCATATTGGATTCAATTATTATTGTGTTTCATTTTGCATGTTTTGACTTCCCGAATAAACTGGGTTATTCTTCCGGAATGACTAAGTTATTCAAACCTCCACAGTCGGTCATATTTTGGAAGTAGATATGAATTAAGACTGTCATGATGGGTTGTAGAGGTCTAAGGTGTTGGACAAGGCTACAACAATCATGAGTGCTCATAAGTTCTGAGTATTGGATTCAACCCGCGCTCATTGGAATCACTTCATGGATTTTAATCACGAGTGATCATGAGACGATAACATCTTATATTCTTCAAACCTAGAGATATGAGTTGTTACTATGAGTTGATAGTACATTGATTGCACGAAACCGCATTTGGTAACTCTGTGCTATAAAACGTGCCTTTGTGTATGATTCAACAAGTAGTAGAACAAGCCATATGAGTCGAAGTTTATCCGTTCCTTTTACCTTCGGGATAAAAGCGATATCTGTGGGCCCCTCGATGATTTGATGATGACAAATGGAAGTGCTCGGCCGGGCCAGGACTGATTTGATTTGTTCAATTAGTCAGTCGTCATAAATCGGAAATCGGGAAACAACAAATGGACAGAGAGAATGATTATAATCCATGTCTCAGTCCATATGATATCTAGAATGGAGGAATATATGATCCCTTATCTAATGGACAAGTCACTGACAAAGGTCAGAGTTCATCGACAAGGTCAGAGTTCGACAGAAGCTTTTGAGAGCTACGATTGCCGGTTGGTTCCTGAAGTCATACGCAATAATAGTTTTAGACTTATCCAAGTGGGAGACTGTTGGATTAATGTCTAAGTCCATAACTATATTTGGTAAGACTTGACCCGACCCGGCATGGTCCATTTGGGTTGCATACCATCATGCACTTGGATGAGAGAAATAAGACACTTATGGTTATTAATATATTATAAGTTCTAGTATATTAATAATAAGAATGATAAGATTATTTAATTAGTATTGATCAAGAATTAATCTAGGATTAATTAAGTGATCAAAAGAAGACTAATTAAATATATGGGTTGATTGTGTAAATCATCCATACTTGTATAGTGGGCTAATACTCCATGGATAATCAAGTTGGGCTAAAACCCATAGGATGGTCTATGGATGCTCCATGGTGTATTTGTACCCATGGATCCAAGGAAATGGAAAGTCATGACAATTAGGGTTTGCCCTAATTGTAACACTATATAAGCATCATATTATTCACCAAAATTGGCAACTAGTGGGTGTACTAGAAGGGCTAGCCGATTTCATGAAGTGTGGGTTTTCTCTCAAGTCATTCCAAGTGTTTTGATGATTGTGATTCCATTTGAGGTGTCACACTTGGGGCACTAGGCACTCTAGCTTCATGAAGACTTTCTTCTCCAAAGAGGTATGTATTCTATCTTGCTATAGTTATTGTTTTGTATGCTAGATTAGGATAATACCTTGGAAGTTCTTATTTGCATGTATAATAGAGAAAACATAGATCCAAGGTATTTAGGGTTGCATGTACACTTAGGAGTGTTAGAATGCTCAAAACCCAACAGTATGGGCCCGTACTACTGAAAGCACAGGACCCATACGCGTATCAGGGAAACCATGGTCTCTAGGGTAGGGTTGCGAGAGTTGGATCCCAGGATTGTGGGAAGTGTCTGAGATTGGTAGGGTGCCTTCAGTATGGAGATTTCGAGGCATAATGATAGTGGATCCGGATCAGGATCGGGAGCTGGAGAGCGAGTTCCGGGTGGATCGGTGCCGTCGAAGGTTATCGATCGGATGAGCACGAGTGAGTTGGATGCGAAGGTTCGTGAGATCCTGTGTGATGAGGTTGCTGCATTGTTACGGGCTGAGTTGCCGGAATTGTTTGGGTCGATCAGGACCGCCATGGTTGAGTAGTTTGATGAGCGATATGCGGCTCTCGCAGAGATGGCTGCCGCGACAGTTACAGCGGCTGTAGCAACGGCAAAGAGAGGAGCTAGTCGGGGTTTTTAGTATCGGGACTTCTATTATACGAAGCCTCCCACATTCGATGGAGTTCAGGACCCGATTGCTGCTATGAGATGGTTATCAGACGTGGAGGGGTGTTTCTCCACGAGTTTATGCCGTGCTGATAAGAGGGCGAGGTGTGCTCTGGACCTATTAGTGGAGATTGACCATGGGGTCATATTCCGACGCGCAGAGGGCTGCGGTTTCAGGGGATCAGTTAGAGGGATGTTCAGTACTCGCTATGTTCCGCGAGATGAGAGGGAGAGATTTTCTCGGGAGTTCCTTGAGCTGAAGCAGGATTCGGAGTCGGTGACTAAGATCACCAGGATGTTTATTGAGAGGGCGATGTTTTGCCATGAGTTCGCTTCGGAGCAGGCTCAGATGTCCTGATATCTGAGTATGCTCAAGAGGGATATCAGACAGTTCGTGTCTGCGCAGAGGTGTGAGACCTTGTTGGAGTTGCAGGAGGCCGCCATGTGGCGTGAGTTAGAGGTTGAGTTGCAGTTGCGTGAGCTGAGGCAGGCCCCGATGCAGTCGCAGTCGGCGCCGAAACGGTTCAGGACCGTAGATGTTAGAATGGGGGATCGGAGCGGCCACACTTGTGGGAAGTGCGGGAGGGGTCACACCGGAGTTGCTGGTCCGGTGGTGCATGCCGCAAGTGCGGAAAAGAGGGGCACTATGCGCGGTATTGTCGGCAGTCGGTGCCGATTCGGGATTTGAGGATTTGTCATCATTGTCGGCAGGTTGGACATTTGAGGGTCAACTGTCCACAGCTTTCTGCAGGACCGGTGCAGGCTCTAGCACCGGCCACCTTGAGGAGTTAGGGGAAGGATAGGATGGAGCAGAGCTCCAAGGGCTCAGAGTCGTGCTTATCGGCTCGCGGCAGGGGGAGACGGAGCAGTGCCGGAGGCAGCTGCGGGTATGATGCTTTCTTGATGTCTTGATTGTCTTGCATTGATTGTGGCGTATTGTTTGTGCTGGTATCTTGCGTGGATTTCGATGCGGTATTCGTTGTTTCGCGGGTTTGGCATGGTTATGGATTGGTACTTCAGGTTTTCGCTTTGGCATTCATTGTTCTCTGATGGTTTGGTATGGTTATAGTTTGGTGTTTTGGTGCCGGTAGCCTTGCGCGGTTTTCGATGTGGTATTCATCCTTTGGCAGGTTGTGGGTTTGGTTACGGGTTATTGTTGGGAATTCCGTTAGTTATCGTTCGTGAGGGTTGTAGTGGAGATGCGGCACTGGGTTGAATGTTAGGTAGCATCTGCAGTCGTAGAGTGGATAATTGAAAGACCGGATTCTTTTGAGGGGATTGATCAGGGAGGAGATGTGTTTTGCTGAGGGTTGCTTATGCTTGTGGGAAGCAGTCAGTGGGTAAATGTTCTCTTTGTGCAGGATTGTTCTGTAAGGTCGTTAATGACGATCGGTAGCAGTTAGTCAGTGCTTTAGTGGGGGAGAATTGAAGAATTCTCCGGGAGGTCGATGAGCATGTGAGGGTGCTTAGCTATTGGGATTCAGCAGTGGTTGTCAGCGCAGAGTATAGGCCGACGAGAGCGAGTGTCGGGTATGCGGGGCGGGATACAGACCTAGGGCATTTGATTGTGGAGGCCTGAGAGAAGGCCGGGATCAAGCTTGAGTAAGTGATAGGGGTGATGCGATCAGAGTATTGGTATGTTTGAGGTACGTGATGGGTTGTACTGCATTAACCCCACGGGATTATGTTGTGCATGTTTTTAGAGCTGGAACCGGAAGGTTCCCAGAGCTGGAACCTGAGGGTTCGCAGAGTTTGGGTGTACGGACCCACAAAGATATAGCCTCGAGTGGGTAGTATGTGTTATGAGAGTCGGTCCAGTCATGCTGGAGACTCTGTTGGTATTGCTGGATCAGTTTGAGATTTGCGGATCGTGTATGTTGCAGTGTGATTGCATTAGAAGGTCTGGCCCCGGGATAGTAATCTTGTTTAGCTGAGGCAGTGATTTCGATGAGTGGAGAGAGGGCATGGGATTGAGAGCCCCTGCAATGAGAACCAGAGTATGTGAATAGCAGTTACGCAAAAAGGGTGGTGTCGCTTGGGGCAAGCACCGTAGCACCGGTTGGAGGGGCATTATGGCCAAGAAGGTCCCTTGGAAGGAAAAGAGAAAGGTGTGTAACTCTGAAGGGAGTGCAAGTTCACGAGAATGGAAGCCGCAGAGCGGAGTTATGGTTAGAGTATTTCGAGTATACCTTCGAGCATCGTGTTCGCGACAGCGAAGTAGGAACCCATCCGGTTTGGGATGTCTGTTGAGGCTCAAAAGGGATGCAGGGAGAGAGAGAATCTTAAATTCTCAGTGTGATTTTGATCAGAGTGTAGGGTGGATGTAGTGGTTCATATTGGGAGATGTTCGAGGATATCATCAGGGTATCGGGTCTTTCAACCTGCGGGTGTTGGGACTAGTTCAGTATGTGTATGTGATGGCAAGAGGAGAACTTGGGAGGGTTGCTCTGAGAGTGAGAATGGACCTCTCAGTCGGCCCGGAATGGACAAAGTGGGCTTTGGATCGGGGATCCGGTGGTTCATGATTTCCTAACCCTTATGGGTCGAGTGGTCGTTGAGAGTTAGAGCAGAGTTGCGTCTTGGGTAATTTTCGGTTACAGAGAGTGATGTGCAGTACAGAGATCGTGCTTCAGTCGACAGAGCAGACTCGACAGAGCCGACAGGAAAGTTATGCAGACAGACGCCGGTCCGAGCGTGAGTTTCAGGTCGGTGACTTCGGATTCCTGTAGGCCTCTCCTTGGAGAGGAGTGATTCGATTTAGGAAGAGGGGCAAGTTGGGGCCCCGGTATATTGGACCTTTTCATGTGATTGCGGGGGTAGGCCGGGTGGCCTATCGTTTGGAGTTGCCCACAGATTTGAGACAAATCCACGATATTTTTCATATGTCGCAATTGAGGAAGTATATAGCCGACGAGTCGGCAGTGGTTCCATTAGAAGACATTCAGGTGGATGCGAGCCTGAAGTATGCCGAGAAGCCAGTGGTCATCAGAGAACGGAAGATCGAGGTTCTGAGGAATAAGGAGATACCTCTGGGTTAGTTCAGTGGCAGCACCGGAGGGGATCGAAAATGAACTGTGATCTGGAACGTGAGAGATGGGAGCAGCATCTGGGGCTATTTTCAGAGTGAGACTTCGAGGGCGAAGTCTAGTTCTAGTGGGGGAGAGTTGTAACAGCCCGGAATTTCAGATATTGATATAATTATGTTTTTGGGGGTGATTTAAGAGGGGACTCGGCGAGTTGGAGCCTAGACTCGCCGAGTAGGATCGCAGACTTGGTCGCGGGTTCGCGACTGGACTCGACGAGTCCAGATATGGACTCGGCGAGTTGACGCTGTTCAGCAGAAACCCTAACCGTTCGGTTTTGGATCGTATATAACGCCCCTTAGACCGTCATTGTCCGTCTTTTGGTCGATTGAGAAGAACCCTAATCGTTGGGGACGTCTAGAGCAAGGGAGAAAGCTATTGGAACTTGGAAGAACTTGTTAGGCAAGAAGAAGAAGAATTTGGCCAAAGGAATATCAAGGAGGATCGAGTCCTGACGTTTGGGGGACACAGAGAGTGCGTTTTCAGGTAACACTCGGACCATTTCTGTTATTTTGTTGTGTATACGAATCTAGGGTTTATGAAACCCACTTAGTGATTAGATGGGTTATTATGTTATTACCCAGATGTTTATACCCCAGTAATAAGATGTTTAGAAGTCCAGAAAGTCCCATGATTGTATATCTCGGGACCATACGTAATTCAGGAAGCAGTTGCTCGTCTGCATGACATGGACTCGCCGAGTTGTTCTTCAGACTCGGCGAGTAGCTTGAAGATTAACTGGGACTCGTCGAGTTGTTCTTCAGACTCGGCGAGTTGAGTCGGGGTGGCCCCAAGATTCTTCCAGGAGGAACTCGTCGAGTAAAAAGGGGATACTCGACGTGTAGAAAGGGAATTTTAAGGAATCGGTGAGTCAAGAGCAAGTGACTCAGAGTCGTTGAACTCGGCGAGTCTTGGGGGTGACTCGGCGAGTTAGGTCGCGGGTTAAGCAAAGTTTTGAGTATGGGACTCGGCGAGTCATAGGGTTGACTCGGCGAGTAGGGTCAGTCAGGGGTTGACTTTGACCTTGTCTTTGACCAAGGATTTGACCATTGGTTCCAGGGGTATTTTGGTAATTGTTGTTTATTGTTTGGGTTCAGTGCATTGGTGGCTGTCCAGAGGTGGAGATCGTATCAGTGATCGGAGCAGCTTGAGCTATATGTTCAGTCGGCAGTTTCGAGGTGAGTTATCCTCACTATATCGTTAGGGTTTATGGCACCAAGGCCGACCCTTTTTATCGGATGGAAATCCGGGTAGTTGTCATTATATGTTACAGGCCGGAAGGCATTACTATGTGGACCGGAAGGTCATGGCCTGGAAAGGCGTATGTATGCATTTAGTATGTTGACTGGTTCATAGGGTAATGTTATGATAGTGACCGGCTAGACCGGTATCCTGTTAGAGTAATGCTATGATATGTGATCTGTTGATCGATTGTTGTCTATGAACTGCTATATGATTGCTTGATATGTTATATGTGCATTCTATGCTTATGGGCCGGAAGGCAATATGTTATGGGCCGGAAGGCAATATGTTATGGGCCGGAAGGTGATTATATTGTGTGATGGACCGGAAGGTCGGCGTGGGTAGGACCGGAAGGTTTACCCAGCAGGGACGGAAGTCCCCTGAGACACATGGACCGGAAGGTCAGGGCCTGGAAAGGCGTATATGTGGTTGGTATTCTGGGGGTATCTCACTAAGCTTTCGGGCTTACAGTCGTGGTTTTATGTTTCAGGTTCTCAGGAGTCTGTGGCAAGGCAAAGGCGTGATCGTACCGTTCCTCGCGTTGGTGTTTTATGATATGAACCTGGGAAATTACTCTGTTAAATAATGTATTGAAAACCTTTTTGTAACAATGTTAATAAAATGGATGATTTTGAAAAGTTTTAATTGTTTTGAAATTTTGGATGTTACAGTTCATGGCCGTGAACTCGTGTTCGGCCGTGAGCCCTGTTCATGGCCAGTATGTTCCTATATATAGTGTCAGAGTCTGTCAGAGTGAGGTGACGTATCAGAGGTGTTTACGGTCATAGTATGCGTTCTCAAGGTGTACCAGACATTTCTTCTAATAGACGCGTGCATTGCTTGATAATCTTCTTATTCTTCATTCTTGTTGTTATTTTGTTTCTTATCACTAGTTTGGGTCATTGAATTGGAACTTTCAATTGGTATTAGAGCAAGTCCAGTGTCAAAATAGATACGAGTTACGTTTGCGGTTGAAAGAGTTTCTTGTTTTTCTTCATTATTCAAGCTTGTTTCCGCATCTGATCATGTTTTCACGGCTAAGGAAATCGAAATCTACTCAAAAACACTTTTTTCATCAAAAACTGGGAGTTTACGGTTTGCTATGTTGAAGCGAGTGCGGCCGTCAACACGTGATTCAGCCGTAAACCCTTCAAATTCTAGAACTGTAAATTGTTTCTGGATCGTAATCGATTGCTTGACCATGAACCATTCATCAAGTGTTGACTGTAAACACATCTTGGACGGTAAAGCATTGTTTGCCGTAATCAGTTGAACCATGATTGAGTGTACGGCCGCAAACAGATTACAGCCGTAAACAGATCCCACTGTGAATAGATTCCAACCGTGAACTCTAATTTTGTTTTAGCTCTTTGATTTCAAGTTCCTTTTCATTTAATTTAGAAAATTAATAAAAACAACAAATTAAAAAATGGAATCTCAAAGCACTACCATTCATCAAGAGCTTGACTCCATCATGGGAACAACCACACGCATCCCAAGATTGTTATATGTAGAAGGTTTCTCATAGTGGAAATACTGAATGGAAAAATACATCAAGATGAAGGATTTCAAAGTTTGGCTCAGTATTCTAAGGGGTCCAATTAGAATCACTACCACTCTTCTAAATGGAATCCTTATCGACAAAGATTTTGCAAATTACACAGACACGAATTTCGAGAAAATTGAAGAGCAAGAAAGGGCTCTTGTGACACTTAGAATGGCATTATCTCCGGAGATTGCTCAAGGTTTTTGTGAATTTGACTAAGCAAAAGCCTCGTGGGAAGCTTTAATCGCAATGTATGAAGGAAATAAGGATATGACGCAACTCTGTCAGGACATGTTGCGACAGAAGTTTAATATGTTCAATCACATTATTATAGAAACTTTGGAAGCTCAACTACAACGTTTTATTGCAGTCACCAATGAGATGAGTTCAGCCGGTATCTCAGTGACAAGATCAGAAATCAACAAGAAGTTTCTTAACTCTCTCCCAAAGTCATGGGATAATAAAGTTGTTTTCATCAAGAAAACAAAATATCTTAACCGAGTTAGTCTGGATGAAACCATGGCCATCATCAAAGCATATGATCTTAATGAAAAACAGAGAGAGATCAATCATGTGAACTCTTACTCAACTGCAAATCTCAGAATTTCTACAAACAATGCTTTATCATTCTTTACCACTCCTCAAAGTAAAGCTTTCTCTATTCCACAACCACAAGGTCAAATGTTTGCTAACTCACAAGTTCAACCGTGTGCTCTTCCTCAACTATCATCATATGCTATTCCATCCATGCAAAGTTCTCAACCTTCAGTATCTTATCCACAAGTTGCTTCCTCTTCAAAAGCACCTATTTCAACTCCTACTCCCTTGGAAAATGAAGAAAATTTGGCTCTTGCTACCGATCTTGTAAATTGCTATAATGCCTTCATGGCTAGCGAGCTATCTCCTTAACTATATTTTGTTGATTTGGATCAAATTCCTCCTGAACATGTTGAGGAGATGGACATCCCTTAGTAAATTGATATGGTGGTGTTCAGAGCCAAACAGTTCTCCAAAAAACGGGCAAAAATAATTGGGGAATGAATGCTGATAAGAAGGTGGGGTTCAACAAAGGCAAACTCTTATGCTTTAACTGCCATGAACATGGCCATTTTGCCAGAGGCAGCCCTAAGCTTGACAGGAGGGAGAAATGTGAAAGAACAATAGTGTTAGTGAGTAGCAGTAGGGAAGATACCACCAGTAACCATACCGCAAATCTTGTTGTGGTGGCTCAGTTGTTTGACTGGGCTGACCATATTCAGGATCTAAACATCTCGGGACTTGAAAATGCGCATCTTGCTCAAATCAACGACATTGTAGAACGAGAAGCTGAAGTGGACCTGGAGGCAGAGATGATGGAATTACAATTTGCATTCATGGTTCAAACTACCCCTGATCCTGAGAGAAATGAGGTCAGTCAAATTTCTTGCTCTCAAACATGCATTGATACTGTTAAATTTCTTCGTGAACAAATTGAGTTACTAAAAAGGGAAAATGAGGACCTTAAATATGAAGGATATACCCTTAGAAAAGTCCACAGACCTCTAAAAGAAAAATTAGAGATCAAGACTCAGGACTTTAGAAAACTACAGGAAGAATATAGCAATAAGTGTGAGTGGTACAATTTTATCGAGAAACAACTTGCCATTGTGACTACCGAGCTTGACACATTAAAAAATAAGTTTGAAAATGTGGATTTTAATTTCACAAAATTTGATGTGTCAAGTGAAGTAGTTGCGTAAATGATGGAAAATAGTTTGTGATTTAAAAATAACTAGAAGAAGGGTTTAGGGTATGATAAAGTTCCGCCTCCATTCAATCATAATTACACTAGTGTCCCTTTGACTCAGGAAGAGATAGTCTGAGAACCATTTATGGTGTATGGTAAACCAGTGGCACATGTCATAGAATGTAGTTGCGTCAATGATGGAAAGTAGTATGCGATTTATAAATAACCAGAAGAAGGGTTTAGGGTATGATAAAGTTTCGCCTGATCACAGGACACGGAATGTAGTGTTAAGGAAATAGATACTAACATTTTTACTTCCCATGCAAATTTATCTCTAAGTCAAGGAAATCAGGAGTCTGGAAAGAATAGTGATAACAATTGTGTTTCAAAATCTGATGTTTTCGTTTCTGACTAAAAAACTAGTGTTTTGTCTTGTAATGATACTATGACAAAGTTTGATGACTAAAATTTCTTTAATATGATTGATGATCTGTTTAATAATTCTGATGTTCCTGTTAAGAGCACATCCACTCCATCATCACCAGTCACACAACCTGATTCTTGCACATGTATTTGTCGGAAGAGTGATGTTTTCATTAAAGAAAATAAACCAGAAAAAGGCGGTACCAATTTTTATACCAAAAAGCAAACATGTTTAAACTACGGAATCACTGGTCATATAGCTCGTAATTGTCCTAATCGGCCATTTGTTCATTTTTCTGCACCAAGAAATAGAAAATGAGTCACGAGGAAGGTCTCTCATGAGAAAGTCCTTGAGATCTAGTCTTCGTGATGATGATTGGAAAATTAATAATAACAAGAAAAGGGTTGATCTTAAAATCAACAAATAGGTTTTCTCCAAACCAGCCACATGTGCTTTTCCACAATCGAATGCAGCTAAGACAAGGTCGCTTTCATCAAAGGGTGCGTCTGGATCTTCGGCTAGTCGTAGCCGAAAATCTAAACACTCAAAGCAAAAGAAAAATATTTCTAAATCACCTGTGAATTCTTCAAAACCTAATTATCAATGGGTGCCCAAATCTACACTTGTCCAATCGTCATCATTTTCTGACGGTGCATCTGAATGTAATTCATAATTGAAAAATAAAAAGGATAAATCTGTGAATGTCAAAGGTAAACCCAGGGTTGTAATAAACTGGGTCCCCAAATCTAATTGATCCCGCTCATTGTCCAGGAAAGCTGCAGAGGAATGTCGCCAGACCATGGTATGTCGACATCGATTGTTCCAAGCACATGACAGGAGACATTTCCCAGTATCACAACATTCAAAATTTTAACAGGGGATATGTTTCATTTGCGGGAGGGGATGGTGAAAAGATCACTCAAAGAGGAACAGTTTCTAATGGAATGTTGAGCTTCGAGAATGTCAACTACGCACCAGAGTTAAAGCACAGTTTGTTGAGTGTTTCTTAAATTTGTAACAAGGGCTACTCGACGCATTTCACTGATAAGGAATGTATAATTTTGAAGCCAGGCATTGTCATCCCAGATGAATGGATCCTTGTAAAATCAAAACGGGATGCCAATGAATATATCATTGACATGAATAACAATCTTCCTGAACAAGTCACTAGCCTCTTCTCAAAGGTTTCCGAGCACAATGCTATGTTGTGGCATCGTCTTCTCGGACATGCTAACGCAAGGAACTTGAATCAACTTGCACATAATGAAATGGTGCACGGGCTTCCTGTCAAATATTTCATCATGCTTGAAAAGTGTGTGGCTTACGCTCAAGGAAAACATCACAGAAAGCCACACTTGCCAAAACAGGTTAATTCCATCAACCAGGTGCTCCAATTGTTGCATATGGACTTATTTGGTCCGGTCAACGTCCTCAACATCAATAGAAATTCATACTTCTTGGTAGTGATATATGATTTCTCACGGTTCACGTGAGTCTTCTTCTTGTCTAACAAGGCTGGGAGTGCTGACCTGATTAAGAAGTTTGCAGTAATGATTGAGAACCAGACCAATCACCGGGTGAAGGCGCTCAAAACTGACAACGGTACGGAATTCAATAATGCTGCTCTCAATCATTTTTGTGTGGAAAAAGGGATAACGCACCAATACAGTGTCGTTCGCACACCTCAGCAAGATGGTGTTGCTGAGTGGAGAAACCGAACACTACAAGACGCTGCAAGGACGATGTAATGTGACTCTAAACTTCCAGTTTTCTTTTGGGCCAAGGCAATCAACACGACGTGCTATGTTCAAAAGTGTGTTCTGATCAACAAAGCTTAGATGAAGAACCCGTACGATATTCTCTACGATCACAAGCCATCTGTTAGTCATTTTCATATCTTTGGCTGTCCTTGCACCCTCCTTAATCTGGAATCCAACCGCAAATTCAACGCCAAGGCTGATGATTGTTATTTTGTGGGCTATGCTGCTCGTACGGCATGCAGGGTCCATAACAAGAAAACAAAGCAAATTGTGGAATCCTATGACGTGCACTGGTTGGAGAAGAACGAGATGGAGGCCCGAGTTGGTCCGGATTGGTTATTTGATTACACATCTCTTTTCAAATCATTAACTATGTTTTCAAATGATTCGTCTAGTTTGGCATGAAGGAAGTTATTGAACATGAAGAAGAAGATGTTGTGTACAGACCACCATGTAACACCCGTCAAAATTAGGTCAATAACAATCACATGTGATTATGCCAATCATGTAATGTGATTTTGTTAAACTGGTAATGTGATAAACTTACTATGTAATTCATGTTAAAGTAAGAACTTTCATGATACAACTCAATGTATACGTTCATACGATTACAAAAATATAGAGAACATCTAAATCTGACTTCGCGTGAAGAAGTTATGATAAATGCTAACGCTATAATGCCTTATAACAATAGAGATTTAAAATAGACTTAGAATTAGCTATTTGAGTCTAAAAGAAAGTCGTAGTACTCAGAATTACCTACGCGTGCATATAAAGAACGCCAAAAACGGTGTTCGTATGCAAAAGTTATGGCCTTCCGATGATGCAGCTGTCAGAAACCCTAAATTAACCGAACTCACGACGTGAGCATCAAAAATTCATGACGTGAGGACTCAACAGACACTAATCGGAGCTAGAAAACACGCGTTAAGGCTATGGGGTGACTCATGGAAGTTCACGACGTGAACCTATCATGTTCCCGACGTGAATGGCCCCAGAGCACCCTATAAATAGCGATCAAAGCTCATTCAAACCTTACACCTTCTCCTTTCATTCTCTCTCGTTTCCGAAGGCCATTTTCCCTTCCCGATCCTGACAATGACGAGCCTCTGACCATTTAGATTCTATAACGCTATTAAGGTGAGTTTCACGGCCCCACTTTCTAATATTTTGGGGGAAAAGGCATGCTAGATATTACATATATATATATATATATATATATATATATATATATATATACACATATATATATATATATATATATATATATATATATATATATATATGTTATTATTATGTCTATATGATAGTATATAGTTATAATACCCGGGGTATAGTTGTTCTAAATATAACATTTTGAATATATACAACTATTATCAACTTATCAGTATGTTAATTTACTAATGTAGATCTTGAGTTATACTTAAGATTCTATATATATGTTGTGTGCGATATAGTTCCGAGGTTATATTCAGAAGATTTATATGTTAAGTTATAATGTATGTTGCTATTAATAGTTTTATGTCAAGATAAAACTGGATATGTTATACGTTGTTATTGTTAGTTTTATGTTAAGATAAAACTTGGTATTGTTATTGATTGTTTTATGTCAAGATAAAACTAGGAGCATTATATGTTGTTACTATTGGTTTTAGGTCAAGATAAAACCTGGTTTTACTTCAAGATATAGTTGTCATACTGCCTAAATATTATGAAGTTAGGAGTAATGTTTAAAAGTATAGTCTAGTAACATAGGGTTTTAGACATGAAAATGCTTTTGTTGGTAGAGTTATAGGAAGTCGTAAAAGTCTACATAAGCTACCTCATTCATCAACTAAGATTGGGGATCTTAATGGAAGTCCTCTGACCTGTAACCGTTAATCCCGTGTGAGCGAGGAAATGGTGTATGAATAAGATACAGGTTAACGACCCACTCGTGGTTGTTAATTACAAACCAAGACAAGCGAGTGACGATTCATTCCTTTTATTTTTATTCCGGCATCGATGAAGCACGCGGTGTCTATTTCTCATGGTAAATCATGAGTGTATTGTTTTGTCAGAGGTTTTGTTGTTAAGCAGCAGTTACAGACTCATGGTAGCAAATTGTTAGAAGCATTATACATTGTCGTTATACAAGTATTAATGTTAAGTATACGTTTCCCCCTACTTATACCCTAGGTACTACTTGTATATTAAGTAGATAATTATACCTAACACACATACTCGTATAGAATTGAAATAGATTTATACGTAGCGGTTTTACTCGTATAGAATTAAAATAAGATTTATACGTAGCAATTTTTGTTTGTATGGCATTACAAACACTTATATTCATAATATATGAGACTTATAGGTAAACTACTTATTTGGTAATTAAGCTTTTATACCTAGGATATATATATATACTAAATTTTTGAGAGTCAAAATGATACTTTCAAAACTATACTTTTGAACTTGGAAAATGTATTATTTTTATATGGAGTCAAAACCTGTGGACTCACCAAATTTATGTTGACGTATTTTAAATTGCATGTGTTTTTAGGAAGTTGATAACTATGATACAAGAAATGACGTTACACTGTCCGGTGTTTCCGCCGACGGCCGGGGTGTGACACACCATTGGTGCCTTATACGACTCCTGCGGTGAATAAAGCTCATACAAGTACTTCCCCTAGTTCGCCATGCCAAAGAACCGATCCCGATGCTGAAGCCACTCATCTTACGCATGTAGAAAGAGATTTCATGACTAAAGACACTTCCGCTGTAACTCAGACTTTCATGGTGTTACTTTTTCCAGAGTCGATTGCTAACGAGTATGTGGCCAACACTTCTAATGATTTCAGATCATCTGAGGTGTATGATACAGTAGATGACGGACCCATCACCATCAATAACCTTAACATCACGCTCAATGACATCAACCAGGAGCTTCCCACCAGAATTCAACGCGATCCCCATATCAAAAAATGTCATCGGCCAGCTGGGTAATGGTGTTAGAATGCGAAGTCAGAATGGAGACGTCAATATATGTCTCTATTCTTGCTTCATCCCTCAAATAGAGCCAAAAAAGGTCGATATGGCGCTGATGTTGGATAAGGTGTCTAAGTCCATAACTATTTCGGGCATGTACTTGACCCGACCCGGCATGGTCCATTTGGGTTGCATGGCACCATGCAATTGGATAGACTAAATGAGAGAAATAACACTTGGAGATTATTAATATATTATAAGTTCTAATATATTAATAATATTATTTGATTAGTTGATCAAAGAATTAATTTGGAATTAATTAAGTGATCAAAGGATAACTAATTAAATATATGGGTTGATTGTGTAAATCATCCATATCTTGTATAGTGGGCTAAGAGGCTCCATGGATTATCAAGTTGGGTTCTACCCATAGGATGCTCCATGGATGCTCCATGGGAGTTACAAACCCATGGGTCATGGAAATGAAGAGTCATGACACATTAGGGTTTACATGGTGTAACCCTAGATGTGTCAACACTATATAAGAAGCATATTCTCCACCAAAATCGGCACTACTACTAAGGAAACAAGAGGGCTTGGCCGATTTTGAGAAGTGTGTGTTATCTCAAGAGTCTTTCCAAGAGCATTTGGTGTTGTGTGAAGCATTTGAGGCATCACACTTGGGGTGCTAGGCTCACAAGGTTTCAAGGAATACAAGCAACAACAAGGTAAGTTATTCTATCTATGATTCAAGTTAAAATTGTTCCCCATGTATGCTAGATAGGAATATAACCTTGGAATTCAACTTTGCATGATAATTAGACAAACATAGATCCAAGGTTATTAGGGTTGCATATTCATGTTCTTGTTCTTATGATGTTTAGATGATCATAGGAATTATTTGTAACCTATGTGGTAGATTAATTCATGATCATAATGTGTTTTAATGGAGTCCATAACTTGTCCTCAAGTTATGGAAAACCAAAAGTCTCTTGGATTAAAAAAAACCATTAAAAGAACACAAGGGTTAGAAAAATGAAAAGTTCTCATTTTATTACTCTATTAAACTCATAAGTTACAAGAAATGAAAAGTTTTGAAAGTTTACAAAACTTGCCCTCAAGTTTTGGAACAAGTAAAGTTAAGTTAAAACTTTAGTTCCAACCCCTAGAATTTTAAAAGTTAAAATTCAACCCTTATACTTATATTATTATGATTTAATAATTATATATATATGTATAAGAACAAAGTCGTCTTACCGCTAGTACGCCTCATTCACGAAGCCGGTCTATAAGGTGGGTATAAGGTTGTTGCCTATAAAATGGTGACTTAATGGGTGTCCACTCTCACCCACCGCTTGCTTGATCGGTGGAGGGTCGTTAGCCGAACGGGTAAGACAAGGACTTATTAATTCTCATTCAAAGTATGATGAATATTATAAAGTAACTAAATGTTTTATTAAATTCCCAATCTTAGTTACTTTAGGAAAAATGTGAATAAGGTGCTATTCCATGAAATTACACTTTACACTTTGATTAAGTCGTTGGTGGAGCGTGTGTGGTTAACCGGCACACTAACTTGGACTTAACAAGGTAGGTAAAGGGTGACTTAGGGTTTATTATAGTATCGATGGAGCGTGTGTGGTTAACCGGCACATCGATTGAGTGATAAACTTTAAGGGTACCAAGTGATTTGCATGGTTACTTCACACCTCGTTTTGTGATCCTCGGTATCCCAGTCACAAAACCTGGAGGGCACACTCGAGATTGAAACATGCCTTTGAAAAGTTCATTGAATCTCAAAGAATCTAGGAATTTCTAAGAACCATTCAAAAAACCTAATAGTAAAATATTGCGGTTTTCGTGGTGGAAATTGGTGAATCGTCATTCACCTACCTTTCAAATATGATATAGCTTAGATTACGGCATACCTCTTCTAAGTTATATTATATTGTGATTGGATCCTAGCCTTAATATTACATTTGGGTGTTTTATTAAGGACTCTCTTATATCTAAACTAATCTTGTCCTCTCTCCTTCAGATGTCTTTCAACAATGCTTCTGGCTCTAATCCTAATGGCTCCTTTTCCCTTATGAACTTGTGTGGGAAAGTCACCTTTGATGGATCCAACTTTAATGAGTGGATCAGAAACATCAGGATGATTACCCGCTACGAGGACAAAGAATATGTCCTTGACAAGGAGCTTAAGGAGATTAATGAGTCCACTGCAACTCCTCAGGAGATCGCTGAATTTCGGGCGCATGAAAGGGATGCTACGAAAGTGGCTTGCATCATGACGGCCACGATGACAGCGGAACTCCAAAAGTCTTATGAGGATTTCTACCCTTATGACATGCACCAAGATTTGATGGAAAGATACCATCAAAGTGCAAGACAAGAGAGGTATGAGATCATCTGCTCCATGATAACAACCATGATGAAGGACGGGGAATCCGTCACGAGCCACATGCAGAAAATGCAAAGGTATGTGGATCGTTTGCTGAAGCTTAATGTGAACTTCCCGGAGGATCTTGCAATAGATATTATTTTGCATTCCTTACCATCGTGCTATGATCAATTCCGCATGACATATCACATGAACAAGGAAGAAGTCACCCTCAGCAAACTTCAGGGACTTCTCAAGACCGCAGAAACAGGTCTTAAGGGGAAGTCGGTTGCTATCACTCCTACTCAAAACTCTACTCCGGTTTTGGCAATCGGGAAGAATCGAGGGAGGAAGAGAAAGAGCTCTTCTAAGGGTACCAAGGTTCGGACCCTTGATGGCTCTTCTTCAAGTAAAACCAAGAAAGGTTTCGTTACTCCTTCTTCTGACCCAAAAGAGGCTGAATGCTTCTATTGCCATGAAAAAGCTCATTGGAAGCGGAACTGCCCAAAATACCAGCAAGATGTGAAGGATGGGAAAGTTAAACCCAACCATGCAGGTATTTACACTATCATTTCTAATAACTCACCCCATCCTAATTCTTGGGTCCTTGATACCGGGTGTGGTATTCACATTTGTTGTGACTTGCAGGGACTAAGAAGAAGTGAGGATGTGGAGCAAGGAAGGATAAACTTGATCATGGGGAATAGGAAAGTTATACCTGTTACCAAGATTGGAGTTTATACTTTATCGCTAAGTAGTGGGTTTAGTTTAGATTTGAATAAGTGTTGTTATTCGCCAGGAATGGCAAGAAATATTATTTCCTTTCATGCTTTGTACAAACAAGGGTTTACCTTTTCATTTAATAATGAAGTTGGTTCTATAGAAGTTTTCTATAATAATGTCTTTTGTTTTAAAGCATTACCTTGTGATGGTGTGTATGAAGCTGTATCTGTTGTAGATAACTTGGGAAATAATGTTTTGTGTATTGATTCTACTAATAATAACTTGGATAAAGCATCATTATGGCATTGTCGTCTTGGACATATAAGCAAGAAACGCATAGGCCAACTCCAAAGAGATGGAGTCTTGGAGTCGTTTGACCTAAAGTCAGATGATAGTTGCGAATCATGCTTACTTGGAAAAATGACAATGTCACCCTTCACAGGTTCATGTGAGAGGGGTGAAGGTTTGTTGGACCTTATACACACGGATGTGTGTGGACCATTCAAACATGCCACAAGGGATGCTAATCGTTATTATTTGACTTTTACTGATGATTATAGTAGATATGGATATGTCTACTTGATCAAGCATAAGTCAGAGACTTTCGAGAGGTTTAAGGAATTTAAACAGGAAGTCGAGAATCAATTGGGCAGGAACATTAAGATGCTTCGATCCGATCGTGGTGGTGAGTATCTTAGTTCAGAGTTCCTCGATTATCTAAGGGAATGTGGGATAGTCTCACAATTGACACCTCCCAGGACACCACAGTTGAATGGTGTGGCTAAGAGGCGTAATCGAACCTTGTTGGATATGGTTCGTTCCATGATGAGTCGAGCTACGCTACCAATCTCATTCTGGGGGTATGCCTTAGAGACTGCCGCCCATATCCTCAATCTAGTCCCTACAAAGAAAGTTGCCAAAACTCCTCACGAGATGTGGACTGGTAAAGTACCTAAACTAGACCACATCAAGATTTGGGGTTGCGAGGCTTTCGTGAGACGCGAGACTCATGATAAGCTCGAACCTCGAAGCGAGAGGTGTATTTTCATCGGCTACCCACAGCATTCCTTTGGTTACCTCTTCTACAGACCTAGTGACAATGTGGTCTTTGTAGCAAGAAGAGGAGTCTTTCGAGAAAGAGAGTTTATAAGCCAAGGAGACAGTGGGAGGCAAATTGATCTTGAAGAAATTCAAGAATCAAGCGGTGAAGGAACTTCAAACTCTAGCCCTCAACTTGAGGAGGAAACTCCTGTTGAGCAAATTGACAAATCTGTACCTCTGAGACGTTCCACGAGAGTTAGGAGTGCACCTGAGCATTACTATGGATTCCATATTACTGCAGAAGGTGAGAAACTTATTAGTGATGAGACACTAGTAAGTCAAGATGACCCTAACAGCTACGAGGAAGCCATGGCAGGCCCCGAGTCTGCTAAATGGAAAGAGGCTATGGATAGCGAGATACAATCCATGTATGACAATCAAGTTTGGAACTTGGTTGAAAATGTACCAGGTCGTAAGACAGTAGGGTGCAAATGGGTCTTCAAGAAGAAGACCGACATGGATGGTAAAGTACACACTTATAAGGCTAGACTGGTTGCAAAGGGCTTCTCTCAAATTCCTGGAGTGGACTATGATGAGACCTTTTCTCCGGTAGCCAAGATTAAGTCTATTCGGGTTCTGTTAGCCATAGCTGCGTTTCATGATTATGAAATATGGCAGATGGATGTCAAAACCGCTTTCCTTAATGGGAAGTTGGCTGAAGATGTTTACATGAGTCAGCCAGAGGGTTTTGTCAGCAACGAGTACCCTAATAGAGTGTGTAAGCTTGAGAAATCCATTTATGGATTGAAGCAAGCACCTCGCAGATGGAATCTTTGCTTTGATGAAAAGGTCAAGGAATTTGGCTTTTCTAGGAGTGAAGATGAATCTTGTGTGTATGTCAAGGCTAGTGGGAGTATAGTTAGCTTCTTGGTATTGTATATGGATGACATACTGCTCATAGGAAACGACATTCCAACCCTGCAGGAAGTAAAGTCCTGGCTTGGGAAGTGTTTCGCTATGAAGGACCTTGGTGAAGCTGCCTATATTCTAGGGATAAGAATCTTGAGAGATCGGAGTAAAAGACTAATTGGACTTAGTCAGAGTACCTACTTGGATAAGGTGCTGAAGAGATTCAGCATGCAGGACTCCAAGAAAGGAGAGTTACCCATCCAGAGTAACACCAGGTTGAGTAAGACACAAAGCCCTAGCACTGAGGCTGAGATAGCAGAAATGAGTCGAACACCTTATGCTTCGGCTGTAGGATCGATCATGTATGCTATGACGTGTACTCGACCCGATGTAGCTTTTGCCTTGAGCATGGTTAGCAGGTATCAGGCGAACCCTGGCAAGGCACACTGGACTGCGGTAAAGAATATCCTCAAGTACCTACGGAGGACTAAGGACTGGGTCCTTACCCTCGGTGGGAGTGATAACTTGAGAGTTGTAGGGTATAGTGATGCTAGCTTTCAAACTGATAGGGATAATTTCCGCTCTCAGTCGGGCTGGGTCTTTACCCTAAACGGAGGAGCAATTTCTTGGAAGAGTTCCAAGCAAGAGACAGTGGCTGATTCTACTTGTGAATCAGAGTATATTGCAGCTAGTGAAGCAGCAAAGGAAGCGATATGGCTGAAGAACTTCATTGGAGACCTTGGAGTTGTACCAGCCATTAAAGAGCCAATGGAAATTTTCTGTGATAGTGAAAGTGTTGTTGCCTTAGCCAAGGAACCAAGGGATCATGGGAGATCCAGACACATCGACAGAAAATACCATTTCATTAGACATCGGATCGAAGAAGGACTCCTCGTGGCAAAGAGGGTATCATCGGATGAGAACCCAGCAGATCCCCTCACGAAGGGACTGAGTAGGGTTAAGCATCTCCAGCATGCTCGGAGCATAGGGCTGAAGGATGATATAAGTTTTAGTAGTTAGATAACTCAGAAATTTGTAAAGTGTAATTGACATTTGATGATGAATAAAAGGTGTTTTATTTATGAGTAAAGTGTTGCTATCTCTTGTCAATCGTTTACTATATTTCTTTTGCATGTTTTGACTTCCAGAATAATTTTGTTTGGTGTAACATATTATTCAAACCTCCACAGTCGGTCATATGTCGGAAGTAGGTATGAATCAAGACTGTCATGATGGGTTGTAGAGGTCCAAGGTGTTGGACAAGGCTACAACAATCATGAGTGCTCATAAGTTCTGAGCATTGGACTCAACCCACGCTCACTGGAATCACTTCATGGAATTCTATCTCGAGTGATCGTGAGACGGTAATATCATATAAGTCTTCAAACCTAGAGATATGATTTGTTACTTACAAGTTGGTTATGCATTGACTGTACGAAACCGCATTGGTAACTCGATGTTATAAAACGTACTTTTGTGTGTAATTCAATGAGTGGTAGAACAAACATATGAGTCGAAGTTTATCTGTTCCTTCTTGGATTAGAAGCTGATATCTGGGCCCCTCGATGATTTTGTTTTGACCCATGTACCGGGCCCGGTCAGAACTAAGTTGATGTGTTCAATTAAGTTCTATGTCAAACAAATCGGAAATCGGGAAACAAATGCTGGACAATAAGCAAGACTATGTTCCATGTATTTGTCCGGCTGATATCTAGAACGGAGGATTATATGATCACTTATCTTAAATGGCGTACCATCATCTTCTCAAGTTTCGAGAAACCTTGTAAAGAGCTACGATTGCCGGTCGGTTCCTGAAGTACTAGAGATATAGTTATTAGACTTATCCAAGTGGGAGACTGTTGGATAAGGTGTCTAAGTCCATAACTATTTCGGGCATGTACTTGACCCGACCCGGCATGGTCCATTTGGGTTGCATGGCACCATGCAATTGGATAGACTAAATGAGAGAAATAACACTTGGAGATTATTAATATATTATAAGTTCTAATATATTAATAATATTATTTGATTAGTTGATCAAAGAATTAATTTGGAATTAATTAAGTGATCAAAGGATAACTAATTAAATATATGGGTTGATTGTGTAAATCATCCATATCTTGTATAGTGGGCTAAGAGGCTCCATGGATTATCAAGTTGGGTTCTACCCATAGGATGCTCCATGGATGCTCCATGGGAGTTACAAACCCATGGGTCATGGAAATGAAGAGTCATGACACATTAGGGTTTACATGGTGTAACCCTAGATGTGTCAACACTATATAAGAAGCATATTCTCCACCAAAATCGGCACTACTACTAAGGAAACAAGAGGGCTTGGCCGATTTTGAGAAGTGTGTGTTATCTCAAGAGTCTTTCCAAGAGCATTTGGTGTTGTGTGAAGCATTTGAGGCATCACACTTGGGGTGCTAGGCTCACAAGGTTTCAAGGAATACAAGCAACAACAAGGTAAGTTATTCTATCTATGATTCAAGTTAAAATTGTTCCCCATGTATGCTAGATAGGAATATAACCTTGGAATTCAACTTTGCATGATAATTAGACAAACATAGATCCAAGGTTATTAGGGTTGCATGTACACTTAGGAAGTGTTAGAATGCTCAAAACCCATCAGCTGAATCATCCCAACTGGGTTGATGCTATGCATGACGAACTGAATCAGTTCAAAAAGTTGGGGGTTTAGAAACTGGTGGAATTACCTAAAGGCAAGAAGTCCCTTGATATGCGATGGGTTTATCGTAACAAACAAGATGATTCAGGGGTTATTGTGCAGAATAAGGCATTATTGGTTGTCCGTAGATTCTGGAAAATAGAGAGTCTTGACTACACTGAAGTTTATGCACTGGTTGCTCGCTTGTAGGCTATTCGCATTTCCCTCGCGTATGCATCTTACATGAACTTCACGGTTTACCAAATCGATGTCAAGACTGCCTTCCTGTATGGTGTTGTGAAAGAAGAAATCTACGTTGATCAACTTCGTGGGTTTGTCAACTTAAAGTTTTTGAATCACGTCTACAAGTTGTACAAGGCTTTATATGGGTTACATCAAGCTCCAAGGGCGTAGTATGCAACTCTTACAAAGCACTTTCTCAAGCGTGGATATACACTGGGAACAATCAATCAAACCTTGTTCATTAAGCATGTTGGTGCCGATCAGATTCTGGTGAAAATATATGTTGATGATATTATATTCGATTCAACATGTCCACATTTGTGCAAGGAGTTCGAAGCCATTATGAAAAAATGATTCGAGATGAGTTATTTGGGAGAGATGACAATGTTTTTGCGACTTATGGTCAAACAAGATTCAACTAGAATCCTGATTCATCAAGCCAAGTATGTTGACAATATGCTAGCGAAGTTCGGTTACAGAGACGCAAAACCTTCCTTGATGCCAGTGGCCGAGCGATCCTTGTTGAATCCAGACCCTGATGGCGTATTCGTAGATCAAACCGAATACAGGTCGATGATCGGATCGTTGATGTATCCGACCGTGACCAGCCCATACATCATGTTCGCAATCTGTCAGTGTGCACGTTACCAGGCTAATCCTAAATTCTCCTATTTAATTGTTATCAAAAGAATTTTTCGGTATCTCAAAGGCAGCCCAAAATTGGATCTTTGGTATCCGAGAAATTCTGAATTTGATTTATATGCTTTTGCTGACAGTAATTACGGAGGATGTGACCTTGACAGGAAATCAACGTCGGGGGCTTGTCAATTTGTGACAACCCGAAATTTCCATTTTGTACAAACATTAACTATTCAATAGAAGCTAGTCCAGTTTCAATGAACTTCAGACTTTTCCGAATAAGTTTGTGTACACTAGGATTTACATTTAAGGAGGTATCAGGAGAGTGGATGCTCTTGGGTTTATGAAACTTGAGCATATCAACACTTCATAATGTTAGAGTCCAATTCCAGAATAAAATATTTTCTGCCAAAATATTTAAGGACTATAAATAGATTTCTGAACTAAATTCATTCATTATGCACATTTCCAACTAGAGAAAAGCCATATTCTCTCTCACGAATCTTCGGGTTTTCATCCCAAATCGTGAGTACACTTCTCTAGTTGTGTTATAATGTTTGTTTTATGCTTACTAACATAGATTACATGTCTATTATATGAGATCCGGGAGTTTACCGCCCAACAACGTTCTTGGGGAGTAAATTCCAAAATGGAGCTTTAAGGATATGTAGTCCCAATTCCTTGTTAGACAACTAGTTTAGCATAATATGTAGGATCATTTGAGGCTAGAAATCATTCAAGAACACCAAGTTTTAGGAGTTTACGGCCCAAGAATTTCTTGGACCGTAAACACCATTTTCAAGGGCAAAATGAGCCCTAATCACCCCTAAGGCTTTAGACTATTACCCTCAAATACTTGTAGGTAAAATTGGGACTAAAACACATCAAAATCATCCCTAAAAGGGAGTTTACGGCCAAGAAATGCTCTTGGGCAGTAAACTCCAAGTAAAGGCACCAAAGTGTGCGTAGGGTTCCCCTTAGCCTAAATCAAAAGCCTAGAAATTATCCTACTTGTGCAAGGGACTTAAAAGACTTAAAACATCCACCCCATGAGAGTTTATGGCCGTAAACTCTAAGGGGTATGGTCTTTAGGCCGTAAACTCCTCAAAGGAGTGTTATCTATGCCCTAAACTACCCAAAGGATTAAACCACCAAGCTAGGCTTATTCTAGAATTCATTTAGCACCATAAAACACCCAAATCCACCAAGAGTGGAGTTCACGGCCGTAAACTCAAGGGTTTACGACCGTAAACTCCTTGTGTGGGGTTTTATGGGTAGTAAACTCCTATACAAGGTCCTTTAGTGCATTAAACCCCTTTAGCCTTGTCCCATAACACTTAGATGCAACCATTACGACCTATAACACTTATACAAAGTGTTTACATGTTCCTAAGTGTCCCAACTTATTTCATTAAGTTATTATTTGGCTAATTAGTTATATATATATATATATATATATATATATATATATATATATATATATATATATATATACATGCTTATTATATGATAACTAGGCTTGTGCGTTTGAACAAGTCTCCGTTTGCCACCTAGCACGGTATCCGACACTACAATCCAATCCACTCACCACAAGTGAGTTCATACCCATTTAATTAACCTTTGAAATACTTTAAATGTTTTAAATACTTTATGGGGGGGAATACATGTTAAATGCTTATAGCTATTGCATCAATCACATGTGATTACATTAATCACATGTGATTAATAACTAGAAAACCAATGATTTTATCACTGTTCAAACTGTTTATCAAACTGCTTTACTTCAAAATGTTTTACAAACTCTTTTACTTATCAAATGGTTTTATTTAAACTTTGTTATACTTCTTTTAAATTGCATGCCCATATATGTATAGATATATAAGAAATGTTTAAAGGGCTCAGGAAGGCCATCCGCCGTATTTCCTTTTTCTCGATTTGGATGTGGTCTGGTAGGATTTCGGGTGACCGTCCGAAGGTCGTTTCAATATTAGTTATATATCAAATATACATATATAGACTTAAAAGTACTTCCATATTCATGAGTACTATACACATCATTAGTAAGTTACCATCGGGGTAACACATGATCATACTACTACAACTTCTAGATCAATGAGTCAGTTCATTCATTAGTCTATACATTACATTACTATGAGAACATATACAACTATACTAGAAAGAGAACATATACAACTATACTAGGAAGAGAACATATACAACTATACTAGGAGGAGAACATATACAACTATACTAGAAAGAGAACATATATAACTATACTAGGAGGAGAACATATACAACTATACTAGAACAAGAAACATTACACTACATATACAAGAATACGTTAACAATTGTGATCCACTGGATCGGAGCATGCCTTAAATGTCATGGCCCGAGTTGTAGCCAGAATTCTCTTGGAGGGAGAGTGTGAGTTTGCGTATAGATCTATACTGGATTGACTATCCTACACCTTGCTGCTAGCTACAGCCGGACCTGCAGGCCTACGGGTGCCAAACGTCATTCCATTATTACGACCATTCATATGTCGTTGTTACCAGTCGATAGTATGGTGCAATTATCACATTATACCTTAATATAAATCCAGTTTAAGGTAGTTAGTACGGCAGTAGTTCCTATAATACAAAACTACAGTACTACAATGATTTACCCATTACATATTTTTAGTGATAACCTCACTTAAACATTAATGTACAAACTATATTTGTTAAATGATAGCTACACTTGGGAAATTACACACTTTTACAACAAACGAGCATACAAAACAGTTAAGCCTTGGTAGAAGGCTACTTTAATAGAAAATATAGGTTTTTCTGAGAGATTCAAACTTTTACAAACACTTACATACATTTTACAAACTTATACTTGTGACACGTTCAAACATTTTGATAACAAACACCGACACTAAAATACTTATGAACTCAACAGCTTAATGCTGATGAACTCTTTCAAAATAACTTGTATTCTCAGGTCATCAGTAGACAGGTACCGATGCCAGCTTTTGAGAAGATGGAGCGCATTCAAGACTCATCATATTATTTTGATTTACATTATATTTTTCGTGTCTAAAACTATACAGAACACGCTTGTATTAAAATTATATATTTAATGCAATGGATGATGTTGTTTGCTTATTTACATTTACTGTGTTGTGATACTGTACATGACGTCCTCCGCCCTAGAACGTTTCCGCCGTTCTTGGTTTTGGGGTGTGACAGATTGGTATCAGAGCATTGTTTATAGTGAATCAAGTATATCAACCCATAAAAGATATACTAAACTATAAACCCATTATGGATTAAAGCACTCTGACCCAGAGTCTATACTTTAAATATTAAAATATTTAATTAAGTATACTAGTCTGCATTCATACTAAAATCAGTGTTACAATAACAAGAACAAAAGTATTACGATTGTTAAATATCACAAGTGAGCTACGGGATGTATGGTCAGTCCTGGGAATGGTATAGCCTGATCAACTATGCTGGTCCGAGGAGTGATTAGCATATGCCCTAGAATGGTTGTGATGTGTTAACAAGTCTAAAAACTTACCAACAATACCACAAGAAGATTAGTAAAACTTAAACTTAAAATACTATAGGTGTATTTTGTACTACTAGTTACATGTATACTATATTCTTATACCTCTCTTCTCACGTAGATTTAAATGGCTGGATTCCATCACGGCGACCTGTACTTTACAAATGAAGGCAATGCCGGGTGGATCGAAGAAGAGCCCGAAGATAAGCATCCAATCCCTTTGGATGATCACCTCGCAGAAGGCTTTTCTGATGGATCTGACTCCGAGCCTGAAGTCAACAACCTACCGCTAGTAGGTCAAGCCCCGAACAACAACCCCCGACCAGCTTTTCCAGGTCCTACTCCCTTGTGGGCAGCCAACTTGAATCGCTGGAGTGATGAATAGGGTCAACCCTTACCATACTTTGGGGACTGAAGCTTTTACAACGTCAGTGAAGGTGGTTCTGCTGACCGAGCTCTGCCCGTCATTATCCGCAGAATAGCTCGTAATGTTGAGCAAGGTCGAGTAGCCATCGACCGGGTCATGGAGATTGATGCCAACTCAGGTGTCAACACAGTCCGCATCCGCCGTCTTGAAGAAGACATGGAACGGACCCGGAGAACTAATGAAACCCTGCAGCAACAACTGGCTGCCTCACGAGCTGAAGTCTTAGAACTTCGAGCCCGCCAGAGGGCTCAGGAACGACACCTTCAAGAGGTGTTTCATCAGGTGTCCGACCTCAAGGCTTGCCCGAGAAATTCCCATCGCCGTTAGATGATGTATAGTACATCTCTGTCTTTTGGTTAAGGAATAGCCTTTAACATCTGTGCTCTATGTAGCACTTGTCTGTAAAATATTCCTAACTTTCAGTACTCTAATTAGGAATCTAAGAACTATCAAACTTTTCTGTATGTTATGATGTAAGACCTACTGTTAGGTCGATTTTCCCTGAACTTATTACATCAGTAATACCAATATTATTGACATCTATCGAATCTGTGGAAAAAATCTGTACATTTGTGTTTCCTACTAATATTCTTTGTTGTGATCTCAAACACTCATTCAACTGTTGGGCTATGGTTAGTTAGTCCATGTGTCACTCTCACGTTGCTTACAAATTGATTCTTACCATCTTTCTTATCTTTATAAACTTATAGCTGAAAGATGCCTCCTCGCAAATCTCCCAGGAATAACCCTGCACCTCCACCGCCTCCTCCGCCTCCGGTCATCGATACTGCAGCCCTGAATGCTGCCATAGCTGTAGCAGTGGCGACTGCCATGGCTCATTATCACTCATCTGATGCCAGCAGAGGTGGAACCCCTTTTGAATCAATTCCGGTTTAAACCCCTGTGCGCTCGAGAGAGTGCTCCTACAAGGATTTCACCAATTGCAAGCCGAAGCCTTTCTATGGCACCGGCGGAGTCATTGCCCTCTCGCAATGGTTCAAGAAGACTGAATCAGTCTTTGAAATCTGTTCATGCCCTGCTGTGAGCAAAGTCAAGTATGCCGCATGCACCTTTGAGGGAAAAGCCCTGTCGTGGTGGAACGGCCACATTAAAGCACTAACCTTCGTCATAGCCAACGACATGAGCTGGGAAACGATGAAAGACCTCATGATTGAGGAATACTGCCCGAGGGGCGAAGTCCAGAAGTTGGAGCAGGAACTTTGGAACTTGACTATGAAGGGCACCAACATAATCGCTTATACTGCCCGATTCAGCGAGTTGGTGGCCCTCTGCCCCAATATGGTTCCCACTGAAGGGAAAAAGATCGAAAGGTACATATGAGGGCTAGTGCCTCCGTATTAGGGGAATGTCCTAGCATCAAACCCCGCTACCTTCGACAGTGCCAAGCGACTGGCACAGCGACTCATTGACCATGGAGTCAAAACCCCTGCAACAACAACCACCCTAACCATCCCGGAACCCTCCAAACCCGCTGACACTAAGCGGAAATTTTGGGATGAAAAGAAGAAGCAGAAAACTGCCAAAAAGCAGCAAATTGTGGAAGTGCATGTCGCGGTAACCCCTACTGCTGCTACTGCTCCGGGGAAACAGTATGGTGGAAGTTTGCCTAAGTGCAACAAATGCAACTTCCACCACAACGGCCCCTGCCGTGAAATGTAGTGCTCTAACTGCAACAGGAAAGGACACACCGTCCGTTTCTGTAAGTTCCCGACACAACCGATCACCCAGGTCCCTGGCTCTGGCGCGAGCCCGACCTGCTATGGATGTTGCGAAGCAGCCCACTATAAGAGGGACTGCCCCAAAGCAAAGAATGCTGGTGGAGCAGGGATGGTACTATCTATAGGCCACGGGGAAGCAGTTGCTGACCCGACAGTGGTGACTGGTACGTTCCTCCTCGATAACTCCTATGCATGCATTATGTTCGATAGTGGAGCGGAGCGAAGCTTCGTAAACCATAAATTTGCTCGCATGCTTAAACAAATACCACACGCACTCAAAGAACTATTCACAGTAGAAATGGCTAATGGAAAAGCTGAAAGTACGAATAGCATATACTTAGGTTGTACCCTAACTCTAGATAACCATTCATTCCCAATCGACCTCATGCGGGTCTCAATAAAAAGCTTCGACGTTATCATCGACATGGATTGTTTAAGTCTTCATCGCGCCGACATCATGTGCTACGAGAAAGCAGTCCGTCTAAACCTTCCGTCTAACGAAACTCTTATAGTCTACGGCGACAAAAATGGTGCGAATCTTCGCATTATATCAAGTATTCAAGCACAGAAGTATCTGCGTAAAGAATACCATGCATTCCTTGCTCACGTCGTCGACACGAGCCTCGAAACGAAAGAACTAAAGAACATCCCAGTAGTGAGCGACTTCCCCGACATTTTCCTAGAAGAGCTACCTGGATTACCTCTGCAACGGCAGGTCGAATTCCGAATCGACTTAGTCCCAGGAGCTACCGCAGTAGCCAAGTCGCCCTACCGCTTAGCACCAGCTGAGATGTAGGAACTCTTTGGTCAACTTAACGAACTGCTCAGCAAGGGCTTTATAAGGCCGAGCTTCTCACCTTGGGGAGCACCGGTTTTGTTCGTTAAGAAGAAAGACGGATCATTCCGTATGTGTATTGACTACAGAGAACTCAACAAACTGACGGTCAAGAATCGTTACCCTCTGCCTCGCATAGACGATCTTTTTGACCAACTGCAAGGGGAGAACTATTTTGCAAAATTGATCTGAGATCCGGATGTGCCGAAGACAGCCTTCCGAACTCCTTACGGACATTACGAGTTCGTGGTGATGTCATTTGGATTGACCAATGTGCCCGCAGTCTTCATGGATCTGATGAATAGAGTATGTCGACCTTACTGGGATCAGTTCGTCATCGTTTTCATTGACGACATCCTAATCTACTCCCGAAGTAAAGAAGAACATGGCGATCACCTGCGACAAGTTCTAGGGACATTACGAAAGGAGAAACTTTATGCGAAGTTCTCAAAATGTGAATTTTGGATCCGAAGAGTCGAATTCTTAGGACACGTGGTAAGCGAAGAGGGAATCCACGTGGACCCATCCAAAATTAAAGCCATTGAGAACTGGTCAACACCGAAGAGGCCTACTGAAATTCATCAATTTCTAGGCCTCGATGGCTACTACCGCAGATTCATTCAGAACTTCTCTCGAATAGCGAAATCCCTTACAACCCTGACCCAGAAAGGCGTGGCCTTTGACTGGGAAGAGAAACAAGAGAGAGCGTTTCAAACGCTCAAATGAGCCTTATGCACCGCGCCAATACTATCCCTCCCCGAAGGGATAGAAGACTTCGTAGTCTATTGCGATGCATCGAATCAAGGGCTCGGGTGTGTTCTGATGCAGCAAGGTAAGGTCATCGCCTACGCCTCGAGACAATTGAAGACACATGAGGTTAACTACACGACCCACGATCTTGAACTGGGAGCAGTGGTGTTTTGTCACAACTGTAAATTTTAAGCTATGTAATCTATACATTTAAGTTAATGAGAATCAAAAACTTTAATCAAATGCAAGATACAAGTACTACAGATAGTCATCAAACAATTGGAAACCCTAGAAGTTTTGGTTAAGTCCATTTTGGACTAAGACTTCCTTATTGGATCCAAATGGACCAATAAGCTTTCAATTGGACTATCATGGGTTTAGGACCCTAATTGGGCTCTAATTGGACCCACATTCGTTTATTCCAATATTTTGGGCTAGGTAGAACCTAGAAGGAAATAAAACACAAGTTTTAATCCATAATTAAACCTAACCTAGCTTAATAAAGCACAAAAATCACAATTTCATTTTATAAGTCCAATAAATACCCTAATTAACACTAATGTTGGACTTAGGAGCAAAAAGCCCAAACACCTTATTTTTCCTTCCCATTTTCGGCCCAAAAGAAAAGCCCAAGAAGAAGGGTTGACTTAGCACTTGCCACCTCACTATTATCTAATGGACTTCTAGGCATATCACATACCTCCATGCATGTATCACTTCAAAGTCACTTCCTTTCTCTCTTCTCTTCTTGTTTCGGCCGAGGATAACCAACCCACACACACATCTCACAAAATTCTCTCAAAAATTCTCTCAAGAAGCTCTCTCCCTCCCCTCTCCAAAGATCTCGAAATTTAGGGACTTTCCAAAGGGATTTTTGCAAGTAAATCATCTCCTAAGGTAAGATTATGCATAGATCTATGGTTTAAATTCTTTTGTTATCAAAATCCTCCCCTAATCTATACAAAAATCGTGATCTAGCATCCTCAAACCATCTCAAACTCAAGATCTTCACCAAAGGGAGCCAAGGCCAAAAACACTTCATTTTTCCTTCCATTTTCATTGCAAAAACCGAACCAACACCCCAAGGTGAGATTCATACCCCTATTTTCTGTTTTTAAGAGTTTTTGTGGGGGGGAATACAAGTGAAAGTGTAGATCTATATGTATTTGTATGCCTTGTATGATTTCCATGCTTATATGTATGCTTATATGTGTTTTAATGTTGGATCTAGCCATTAAACCCCTCAAAACCGAGATATAACTCATGTTTTATGATATTAGCTTCAAATATGTTCCTACATAATAAGTGATACAAGAAAAATAGCTAAGTGGTTAGCAACAATTTCCTTTAAGCTAAAAACACACATTTTGGGCCAAAAATGTGAAAAATACAAAATTAAGGGCCCAAAATGACATTTTACAGATTCTGATGGTTGAAATGTGTCAAAACAGTTTCAATAAAGCCATTTCTGGAATTCTATTTAATTGGTGGATTAAAAACATAAATTTCAAGCCTATTGGGCTAAAAATGCAAATTTCGGCCCAATAAGGCCCATTATGCGAATTTTTCTGTTTTAGAGGGCCAAAACTGTAACTTTCTGTAAAACAGTGGACTATAAGTGTCCCAAACCCTTTTCAAAGGTTTAAAATGCTTTTTAAATTTAAAAAGGACCAAAGTTGCAAAAATTTTCCATTTTGGGCTAAAATTGTCAAAATTGCGAAAATATGGACTAAACCGAGAAAAACTGCATTTTCAGGGACTTAAACTGTTTTCTTTGAAAAATATGCTGGAAAATATTAATTTCAATAATTTTTGGTGTTAAAATGTCAAGAAAAATAGTTTAAGGACCAAACCGGGAAATATTCAAATAAAAGGGTTGAAAATGTAAATTTTACAAATAATGAGGGGCTGAAAACAGAAATATTTCAAGGCTGATTCATTATGTACAATGTGATCAAATAATGATACCTCAACTACCAACGAAGTACAACTCATTACAATACCAAAAGTCGTTGTTAAACGAATTGGCTCGGTCTCGAGCCAATGAAAATCCACAACTACTAACTCTTTGATACATACAAATAACGATTGGTAATACACATACATACGAGTGTGCACAGACGTCTACGCACCATCTTCGGGCCCCAAAAGTGTAAAATCTTGTTTGTTGGGCCTAGCTAGCCCAATGACCTGATCTTAAGGCCCGAAGACATTTTTTTTTCTACGAAGTGTTGAGTTTTACCGACTTGGCACAACGTAGGGTGACTTTCAATGGCTTGTATCATTGGACCCCAAGGGCCATGGTATTGCTAGAAAAGTCTACACATTTTACGAGGCGGGTCGGGGACCCCTCGCACACATTTTTCCCCAGCCGGTTAATAGAGTTACCGGGGTCTTCGTGACCTCTTTCTCTTCGGATGTGGGACCACTCATAGTCCGGGCGATTGGATAACGTGATTAGTACTGACGACGCCTTCGGGAATCGTTGGTATATCTATAAACCGGGCATTTGTGTAATGCGGGTTTGTAGTAAATAATCAATGCTCGAGAACCTTCCAACGTCGCTTGGGACCGATACCACTATTTTTGTAATGGTTTCAACGCAACTCAATGGATTTCAAAAGAACTAGGGGAACATCGGGTTTCCCTAGGGTTTTTATCACATACAGATTTCAAACGCATACATCTTAAATGAACAATTTTTGCAAGTATAGAAACAAACAAGCATACCTATGGATCTTCACAAACGTTTTTGAAAGCTTTTCTTTTCAGAAAATATCGGATTTTCTGGTGGTTTTTCAAACAATATAAACATTCGATTTCAAACACTACTTATGAACTCACCAACATTTCATATGTTGACGTTTTTCAAAATACTTGTATTCTCAGGAAACCAGTGAATCAAGGGAAATCATGCTCAGTGACGGTTGCAGTTTATTTTTGAATGAACCAAACAATATTAATTTTTGGAAATGTAATATCTCAAACAATGTATGACATGTAAACACTACTGGTTGTATTCTGTTGATGAATGGTGACGAATGTTGTTTGTTTCATATATATTCAATGTTATGGTATTCAATTGAGTCACGACAGCCCCCGGACGTTTCCGCCGTCTGGTTCGGGGGTGTGACATGTTTGCTCTGAAGATCTGGAGACATTACTTGTACGGAACGAAAAGCACTATTTTTACCGACCACAAGATTTTACAACACATTTTCGATCAGAAAGAGCTCAACATGAGACAACGACGGTGGGTCGAGCTACTCAGTGACTACGAATGCGATATTCGTTATCATCCGGGTAAAGCCAACGTAGTAGCAGACGCCCTAAGTCGGAAAGAATATTCTGGTCACAAAGTCAAGTCATTGTCGAAAACCATCCATTCACACTTGTCTAAGCAAATTCAGGCGGCCCAACTTGAAGCCATGAAACCTGAAAATGTGGCGAGTGAATCCCTTAGAGGAATGGACAAGAATTTAGAAGCCAAGGGTGACGGAGCCTTATATTTCATGAACCGAATCTGGACACCGAAACACGGTGGTTTCCGAGACTTGGTCATGACCGAGGCGCACAACACTCGGTATTCTGTCCACCCAGGTTCAGATAAGATGTATCTAGATCTTAAAAAGCTATACTGGTGGCCTAATATGAAAGCAGAGATTGCTACCTTCGTAAGTAAATGCCATACTTGCACAAAGGTTAAGGTCGAGTACCAGAAGCCCTCTGGTTTACTGCAACAACCAGAGATTCCAGAATGGAAGTGGGAGCGGATCACTATGGATTTGATAACCAAGTTGCCCAAGACAACGGGTGGACTTGATACCATATGGGTCATCGTCGATAGATTGACCAAGTCTGCACACTTTCTGCCTATCAAAGAAACTGACAAGATGGAGAAACTTACGAGAACATACATTAGGTAAATCGTACGGCTTCATGGTGTACCTATGTCCATTATCTCCGATAGAGATAGTAGGTTCACCTCAAGATTCCGGCAATCACTACAACATTCCTTAGGAGCAAGGCTAGACATGAGCACAGCCTACCATCCACAGACCGACGGACAGAGTGAGAGGACCATCCAAACACTGAAAGATATGTTGCGAGCCTGTGTGATTGACTTTGGGAAGGCATGGGATACTCATTTACCCCTTTTCGAGTTTTCCTATAATAACAGTTATCACACGAGCATCAAGGCTGCTCCATTTGAAGCTCTCTACGGTCGAAAGTGCAGATCTCTGCTATGCTGGGCTGAGGTGGGAGATACCCAATTAGCCAGGGGGCAAGCTTCCGAGAGTAATCTCACCGGTCCGGAAATCATTCGGGAAACGACAGAGAAAATCATTCAGATCCGTGAACGATTACAAGCCTCTAGAGACCGACAGAAGAGCTACGCTGATAAACGAAGAAAACCTTTGGAATTTCAGGTAGGAGACTGAGTCCTTCTCAAAGTCTCACCCTGGAAGGGCTTGATATGCTTCGGAAAGCATGGGAAGCCTAATCCAAGGTACATAGGGCCTTTCGAGATTCTTGCAAGAGTTGGCTCCGTAGCTTACAAACTCGACCTACCCGACGCACTTCGTAACGTACATTCTACATTCCACGTATCTAACTTGAAAAAGTGTCTGTCCGACAAGACTCTTGTAATCCCACTCGATGAGATCGAGATCAACGAAAGCCTCAACTTCGTGGAAGAACCAGTAGAGATCATGGACCATGAGGTCAAGCAGACGAAGCAAAGTCGTATCCCTATCGTGAAGGTCCGCTGGAACGCCAAGCGAGGACCGGAATTCACTTGGGAACGCGAGGATCAATTGAAACTGAAATACCCTCATCTTTTCGCTTAATTGTTTGTAACTTCTTGTTTGCTTAAATTCTAATTTCGGGATGAAATTCCTTCTAACGGGGGGATGATGTGACAACCCGAAATTTCCATTTTGTACGAACATTAACTATTAAATAGAAGCTAGTCCAGTTTCAATGAACTTCAGACTTTTCCGAATAAGTTTGTGTACACTGGGATTTACATTTAAGGAGGTATCAAGAGAGTGGATGCTCTTGGGTTTGTGAAACTTGAGCATATCAACACTTCATAATGTTAGAGTCCAATTCCAGAATAAAAATATTTTCTGCCAAAATATTTAAGGACTATAAATAGATTTTTGAACTAAATTCATTCATTATGCACATTTCCAACTAGAGAAAAGCCATATTCTCTCTCACGAATCTTCGGGTTTTCATCCCAAATCGTGAGTACACTTCTCTAGTTGTGTTATAGTGTTTGTTTTATGCTTATTAACATAGATTACATGTCTATTATATGAGATCCGGGAGTTTACCGCCTAAGAACGTTCTTGCGGAGTAAACTCCAAAATGGAGCTTTAAGGCTATCTAGTCCCAATTCCTTGTTGGACAACTAGTTTAGCATAATATGTAGGATCATTTGAGGCTAGAAATCATTCAAGAACACCAATTTTTAGGAGTTTAGGGCCCAATAATTTCTTGGGCCGTAAACACCATTTTCAAGGGCAAAATGAGCCCTAATCACCCCCTAAGGCTTTAGACTATTACCCTCAAATACTTGTAGCTAAAATGGGGACTAAAATACATCAAAATCATCCCTAAAAGGGAGTTTACGGCCAAGAAATGCTCTTTGGCCGTAAACTCCAAGTAAAGGCACCAAAGTGTGCCTAGGGTTCCCCTTAGCCTAAATCAAAAGCCTAGAAATTATCCTACTTGTGCAAGGGACGTAAAAGAATTAAAACATCCACCCCATAACAGTTTACGGCCGTAAACTCTAAGGGGTATGGTCTTTAGGCCGTAAACTCCTCAAAGGAGTGTTATCTATGCCCTAAACTACCCAAAGGATTAAACCACCAAGCTAGGCTTATTCTAGAATTCATTTAGCACCTTAAAACACCCAAATCCACCAAGAGTGGAGTTCACGGCCGTAAACTCAAGGGTTTACGACCGCAAACTCCTTGTGTGGGGTTTTATGGGTAGTAAACTCCTATACAAGGTCCTTTAGTGCATTAAACCCCTTTAGCCTTGTCCCATAACACTTAGATGCAACCAATAGGACCTATAACACTTATACAAAGTGTTTACTTGTTCCTAAGTGTCCCAACTTATTTCATTAAGTTATTATTTGGCTAATTAGTTATATATATTCTTATTATATGATAACTAGGCTCGTGCGTGTGAACAAGTCTCCGTTTGCCACCTAGCACGGTATCCGACACTACAATCCAATCCACTCACCACAAGTGAGTTCATACCCCTTTAATTAACCTTTGAAATACTTTAAATGTTTTAAATACTTTATGGGGGGAATACATGTTAAATGCATATAGCTATTGCATCAATCACATGTGATTACATTAATCACATGTGATTAATAACTAGAAAACCAATGATTTTATCATTGTTCAAACTGTTTATCAAACTGCTTTACTTCAAAATGTTGTACAAACTCTTTTACTTATCAAATGATTTTATTTAAACTTTGTTATACTTCTTATAAATTTCATTCCCATATATGTATAGATATATAAGAAATGTTTAAAGGGCTTAGGAAGGCCATCCGCCCTATTTCCTTTTTCTCGATTTGGATGTGGTCTGGTGGGATTTCGGGTGACCGTCCGATGATCGTTTCAATATTAGTTATATAGCAAATATACAAATATAGACATAAGATTACCTCCATATTCATGCGTACTATACACATCATTAGTAAGTTACCATCGGGGTAACACAGGATCATACTACTACAACTTCTAGATCAATGAGTCAGTTCATTCATTAGTCTATACATTACATTACTACGAGAACATATACAACTATACTAGAAAGAGAACATATACAACTATACTAGGAGGAGAACATATATAACTATACTAGAATGAGAAACATTACACTACATATACAAGAATACGTTAACAATTATGATCCACTGGATCGGAGCATGCCTTAAATTTCATGGCCCGAGTTGTAGCCAGAATTCTCTTGGAGGGAGAGCGTGAGTTTGCGTATAGATCTATACTGGATTGACTATCCTACACCTTGCTGCTAGCTACAGCCGGACCTGCAGGTCTGCGAGTGCCAAACGTCATTCCGTTATTACGACCATTCGTATGTCGTTGTTACCAGTCGATAGTATGGTCCAATTATCACATTATACCTTAATATAAATCCGGTTTAAGGTAGTTAGTACAACAGTAGTTCCTATAATACAACACTACAGTACTACAATGATTTACCCATTACATATTTTTAGTGATAACCTCACTTAAACATTAATGTACAAACTATATTTGTTAAATGATAGTTACACTTGGGAAATTACACACTTTTACAACAAACGAGCATACAAAACAATTAGGCCTTAGTAGAAGGCTACTTTAATAAAAAAATATAGGTTTTTCTGAGAGATTCAAACTTTTACAAACACTTACATACATTTTACAAACTTATACTTGTGACACGTTCAAACGTTTTGATAACAAACACCGACACTAAAATACTTATGAACTCACCAGCTTAATGCTGATGAACTCTCTCAAAATAACTTGTATTCTCAGGTTATCAGTAGACAGGTACCGATGCTAACTTTTGAGAAGATGGAGCGCATTCAAGACTCATCATATTAGTTTGATTTACATTATATTTTTGGTGTCTAAAACTGTACAGAACACGCTTGTATTAAAATTATATATTTAATGCAATGGATGATCTTGTTTGCTTATTTACATTTACTGTGTTGTGATACTGTACATGACGTCCTCCTCCCCAAAACGTTTCCGCGATTCTTGGTTTTGGGTTGTGACACAATTTCTTGGAGATCAACTGGTCTCCTGGCAGTGCAAGAAACAACATACAATCTCAACCTCAACGGTAGAGTCGGAATATGTCGCTGCTTCTACATGTTGTTCTTATATCATATGGATCCTACATTCAAACCCCTATTTTTTGTTATAATGAGGCTACAATTCAAATTGCTAAAAATCCAGTTCAACACTCAAAAACCAAGCACATCGACATTAAAGTGCATTTTATCAGAGATTATTTTGAGAGTTCTCTCATTCGGTTGGAACAGGTTCCTACTGCTAATAATGTGGTGGATCTGTTCACAAAACTGTTTAACAAAACTCGATTCGATGTGCTTGTCGGATTTTTGAAAATGATCCACTTTGAGGACTAACTTTTGTTTTTAGGATAGTTTAAATTTGTGCATTTGGTTTTCATTCCCACCGATGCACAAATTTAGGGGGAGAAATAAACAAAAATTAGAAAATTAAAAATCCAAAAATAGTGTTCTTTCAGTAGCATATTTTTGTAGGTGTTGTAATGAGAAGTTATATATTCATATGATAACAGGCAATTTCGATATGTGTAATGTACGAAAGCAGAATTGTCTAGGCTCTGTGTTCGATGCGCTGGTAGGAACGAAAGATTTTAATGGACTTGACTAGGTATAGGTGAACTTAAGGAATCTAGAGACTTGACAAATCTTGAACTAGATAGTTTTTTTTAGCCTGACAATAAGATGCTTGGATAGAGTAAGCATGAAGATATATGTGAGAATCAACCAGTCACATTAAAAGAAACCCATATCTAGAACTGTGGTATAACTTTTCCTTGATGTATATAATTTTTCCTTAATTCTGGTATTGATAGGTTGAGTGGGGAATTCCGATCAAGTAGGTCTGTAGAAAATTATTTTCTTTCTTTCTTACTATTAGTCATATGTTGCATCCTTTGTGTGATTGGAACATATCTGACCTGGACTGCAACATATGCAAATTTATTTCTTTGCATCTCCTATCTATGCAATTCTTCCTGTTTGTTAGCCATATGTTGTCTCTTAATAATAGTCTGCTCACCTGAAGTAAGGAGTATCTCGTTAGTTCTTGATTATTGGGGTATATCAAGAAATGGGAAACATGTTCTAGTACAACTAAATTGAACATCAAATAGGTTATCTGTAGATCTCACTGCTTAATTTAGGTGGACTAAAATATCCTTTGTCGTCGTCAGCTGGATGGTCCGTAGGAATTCTATCTAGGAACATAGGGTCAAATGTCTTGTCATTTGTTATATGTCCTAAATTTTGTCATAATCTTTCGTGCTAAAGTGGTCCACAATATCGGTGATCGACCAAATCTAGAGATGAAGGTGGAGATACTGATAAACGGATTAAGGCGGTCTAACAACTATGATCCCAAAATTACAAAATATTATTAGCATTAGTAAAAGTGAAAATAGTGATAGTTCATTTTAAATCTCTATTTTATTTTAAATTTTTATTTTTATTTTTATTCTTACTTTGTTAAAATTCAATAATTAAATATATATATATATATATATATATATATATATATATATATATATGTGTGTGTGTGTGTGTGTGTGTGTGTGTGTGTTTGAGTTTGAATTTTTAGATTTTATTTTATTTTATTTTATTTTTATTTTCTAGTCCTCAAAATGCATAATTTTTTAAAATTTTTCGAGTTTTGGGCTTATTTTTAAAGCATTTTGGGTTGCAGTCCATCGATATTGGACCGGGTCTTGGGTCCAGATATAAAAGTCACCATGTCTAGCAGTAAACTCTTCTCTCTCACTATTTATGTTTGCGGCCATAAACCCCTCCCAAATCCTCTCATCACTGTTAAATAAATCCATCTAAATCCGTGATTTTAACTCGAAATTGCTTGTTTATTCTTGTAGGTATGAGTATGGTGATCATCATAATGCTAATTTAACACTAAATCGACCGTGAATCAAGGGTTTAATCGAAGAAATTGAACTATTCGGCGTTTACGGTTCTTGAAGCGTTTACGGCCATTGAAGGGTTTACACCCGTAAACCCGTTTGCGGCCGTAAACTCTCTCTTTGATCGAAAACCCAAATTTTTGTACATAAATCATTGTTTTTAACATTTAATCACCATTGAAGCATAATTAAATTGTTTAATGAGTAAAACCTTAATCTTAAATGTTTAAATAAATTGTTTTCTCACTTGGCTTTATTAATTGCAGATAAAAAATGGTTGAACTTATGTTTGCTGACTGTCACAACTTGGCGATCTTTTTGGTGGACCGAGCAGCAGCCCATGGTGAATTTAACTCAATGGTGCATTGTTTGAATAAGTGATGCCTAGTTTCTGCTCTGACTTTGAATCCATTGAGATGGTGGTTCAAAATTTGGTGAAGAAATTGTTAAAGGAAGAAAAATTGTTGTTAAAGAGTAGATCATCCGAGATGTTATGTGAATTGATGATCAACCAAGTTTTCTGACTGAGATTGCAATGGATCAAGCACAAGAAATCATCAAAGAAATGGGATATGAAGGAGCATTTCCTCCAACCCTCAAAAAGCTGTTACCACTATATTGGAGGTTTCTAGCTCATATCTTCATGAGCTGCATCTCGGGAAGGAAATCTGGAGCAGATGAATTTCTCTAATGAATACAGGTGCTATCGCCGCTCTTGTCGTAGGTGTTGAATTCAACTTCTCCAAGTACATCATGGATGAATTGATCGAGAATGTTGTAGGAAAGAAGAGAGATAACTTCCTTATGTACCAAAGGTTCCTACATTTGATCATCAATAACAGCTACCTGCAGATAGAACAAGGACGAGAAACACTAGACATGAAATCTCTTAGGTCAAACACCTTTGGTTTAATGAAATAGAACCGTAAGGGAAAATTTATGTTCGTAAGCAAATACCCTTTGGTGAAGTTCGAGATGTTTGCTGAGTCAAGTGATGCATCTGACTCTAACGACTCCTCTAACCACATGGAATCTGACGATGATGTCATAACCATCACTAAGAACAAAGATGAAGGAGTTCCTCCTGTTGCAATTGTAGCAGAGGAAAATGAAAACATGATAAATGTGGAGGTTCAAAGTGATTTCCATGAGGGTGAAAAAGTGGATGATGATGGTGATGATGAAGGTCTTAGTGATCACGATTCTATTTTTGGTGGTGACATGTCTGGGCCTAATGATACCGACATGTATTTCGATTTTATTAATGCTTACTGTCAAACAAATGAGGACCTCGACTCGTTCTTTACTAGTGGCCATGAAGTTGCACAACCGGAAATGAAGTCAAGGGAAGTAGAAGATGTTCAAGAAGCGATGCCTCCTGCTTCATCACAGATGGCCGGTGTTACAATGGATATAGATGCAACATCAAAGCTTCCTCCCCTTAATGTTGACATTCGAATTTTTATGCCATCTGTGAGTGATCTACTTATGACTCTGACCTCCCAGCCTCCATTGAAAAGGTGAAGACAAGATCTGAGGTCAAGAGTACTCATTCAGGAACAAGCTTCGTTGACATAACCTGCAATCACAACACCAATTATTACTCTAATCGTTCAAACACAAGAAGGACCACACACTATGTTTGAAACTGGGAGCTCTTCAGCTCATGGAAGTTTCTCCCCACCAAGGCCTGCACATGACATCACTTTTATGAGGCTTGCAAGGGCTTTGGCAGTACAAGAAGCATTAGGTCTTCCTCCTCATGGAAAAGGTATATCTATTAAGGAAGACAACTCAGGGGGAGTGGATCCATCCAACTCAGGGATCAAGGGCGAGATAGGACTGTTAAAGAAGACAATATTTGAAAAGGATGTTTTGATAAGAAAACTCGACATTCGAGTTCCGGATCTTGAAGTAGAAAAACAATCCAAGTCAAAACAGATAACAAATCTCCAGACTCACCTTGGAGCTTTGACCGCATGCTATTATGATTTGAAGAACAAACTTTGTGAAGAACTTTACGACAAGTTCATGTCATCAATCGAACAGCCTTTTCCACTGAAGTTTTTTCATGTGTCCCTGTCCAGCCTTCTCAGTATGACAACCCTGTGGATCTTCCATCTCCAAGAACCACCAGAATTGTCGATCGATTTGAAAAAGAACCTGTCAGTACCAACCCTCGAATCAGTATCAGGAAAGTAAAGAGGAAGGTTTCGGCTAAAAGGAAAGAAGGATTGCTTTTCATGAAGAACTCTGATGAATGCATTAGTGCTGATAAACCTCAACTCACTGTAACCGATCTTGAAAAGAGGAGGTTCGGGGACAAATTTGGTGATCAATCGGGAATTAAGATGTAGGAATAATAAGATGACCTAAAACTATCGATGGGAAAACGGAACTCAGGTCACACTAAATATTAAAAGGATACTCATGCCTTTTGTTCCTAGACTAGAGTTGATCTTACAGAACTTTCGGTTGCTCCATTTCACAATCCAACTCACAACTCTGTGGCCTTTGAATTCAAACTATTTCTAGAGAGGCAAGTCAGGGAGAAGTTTGTTGGAATGAAAAATTCAAAGTCTCTTATTAGAACAAACATGGATGTGCTCGATCCCTGAACCAATGCACCTATGAAGATAGTGTTGTGGCCGACAACCAAACAGTTAAAATAAATTCCTATTCCTCTTCACTTTCATGAGGGTTATCTGGATAAAATGGAATTTTAGGTGTATGATGAGGCCACAGCCACATCTGTGATCAAGTTTAAAGAAGGTGTTGTTCGTTTGTCTGACACAAAAGATCTTATGCGGTTCAGTAAGAGAGATATTCTCACCTTGGCTAGTCATCAAATTATCTGGAAGTTGGAGATTATAGGGCCGGCTGCCAAGGAGTTCACAAGAATGGTTGCAAAGATCATTGATAGGAGGCTATGGATTAGAGCTATGGGAAAATCAGATGTGATGTTTTTGGAGAAGCCAAGATAAGAAAACACTGAGCTCATGCTAGCCTCAAATGAAGGGGGAGATTGATAGATCACAACATAGCGGTTTAGGCTAGGCAATCATATGTATAGGTCTTAATAGGATCTTGGTCTTGTATTCTACATTTTGGTGGAGTTTGCAGTTGTGAAGGTGTTCACAACCATGAACGGGTGTATGACCATGAACTCATGTTCGGCCGTGAACCCTATTCACGGCCAGTCTGTTCCTATATAGTGTCAGAGTCTGTCAGAGTGAGGTGACGTATCAGAGGTATTTACGGTCATAGTATGTGTTCTCAAGGTGTACGATACATTTCTTCTAATACACATGTGCATTGCTTGATACTCTTCTTCTTCTTCTTCTTCATTCTTGTTCTTATTTTGTTTTGATCACTCGTTTGGATCCTTGAATTGGGACTTTCATGATTAGAGAAAATATAGGGTTCCAGAAAAATAAGGGTCTTAGAAGAGTCTTAATCCAGTAAGGGATCAATTGGATCTTATTTGAAAAGAAGAATTGTTGCAAATCTGCATTCTGCTAAGAACCAACTTTCATGACATGAGCATTACTTCTCACATCGTGAGATCGATGTCGACATGTTTCCAAGATCAGTTTATACCATACTCACGTCGTGAGTGGTTAAATATGACATTTACTCTACTCTTTCTTACAATGTGGCATATGCATTCCCACAGTGAGTTTCTTTGCTTTGAAAACTTTATGCACCACACTTTTTGAAGATGCAAGTTTCTGATTCTCATCTTTCTATCACATTCATGCGCATCAATGAAGTCCAAGGTCCACTTACATATTCAAGATGTTCGAGTTTTCCACATACGTTCAGAATTCAATTTCACCACTACTACTAGGGGAGTTTATTCTCTTTTCTCCCTTTTTAATTTTTTTATAGTTTTATGGATACAATGAGGGTATTGTATGAAATAAGTGTGGGGTTGGGGGTCTAAAAAGGAATTGAAAATAAAATTGATAGATATTTTAAAAAATTTGTAATAGATTTGAAAATGATAATCTAAAAGTTAAATCTAGTACTAATTAAAAACTTAAGTTCCTAGTGTTGCGTGGGATGATCCAATGCGAGCTCAAATGTTTAATTAAGCTAATATATGTTATAATATATTTTTGGCTTCCCAATTTCTAGTGAAAAGTCAAGAGATATGAATGATAATCTAGTAGTTTATATTACATAATAAGTTTAGCAGCGTGTACCTGAATCTATCCAGGAGAGCTTATGTAGACATTTCACTTAGACTAATACCTCGAACCATCAACGGCTGAAGTTATGATCCCTTGCTTAAGCATGTAGGATTTGAGCGTAAAAATTGAGCTGTATAAAAGAAAGAGAGAAAAGTTACAAAAAAAATTTCTAAGAATTCTGTGGCTATCAAAGTATGAAGATCAAAAGATGAAAATATTTGAAGAATAAAAAAATTGAAGATACCAAAAATCAAACAAGAAGGTGCTTAATTCAAAGAAATCAAAGAGAAAATATCAAGGAAGAGAAGAATTCGAAGAGCTCCATTGTGGTATATAAGTTTTAATTTCTTTTTAGAATATATGTATGCTTGGGAAGCTTAACCAAAAATACGTTGAGGTTAAGAAACATTTCTGAGGATGGATTAGGAGGGTTGCAAAAATGAATTTCATAGAAACTTAGGGGTGACTGTTCATAAGGATTGTGAGTATCTAGGATTGGGGAAGTTGTTAGGAATTATAGACACAAATATGCGCATTGTTGTCTTGACCATATCTCATGACTTGTAACTCTGATTGACGAGATTCACAATGATTTGAAAAGTAGACAAAATTTCGAACGACTTTTCGTTTTGTTTTAAATGCTAATTCCCAGTTCTCACACTATGAGGAGTATAATCTCAGGACATGGGATTGATTCTTCTAGAAGATAGCTACATGGAATGCAGTTTCCTTGCAGAAAACGAATTCTACAGAGATCACGACATGAGAACTTGATTCTCATGACGTGAGATGTGATTTTTGGAAACTATAAATACTTCTTTGCTCATTCTATTAAGGAGGTTGGATTAGACATATTCTAGAGAGATACTCGAGTTTGAAGGTCAGAAACCTACGAAAAACATCCTTTGTAAGGAGAGATTATTCGAAGATCGAGAATTTGAACATTAAATCATTATATTCGGTTTGCATTAATTAATCATGCCAGTTTCTTATGAACTTGTGTGTTTACCTTTCAATAATGAGTTGTTAATTTATTTGAATTTCGTTTAGCTAGATGAAACCTTAAAAGTACGAGTTAGATTAATATTTTATGGATTTTATGAAATGTTTAGTCACTATTAAATTGCTTGAACTTGTTACCTAGTAGTTTAGTGACCATTAAACTGTTGGAGCTAGGATTGACCACATCTTAGATAATTAATAAAGGTAACAACTTTAGCTATGATGGAGAATATAATTGTTATCACAATTGTGTTTGATTAATTGTCTTGACCCTAGATAATTATCTAGATATATCTTACATAGCCCAATTATCATTAATAACTAATTCTATATTTGCTTGTGTATGACCGTCACATAGTAGTATATGAATTGGTAAAAATATTAGTAGATTGGACTAAGATTGCTAATTACATATAAATTGGTAACCAACCTTATTAATCCTTAAATAAGAGTTAACCATACGGAAAAGGTGGATTCGAAACTACATTAAAGTGTTTTTAATATCTTGATTACAATCATTTTTAGCTGAGTGCTTAAGTTAGTATGAAGTTGCAAAATAAGATAAAAAGTCCTTTTAATTATTGTTTGCTTTTAGATTAATTTTTAGTAGTTATTTTAGTATATTGAATCCGTTCCTTGTGTTCGATACTCAACTTACTTTAGTATACTATAAACTGACTAGGTACACTGCCTATAGGTGTGTTAGTAGATAAGTAGGTAGGTTATAAAATTTAATACTAGATAGGTATATTTTTGCACACATCAAAATCCTAGGTAATATTCGGGTGTACAATGAAATCATAAAGATAAATTAAAGCAAACAAGGAAAACTAAACTAAAAACTATTCATAGGCCAAGTCCTTGTGCTCCTACTTCCCCTCGTACAATGGCTAACACCTGAACCTGTAAAACATGAAATGTCGAAAACATCATACCACATGTCTGGTGAGTTATACTATATATGTTTTTATGTTATAATATTCATCTTCTTATCTTTCTTTCTTTACATAATCAAACAATCTTTTCTCTTCTTACTCATACCCATTATATCTAGTATCTTCTTTCTCGTATCTTACTCAACTATTCTTTATCTTTATATCCTAATATATCTTAATCTTTCTGTCTTATTTCATACTCTTTCCTAACCTCTTCTCAGGCTCGTCTCATACTCCAATCATATTGTATCCTAACCTCTTATCATCTTATATCACATCCTCCTCATGCTCTATTTGTCCTTATCTTTACCTCACTCATACTCTTCTCACTTCATATCTTTTTTCTCCCCTTATCTTATCTAATTTCATCCTTTTGCTTATTTCACTCTTTTTATGAATGTCCTACTTGTACTCTTACTATACTCTTCTCACATCTCCTACTCTTAACATTCTTTCTTTTATACTCTTTAAACTTTACCTCTCTATTATCAACTTCTCATCCCTTAGCATTCTAATCGCATCTAGACCCAACTGTCCAAACTCATACGATATCTACATCAATCACATAGGGAACAAAATCACCCTATCATTATAAGGTACTCTTATCCAAACTTAATGCATTCCTTTGATCCCTCATGGATCCTTACAAGTTCTTATTTTCTTGAATTCCTCATGGATCATATCTTACTTTTTGAAGAAATCTCTTATCTCGTTCTACTCATGGAACTTTTCCTATACCTCTTCTAATTGTCACAATCTCATTCCTACAAATCATTTATCAACATTCCATAAGGACTCATAATCTTATTCCTGAAAGAAATCATCTTTCTACTATTCTCAAAATATCCTTTGCACATACTATGGTCTCGTCGTAGTCTTACATAACACTTAATGTCCCATGCACATTTTATCTCCTCATCGCATCAAGAGACCTCCCTCAACTCTTCTAGTATTTAACTCATTGATTACTTAATTTGTACTTTTATCTCATATACACAAGTATTCTACAAAATACCACTATCATCAATGCATACATACATACTTTATCTTTAACGACCCATACATACTCTAAATATATATACATGCTCATATACATGTTTTTAAATGTATAATGTCTTACATACTCTGAATATACATACATCCAGTAACACTTGATTTTAAATGTATAATCTCTTACATACCATAGATATTCTTACTAGCTAAGATACATGAGTTTAAACATACAACCATAGTCTATCTGCGTCTAACAACTAATTATAGACATACATACATAAGAAATGGTGCATCTTGATTCATCGTCTTTGCTCAAGCCTTAATCATAAAAAATGCCAAGTCCCTTAGAGCATGTTTTTATCTTATTAAGAGCTTAATGATTCTATTTGTCGCAATATACACACAATGGGTCATAATTATATCTTTTAAGTTCCTACCTCTTAACCTACTCCAAAAAATGAATTAAGCATCCAATACTACCTAATTGATTACCCTATAATCCCCAATGGATCAATCAGAATCCATACTAGTTAAGGTTTTAAACCCTAACACTCATCGGATTGATTTCACCATGGTAAGCACTTCCAAAGCTTGATTAAAGATTCTAAACACTCGCCATAATTAAGATATAAATGGTTGAATTCAATCGTTCTTACCAAACTACCACAATTACCATTAATGTTAAAATATTGATATAATGCAAAATTCTTTACCTTGATGCGGTGAGGATAATAATCCTAGACATCCACCATCTCTAGCTTTTCTTGGCATGATTTTGAGATGAAAATCGCCTTCTGCGTACATCAAATCGTTTCCTTATAAGAAATGATCGAAATGAGCTCTTAACCATTAATTATGTTTTATGACCTAGAAAGCACATTATGGTAGGATTCCTACTGTGCCATGGTGCGTGTAAGTTGGATGCGGTCAGCTTCTAACCGAGCTTCGGTGTCATTCTCACATATCAACCTTCTTTGGCCACCAAGTCACTGTACCTAGATATCATGCCATAGTGAAAAGTGCGTTCCCTTATAGTTATGACAAGACTCCAATTTGAATCACCATCTCACCTCACCATGTCATGGAAATCTCTTCACCACATAGCGGTAGCTATACATTAGCAACCACCTTAGCTGATTCCAATGCAAATTTGAGATATTTTCTTCTAATCTTCAAATGTGCATAACTTCTTCATTTTAAACCTGTTTTCTATGATCTTCATATCCACACGAAGGTGGGGATGAGATATACAAATCCATTAAGTCACCTCTTACAGACTTAATACGACTCTTAATCTGTTAAGTCCCAAACTCGTCTGAAAAAACATAAAGTTTCCCATTTTACCCATTTTGCCAAAATGCATCTTCTCATGCATTTCTTTTCTTAAACTCAATTATCTAATCCCCACTACATGACTTAAACCTATCTTGACCATATACATGAATTCATAGCTTTTTAAACTCATAAATTTATCATACATGACCATTTTTCCCTTTTGGTCGATATTCGACTAAAAGTCAAATCTCTCTAAAGTTTGGTTTCTTAGACAATTTTTTACATGTGTATCCTTGAGGTATTGAAATTTTAGTAAATTATGATTTTTGAGTGGATTACAATGGGAGGGAAGCTTCGTCACGACGTGACATGACCATAAGAGACATGAGTCTCATTTAAGTGTCAAAAGGTGACACTATGTTGGTCACGACTTGAAATCTAATCAGGGGAAAACCCTAATTTACAGAATTAGACCCTATTTTATGGAAGTGAGGGCTTGGGTTTTCATTACTCTCAGCCTTTATCACCGCTTAAACCACTTGAAGTTACCCTAATCTCCTCTCTTCCATTTTCTTAGCTTATTTTGGAGTTCTTGGTGGCTTTTCAAGGGAAAAAGGCCTTTGTTGTGAAGAGAGCATCTTGTCAAGCTTACATACTTCTTTTGAGCATCTTCCGGGCCATTGTGAGTGATCAAGTTGCAATCTTTAAGCTTTATGTGGCTAGATGTACAATTTTTCCCCTTTTTAGCCACTTTTGGAAAAGTTTGGGTGGTAGGATCCCATAAAGTTTGCAAATTTATGGATCTTTGATGTCCCTTGAAGGTTATATTTTATGTATATGGGATTTGGTGTAGTTTTGAATCCATGCATGGGATTTTGGTTCCATTTTCACCATTTTCATCTATATTGAGTTCAAGACAAGAATTGACAAGCATGTCTATACAACACTGAACTTTCAAAGGCTTTTCGGGTAAGAAAGTCGTCTGAGAAGTTAGTATGATTGGCTTAATGGATTATGGGCAAGTAAATTAAGCTTCCCAAGTGTAATTCTCATGACGTGACCATATGGGTGTAACGACATGACGATGCTGGTTCACCAACTACATTGGACGGACATTGTCACGTCAAGGTGGCATGGGCATCAAGAAGTAAGAATAGATTTGAACAAGACTAATTTAGATTGGTCATGGTGTGAGGGTCAGCTGATGGTGATGTTGACTATTGACTTTAATCTAACACTTATTTTGTTGGCTTGGGTTGAGTTTTGGTTAAATCGATAGTTTTATAGAATAAATTAAGTTGGACTTTGTTTGATTCGATAGGTGAGTTTTAGCACCTATTTCGTGGTATTGAGTTGTGGATTTTCTGACTTCGTGAGGAATGTGAGCCTTCTTACTATACTACATAGGTTGCTAGACTGTCTCTGTGACTCTTACTTGAAGGATTGTGGTTGGATTAGCGAATTCGTATGCAAAAAAATGTGGTTGGATCATAACACTTGTATAAAATAAGATGGTTGGATCACAACACTTGTATGAAACAATTTGGTTGGATCACAACAATTGTTTGCATTTGTGACTTGCATGGAAGACCATGGATGGATCATGGCAGAAAGACTACGACTAGTTTGTAGTCTGGTGGTGACTATAAGACTATGGTTGGATTGTATCGCCCACATGGGTTCTAAGACACCCCCAGGTTAACGCCCGGATCCTGGTATGTATTTTAAATCAATTATTCATTTTTGCAAGTGGACTCGGCGTGTTGGAGGCCACAAACTCATCGAGTAGGAATGGAATTTGGACACGGGACTTGAAGTCTACTCGATAAGTGTAGAGCCTTAACTTGACGAGTAGGTTTGCCAGAGTGAAAGCCTAATTTTTAGGGTTTTTACCCTATTTAAAAACCATAACATCCAAAGGATGGCCTCACTTGTAGCCTCCATCACCCCAAACCCTAACCACGAAACCCTAATCCACTTTTGAGTGTTTTTGAGCCATTATTTTGTGTACATTGTGATTTTGAGTCTTGAGAAGGAAGGAGAAACTTGAGGATTCAAGACGAAGCCAATAGATTCAGATGTTGGGTTGTATTTCTTACTCATTTAAGGTATAAAGGTGATACCTTGGCTTTCTATTGCTTTGATCTTCATTTAGGGTTGTATTTTGTCACTTTTGGGCCATATTAAAGTCATTTTCAGGATTTGGGTGTATCACGAAGTTGTGACTACAGATCTAGACACTCATGAGCTAACGAGGTTTAAAGTTGCCAGCTTTATCAAGACTTGGCCCTTTCCCATGCCCTAGATCTCCAATATAGCTTAGTTTTGGTGTTTCTAGCTTCATCACAACATTCATACACGTAAAGTTAGCAACTTTACGTGGTAACGTAGTCCTAGGGGACCAAATCTACGGTTCGGAAGCATTTAACTCGATTGGAAGTGACTGAATGGATTTAGACCAAGGGGGACTCGACGAGTTGTTCATCCAACTCAGCGAGTTGGGTCGTGGTTCCCCAACCTTTTCTGTTACGGAGCAAACTCATCGAGTCTAGGAGATGACTCAGCGAGTTGGCCATGGTTTTCGTATTTTAAAGATTGAAGAACTCGACGAGTTCAAGGAGGAACTTGGCGAGTTGCGGGTGAAATGCTTCGACTCTGTTATGAGGAGGAACTCGACGAGTTCATGAAAGAACACAAAGAGTTGGATCGAGATTTACAGCGATTAATGGATCATGGAACTCGACGAGTTGACGGACCTACTCAGCGTGTTAAGTCTTCCAGAATGTTGACTTAGACCAGAATGTTGACTTTGACTTTGACCATTGACCAGATTTGACCCTTAAAGGGGTTATGAGTATGAAAGGGTAATTAAAGGAGATTTTTATGTGTAGGAGTTTGAGAGGAGTTGTTTCTAAAGCTGAGGACAGATCAGCTACTACACGACATTTGAGGTGAGTTTCCTTCTAGTAGAAGTGGGTCGAAGACACCAATTTCGGCCCAGTAGTAAGAGTTATAGTAGAGATGATTGTCTTTGTGATAATTATCTGGTATGCCAATATCTGTTATGCTTATGTGCTAGTATGCTATGATATTATGTGATAGTGGTAGGAGGGGTAGTATAGGCCCCAATACCGTTCGGAAGGACAGAAGGGATATGCAACACCGTAACAAGATAGGCAGTATATGACTTATGAGTTTAGGTACTAGGATGTTATATGGTAAAAGTAGGGTTAAATAGTCCCCGGTACCGGTCGAAAAGACCGAAGGGGTAGGCCAGCACCCTGATTTGCTAGGTGAGGTACCAGTCGAAAGGACCATAGGGTAGGCCAGCACCCTGATATGCTAGGCAAGTTACCGGTTGAATGAGAATGAAGGGGTAGGCCAGCACCCTGATATGATAGGAAGTTAGCGATTGAATGAGACCAAAGGGGTAGTCTAGTACCCAAACATGTTAGACAGTATTTTAATCTATCGTATGTGGTATGATGGGGGAACTCACTAAGCTTTGTGCTTACAATTTTCAGTTTTTGTTTCAGGTCCTTATTCTTCGAAGGGAAAGGAGCCGGCACGATAGCAGCGCATCGCACACATGATTTTCCGCACATGAGATTCTTGGGATTTGTACCCTGGCATTATTTTCCTATGATATGTTTTTGAGATGGTTGACTTCTGGTTTTCATGATATGAGATAACATTGATGACATTTTCAGTAATCTCTTTTATGAAAATTTAAATTAAAAATGAAATTTTTGGTCTTGAAATTTGGGATGTTACAAGTTGGTATCAGAGTCTTGGTTTGAGGGATTCAGACACACCTTCGGGGGCATCTGGACACAAATGAAGGGTTTGAAAGATTTTTACAAGAACTTAGTTTTTCTAAAAATTAAAATAAAGATTTTTGAGAAACAACAAGGTGTGTGATGCATGCATTCGGCTGAGCTCAAGTAAGTTTTCCGTAAGATACCCACACATGTTTGTTATGATGTATGATCTGATTATGAAAACTGCATCCCAGATTAGGGTTGAGGATCTAGGAAGATGACTTATGTGGCTGCTATATGTGCTTATTGAATTACATACTAGAACTGATTTGTCAGTGATATGATGGGCTGAATAGGATACGCTTGGTTTGGTTACTCGATGCACGAATGCTTCTTGCTTTTTTCATTTAGGATTTCTAGTTATCTTTAACTAATTAGTAAACGAATATGTTAAGTTACATATTTGGAGGACTAAATAATTTTAGAAGGTTAGGTCTAGCCATATCTTGTAGCTCTTGTTTGAGTCCAACCATTGAACGGTCGGACCTCTCATTCGAATAATTATCTGGTCTTAGTGATATGTAATGGTATTCACGCGCTAGTTAGGTAAAGGTAGCAACGATTTCTTATGCAGTTGATGGCGGACAGTAGGTTGGAGAGGTACCATAGGGTAAGCCTACGATGAGATTAGTGTAGTGAGCAATAATGGTAAAAGGGACTTGGTGAAGTCAAGGCAATACTTGAGGAAAGTATGGATAGATGGGGAAGGTAGTATTGGCCCGTACTACTGAAAGTAGAGGATCCGTACTCGAGTCAAGGAGGGTTGAGATAGAACCAAGGAACCTGCATAGTTTCTGAGACCTCTCGAGGTTATGTATGACCCTGACGATTATGTGTTTTGTTTTAGAATGGTGGTGACTAGTCACAAAGCAGGAGGTTCAGGATCTAGGTCAGGTTCAAGTTCGGGTGCAAGTTTTGAGCCGGTTAATGACAAAATACGTGCATTAATCGTATATGAGATTACAAGAGACATCCTTGAGGTGAGATCGATGATTTTTGGGTCGATCAAGGAAGGGGTCATTGAGCTAATGGAGTATCACCTCAGGGCATTTCGAAGCGACATGGCTTCTAGCCAGTCAGGGACGCACACACTCTCCTTCAAGGACTTCAGGGGTGTGGTGCGCCAGACTTTCATGGGGTGAAAGACCTTATTGTGGCAAGGAGATGGATTGAAGACATCGAGTCTACACAGTTGACGAGCTTCTTCCCCGAGGGGTCGAAGGTCTAGTATGATGCAGGATGTTTGAGAGACAGAGCCAAAGACTGGAGGGAGGCAGTTAGTGGCTCGTTGGGGAGCCCCAACCATTGAGGCTATGACTTGGTCAGACTTTGTGACCAGGTTCAGGGTTGTGTTTGTGCCAACTGTGGAGATTCAACATTTGTCCTAGGAGTTTCTTGATATGTGGCAGACGACTGAGTTAGTGGCAGATATTACCGCAAAGTTCAGCGAGTAGGCATTGCCGGTGCCTTAGTACACGGGTGATGAGCAAATGAGGAAGACCCGGTATTAAGATGTGTTGAGAGCTGACATCCGGAAACATGTCAGCTACTCGACATGCCCAAATTTGGAGGACATGATAGCTAGAGCGAGACAACGGGAGATCGATATAGAGCAGATCCGGAAGAGGAAGGCGGAGGCTGGGTAGGTGAATGGGGTTTTAGGGAAGAAACCCAAGGGATCCAACTCTAGGTCGAATAGTCAGCAGGGTCGGAGCCACTATGGGAAATGCGGCGAGACACACGAGGTAGTTTGCGAATTAGGATCATTAGCCTTCTATAAGTCTGACAAGCTTAGGCACTACGACATGGATTATACTGCCCTGACCCCTATCTTATAGTCATCATAATTGATTTTCTTTCATTGCATTCAGAAGGGCCATAAAAAGGCTAACTGCCCGAGATTGACATTAGCAACGCTAGTATCGGAGCCAACTCCAGCGACCCTGCAGATCACAGATGGCCGAAGAGGCGCGTGCCGAATAGGATGTGGTGACGGGTATCTTTTCTTCTCCCTAAGTCTTATTTCATTTCAATTATGTTATTCATATTCTATTTTTTACGAGTTTTGTTAGGATTGTTCCATATGAACGGTATCCCAGTTCAGGTGTTATTCAATTCGGGGGCTACCCAATCATTTGTTTCTCTTCCACTTAGCAGGAGGTTTTCTAAATCTTCAGGTATGTTCGATTGTCCTTTAGAGGCTGAGATTGCTGACAACCGATCTATACGGGTAACCGAGGTTTTCAAAGATTGCGTCTTGAGGTTGTACGACGAGCGGTATCTTGTGGATTTTGTTACCATTCCTTTGAGGGGGAACAAGGTTATCATAGGCATGGACTGGTTGACCCCTAATGGGGCAGTGGTCGACTGTGTGTAACAGTTGGTATGCATCAGGACCCCCATTGGGGGAGAGTTGGTGACTTTGGGCGAGAGGCCACAACATGGACCAGCATTGTGTTCGACAACGAGGGCTAGGCGTTACCTCCAACAAGGTTACACAGCGTATGTCGCCTAAGTTACGGATACCCTAGAGGCGGGTAAAGCGAACGTAAGTGATGTGCCAGTGGTGCGAGAGTATTCGTACGTATTTCCAGAGGAGTTGCCTGTGATACCTCTGGAGAGAGATAGGTGGAGTTCAGGATCAACCTAGTCCGTGGTGCGGCTCCGATAGCCAAGGAACCATATCGGTTGGCTCCTCCTGAGATGCTGGAGTTGTCTACACAACTGCAGGAGCTATTAGACAAGGGATTCATTAGGCCGAGCAGTTCAACTTGGGGAGCCCCGATCTTCTTTGTAAAGAAGAAGGACGGGTCGCATTGGATGTATATAGATTACCGGGAGCTGAACAAGGTAATGGTGAAGAATCGTTACCCACTCCTGAGGATTGATCATCTCTTCGATCAGCTACAGGGAGCATCCTGGTTTTCCAAGATAGAGTTTCATTGAGGCTATCACCAGATGCGAGTCAGAGATGAGGATGTATAGAAGACTTCTTTCTGGACTCGCTATGGCCACTACGAGTTCGTGGTGATGCCCTTTGGGCTCACCAATGCCCCTGCCACATTCATGGACCTCATGAACTGTATGGGTAGACCGATGCTGGATTGATATGTGATAGTATTTATTAATAACATCTTGGTTTACTCCAAGACACTAGAGCAACACAAGGAGCACTTGCGAGAAGTGTTGGAAACCCTGAGGAGGGAGAGCTTGTACGTCAATATCTCCAAGTGCGAGTTCTGGTTGCACGAGGTACAGTTTCTGGTGAACCTTGTCAACCGGAATGATATTTTGGTTGAGCCAGCCAAAGTGGAGGTCGTGATGAAATGGGAGGTTCCGAAGTCTCCATCTGAGATTCATAGCTTCCTCGGGTTAGCAAGGTATTACCAAAAATTCATACAGGATTTCTCCAACATAGGAGTACCCTTGACTCGGCTGACGAAAAAGGTCGTTATATTTTGATGGTGGCTTGAGCAGCAGGCAGCGTTTGAGATGTTGAGGCATAGATTGTGAGAGGCGCCGATTTTCTTCATGCGAAGGGCATTAAGGATTTCGTGTTTATGCTGCGATGCATCCATCTCGGGTTTGGGCGCAGTGTTGATGCAGAGGGGATACGTCATTACCTACGCCTCGAAGCAGCAGAAGCCTCATGAGGCGAACTACCCGACGCACGACTTGGAGTTGGGGGCAGTTGTTATCGCCCTTAATATTTGGCGACACTACCTCTATGGGGTCTGATGTACCATTTACACGGACCACAAGAGCTTGAGGTACCTCATGGATCAGCCGAATCTGAATATGAGGCAACGCCGGTGGTTAGATGTGGTGAAGGATTATGATTGTGAGATCCTTTACCAACCGGGGGAAGGCCAACGTTGTGGCAGTTGCCCTTAGCCTCAAGGCCTTTGCGACTCCGATCAGAGACATATGTTTGAGGATGATAGTAGTGACTCCGCCTTTGGAAAGATCCGGGAGGGCCAACAACAGGCTATGATGGAGGAACACCGAAATAGTGAGCGTATAGTGGGCGAGATTTCCTCCTTCGACTATGATAGTTGCGGGATGTTGACCCTTCACCACAGAGTGTGGGTTCCGTACGTAGACAGTGTACACCAGATTCAGATGGAGGAGGCACACAAGTCCAAATTTTCCATCCATACCAGGGCGATGAAGATGTATAGAGATCTTTGTCATGATTACGGGTGACCCTGCATGAAGTGAGATGTAGCCTGGTACGTTGAGAGATGCCTGAAGTGTAGAAAGGTCAAGGCAGAGTACCAGAGGCCAAACGGAAAGACGCATCCGTTGGATATCCCTGTGTAGACGTGGCAGGATATTACTATGGATTTCATCATGAAACTTCCCAGGACCGTACGGGGAGTAGATTCGATTTGGGTTATCATGCATCGGTTGACAAAGAGTGCCCATTTCATTCCGATCCAAGGGAGCATTTTGGCCAAGAAGTTGGCAGACATCTACATCCGAGCGGTAATAGCTCGACACAGAGTGTCGGATTCCATGATTTCTGACAGAGATGTACGGTTCACTTTGAGATTCTGAAAGAAATTTCATGACGAGTTGGGTACTCGTCTGCATTTTAGTACGATTTTTCACAGCCGGACGGATGGTCAGAGTGAGCGGATCATCCAGACCTTGGAGAACATGTTGCAGGCGTGCGTATTAGATTTATGTGGTAGTTGGGATACTTACCTTCCGTTGGCAGAGTTTTCCTACAATAATAGCAAGCACACGTGTTGGGGTGCAAAGTTATTCATTCATGACTTTGTAAATGTTTGACTTTTGTAAAACCCACTTGCATGTGGTGCTTTAGCCTTTAGACCCATTTGATTTTTAGAGTGAGAGAGACATGTAAACACCTCTATAAATAGTGGGTTCATACCACTTGTAGAGGTGTGTTTGAGAGATGTAGAAGTGAGTGTGTAAGTGTGTGTTAATTATGTAGTCTAGATCTAGATCCTTTTGTGTAACACCATATACATTCAATATATCTCTTAAACACCCAAATCACCATGTTCAATTGTGCAAGCTTTAATTCCACATGCCAAACCATGTTCTTTGTCACTACAATTGGTATCAGAGCTTGGTTTTCACGATCAACGTAACTTTTGAAGAATGATTCTCGGTTTGGCAACATTTGTCGAAATTTGAACAATTTTGGTGAGTCTCTCTCTATGATCTCTCTTAATTTCATTGAATTCGTGCTTTGCATTCTTGATTCATGATCGTTTGACTCGTTGGATCAAATTTTTCTTGAAAAACCCATTTGTTGATATCCAATAATTCTTTTGTTGATCAAGGTTCGTTCCAGTCACTTAATTGTTCGTTTGATTCAAGATCTAACCCAAAATCAAATTAAATCAGGATTATTCATGTTTGTGATATCGATTTTTTTTTTTGTTAAGATCTGATGACACTAATGCGATACTATTCATCCATTGGCATGCCCACAGGTTATCGTAATCCAATTTATGATTCTTTTACTGTTCACAATAATCATTTAAGCCCAATTCATTGTTTCATTATGATCCAAAAGAATGGATCTGGTACTGTTCACTTAATCGAGCCCATTGATTCATCAAAATCAGTCAATGTGTATGTGCTCGTTGTCATATATGTTCTAAACTCTGAAGTCGCATTCAACATTTCTTTAAATCTTAGTTCTTGAGTCTCATTTTTTCTTATCACTCTTATTGATCAATAGTTTTGATTGTAGAGATGTACTTGTGAATCGATTCTTTGTATGTGTCGAGTTTAATCACAAAGATCGATTGTGATCAAGTTAGAACTAAGAATTCGAAAATTGGATTTTTGATTTTGATAAAATTGATCAAAAATCTTGGAATTCTTATGAAGATCATGTGTTCAGAGTAGATATTTGATGATTGATTCGAAAAACTTCAGAAAAGTATTGATTTGTGCTTATCAATTGATAAAATCGACATGTCAAACTAAAAAGTCAAAGTCGATTTTGGAGATTCTTAAAATTGGAATCGATGATTGATGATTAAAGATTTGGAGATCGAAATCGGTTTTTGTTTTGGATTGTTAACTGAAATCAAAAGCTTGATTTTGATTTAAATGATCGTATTTGGGCTGATGTTGACGAACTGGACAGTGACGTAGATTTTGGTTGTAATCTTGGGAAAGATTGATGAACAGATGAGTTTTTGATTTTGGATACGCATTTGGGTTGTTGGTTTGAAATAAATCAAAATCGATTCGCACATAAAGTCGTAATTTGGTTTTTCACTGGAAATTGAATGTGATATCGATTTGTATTTGTCGACTGATGAATTGATAAAGGATCTGTTATTCGATTTTGGGTTTGGTGATTGAAAAACGAATGTTTGATTTTGGTGTCGACAACTTGGAATCATTAACGAAGGAATAACGATCGATTTGGGTTAAGATTCAAAGATTTGAAATCGATGTTAGTCTAATTTCGCAAATTTTGGAGTCGATTGCTGGGTTCATTCGTGTATACAGGGAAGAATATTGTCAAAGGGTATAAGACGGATGTGAAGGTGATTCAGTTTGGTATTCACTTCGCATTTGGTGGATCATTTTAAAGATTGAATTTTTGGTTCGCATATAAAATCAATTGATTTCGCATCTGAGAATGTGATACTCGCATTTGGTTTTCAAAATTAATTTCGCATTTGGTTAACTGGGTTAAAAATGTGAAGGTGATTCATAGTTCGCATTTGTTTAGATGTATACAAGGTGCGAAACATTTATAAGAAAGATGCGAAGAATATGGAACATGCGAAATTTTTACAGTAGAATGCGAATTGGGGAAGAAGGCTATCAGTTTTGCATTTGGTCCCTGATCTTTTCACGAAATTACACAATTGGTGCAACTTCGCAAATGGGGTCATAAATTGATGAAATTGCAGAATTTTCAAATCTGGTCCCTACAGTTTGTGCGAATTTACACATTTAACCCAGTTTCGCAAATGGGGATGTGTTTCGCATATTTGGTTGTTTTCGGTGCAACGGGTCACTGCAGAATTTTGAAATTGACAATTTCTTCCCATTTTTGAGAAATTTTGTCCAAGGCGATCTGTGAACGAAGCTAAAAATTCAATATTTTTTTGGGTTTTTTGGATTGAAGCACAATGTTTATGCCACATGTTAAGGGGAGTTTTAACATGAAAAATTCCGAATAGAGCACGTTCTTTTTCCTTTGGAGTTTTATAATCAAAGTTCGATTATAAAAAGGGGGTGAAGTTTTTTATGGAAATTCTTCGAACTTGAATTTTTCATATTACGCGGATTTGAAGACCGAAGTGATCTTGAAGTTTTGAAGCTACGAGATGATGCAATTGGAAGTTCGGAAGTGATGTATTCGAAATGGGTTTGGAATTATTGAAGATTTTTGGGGTGTGTTTTTATGCGCAACTTTGGGTGATTATTTGGAGTTTGGAATACTCTTGATGACTCGTTGCTGCTCGGATTGTATGGTCTCACATCCTAGAGCCCAAATTGAAGAATCATGGAAGAATTGAAGATTGAAGTTCGTTTCGACATGTGTCACCTTTGAGGCTCGAACCGCATAGTGCTTAACTTTGGAAGATTTGAAGTGGGTCATTCATTCCTAACTTTGAGGGGGAGAATGTTTGGGTGCAAAGTTATTCATTCATGACTTTGTAAATGTTTGAATTTTGTAAAACCCACTTGCATGTGGTGCTTTAGCCTTTAGACCCATTTGATTGTTAGAGTGAGAGAGAGACATGTAAACACCTCTATAAATAGTGGGTTCGTACCACTTGTAGAGGTGTGATTGAGAGATGTAGAAGTGAGTGTGTAAGTGTGTGTTAATTATGTAGTCTAGATCTAGATCCTTTTTGTGTAACACCATCTACATTCAATATATATCTCTTAAACACCCAAATCACCATGTTCAATTGTGCAAGCTTTAATTACGCATGCCAAACCATGTTCTTTGTCACTACAACACGAGCATCGACCATCATCCCTTCGAGATGTTATACTGGAGGAAGTGTAGAACCCCAATATGTTGAGATGAGGTTGGGTAGAGGGTCATAAGGAGTACTGAAGTGGTTCTCAATATGACAGAGAGGATCCAACAGGTTCGGAGCAGGCTTCAGACTGCTCAGAATCGACAGAAAAGTTACACAGAGAAGTGTCGTTCTGACTTGGAGTTTTAGATAGGAGATATGGTTCTCCTGAAGGTGTCACCTTGGAAGGGTTTCATCAGCTTCAGGAATTGGGGCAAGTTGGCCCCCAGGTACATTAACCTTTTCGGGTTATTGTATTGATGTTGATTATGTTGGCATGTGCGGAATTAGAAAAGATCCAGTGAATCATCATACAAACTCAAGAACACACAAAGTAAATAAATCTGGGTTTAGCTCTCATTATTATTGATAGAAAGAGTACAAATGGGTCATGTAATTTCTCTCTCTAAACTAATGCTCTCAAAGTGTTCATTACATAAATGAGTGTCACTCACTTCCTATTTATAGGAAAGACAACTCATCACACAATATAAGTGGGTAAAGCACAAATACATCAAAGAGTGACTTTCCCCCTCAAAGATAGGATTGGACATACAGCTTCAATTTCCAACGCACTAACGCAATCAAGACCAAAATCCCCCTCGAATTAACAGCTGTCTTCAAATCTGCAAATGAATAACCGAAAAACCAGCTTCGAATACCCATTATTCTGCCCCTTTTTATAATAAAAAAATGATTATAAAGCCCATTAAGGTTGAGAAGCACTTGAGGAATGAACTTCACAATACTCCCCCTTGATGTGTGCCAAAAATGAAACCTTGACAATCTTGCACAGAAAAACAATCACGAGAAAGCCATGGAAAATTTCCAATTTGTGAAAATTTTTGACTTTTGGGTGAGACTTGCAAGATTTTCCAAAATCTGGGTAAAACCGTCAATAACAGAATTTTATAGAGACCCGTTGCGCCAAAAATAACTAAAGATGTGAAACACTCCCACATTTGCGAAACTGGGCATCAAGTCTAAGTTCGCACCAATTGCAGGGATAATCCTAGGATTACATATCGCTCATCGGCCCAGAACTCGCAACCAAACTTGTAACTTATTTAATTATTCAGCTTTATTGCCCCAATTTCGAAGTTGGGTATTTTCTGCCAACTTTTCGGAACTGGAGCTACAACTTCGAAAGGTCTTTACAATTCTTCAAACTGTCAAAAATTAAGTCCTAATTTCGAATATGGTTACAAACTGTCAAACCATCGAAAGTTGCAGGGTCTAATTCGAAAATTCTGCCTCCTGTCTTTCAAACTGTCGAAATTAGGGCCTACTATCGAATATGGTTACAAACTGTCAAAGTATCGAAAATTTATGGACCAATTTTGAAACTTTTGGTTTGTTCTCCAATTTGTGAACTAGTCACGAATGTTGATGCTTGATAAAAACCTTCGACAATAGACTTCACTACATTCGCACCCTTGATTACGAAACTTTTTCTTAATCAACGGAATATTGAAAACAAAGCATGTTGTAATGCATGATTCCCGGTACATATATAACTTAATTATTTAGTCATCTTGGAAGGGCTACTCAATGAGTTGCTAGCCTTAACTCGTCGAGTAGACGGCAGTATATGCGCGGGTTTTTAATCGTGCTACTCGACGAGTAGGATTCTTGACTCGGCGATTAGGACAGCCTGGACGAAAACCCTAATCTTTAGGGCTTGCACCCTATTTGAGCATCATATCTGGCCTCCACCCCAACCTCTATCACCTCCAAACCCTAATCGACCTTGAGGGATCTTGAGCTATTTCTTGCCATTTTGAGTGTTATCTGTGTCTTTTGAAGGTTATGGAAGAAGAAGAAGTTAGAGGACTCAAGAGAGAAATAATAGATCTAGAAGTTTCATCCATTTAGCTACATTTTCGGGTAATAAGCCTTCAAACTTGATCATTCTCTTCTTAGATCTATTTATGGCCTCTTTATGTGGGTGTTGGTCCAAGATTGGCTAGCTTCTGGGTAAGGATTGACCCTAGAGTTACTCTTCCAGATCTAGTGCCTAGAGAGGATGTGAAGACATAAAGGTGCAAAATTTATGTACTTAGAGCCCCCATGCAAGTGCTAAAGACGTATTTATGGCATTTTGAGCTCAAAAAGGTCATGCATGGAAGCCAGCTTGAGACTTTTCGTGGTTATCTGATAGCTAGGCCCTAGATCAAGGTTTTCATGGGTGGATTTGAGATTCTAAGGCCTTTTTGGACAAGATCCTTTTCCTAAAGGAATTAGTGTTTTAGATAAACCCTTCAAAAATAGTTATCAACGGGTAAAGTTGAAAACTTTACCCCTAGAAAGGTCATTCCCAGTGAGCAAGTGAAGTATGGATTATAGATCTAGAGAACAAGGGAAGAATTTGTTAAGATGGCCGATTAGACAGAAGGACTCGTCGAGTCCATGAGGGAACTCAACGAGTCAAGTCGTGTTGTTGTTGGATAAGGTGTCTAAGTCCATAACTATTTCGGGCTTGTACTTGACCCGACCCGGCATGGTCCATTTGGGTTGCATGGCACCATGCAATTGGTTAGACTAAATGAGAGAAATAACATTTGGAGATTATTAATATATTATAAGTTCTAATATATTAATAATATTATTTGATTAGTTTGATCAAGAATTAATTTGGAATTAATTAAGTGATCAAAGGTTAACTAATTAAATATATGGGTTCATCCATATCTTGTATAGTGGGCTAAGAGGCTTCATGGATTATCAAGTTGGGTTCTACCCATAGGATGCTCCATGGATGCTCCATGGGAGTTACAAACCCATGGGTCATGAAAATGAAGAGTCATGACACATTAGGGTTTACATGGTGTAACCCTAGATGTGTCAACACTATATAAGGATCCCATTCTCCACCAAAATCGGCACTACTAAGAAACAAGAGGGCTTGGCCGATTTTGAGAAGTGTGTATTATCTCAAGAGTCTTTCCAAAAGCATTTGGTGTTGTGTGAAGCATTTGAGGCATCACACTTGGGGTGCTAGGCTCACAAGGTTTCAAGGAATACAAGCAACAACAAGGTAAGTTATTCTATCTATGATTCAAGTTAAAATTGTTCCCCATGTATGCTAGATAGGAATATAACCTTGGAATTCAACTTTGCATGATAATTAGACAAACATAGATCCAAGGTTATTAGGGTTGCATGTACACTTAGGAAGTGTTAGAATGCTCAAAACCCATCAGTGGTATCAAAGCCTAGGCTTGTTTGTTTGTTATTTGTGCTTAAAAGTTGAAGAAAGTCGAAAATCTTGCTGTCTGACTGATGGACTCGGCGAGTCCATGGGGAGGACTCGACGAGTTCATGTGTATCTTCAACCTACTCGGCGAGTAGGTTTATGCACTCGGCGAGTAGGGTCGACAGAGTGCAGAATTTCGACTTGTGTTGCTGGAAATGGATTAGAATCATTACCCTAAAATGTTTTGGTACTTGAAAACTTATTTTAGAAGGTGTAATGTCTTTTCTAACACATTTACAACAACAAATTATCAAAATTACAAAGATTAAATGTGATTTTGATTCTTGAAAGTGTTCATATTCATGTTCTTGTTCTTATGATGTTTAGATGATCATAGGAATTATTTGTAACCTATGTGGTAGATTAATTCATGATCATAATGTGTTTTAATGGAGTCCATAACTTGTCCTCAAGTTATGGAAAACCAAAAGTCTCTTGGATTAAAAAACCATTAAAAGAACACAAGAGTTAGAAAAATGAAAAGTCCTCATTTTATTACTCTATTAAACTCATAAGTTACAAGAAATGAAAAGTTTTGAAAGATTACAAAACTTGCCCTCAAGTTTTGGAACAAGTAAAGTTAAGTTAAAACTTTAGTTCCAACCCCTAGAATTTTAAAAGTTAAAATTCAACCCTTATACTTATATTATTATGATTTAATAATTATATATATATATGTATAAGAACAAAGTCGTCTTACCGCTAGTACGCCTCATTCACGAAGCCGGTCTATAAGGTGGGTATAAGGTTGTTGCCTATAAAATGGTGACTTAATGGGTGTCCACTCTCACCCACCGCTTGCTTGATCGGTGGAGGGTCGTTAGCCGAACGGGTAAGACAAGGACTTATTAATTCTCATTCAAAGTATGATGAATATTATAAAGTAACTAAATGTTTTATTAAATTCCCAATCTTAGTTACTTTAGGAAAAATGTGAATAAGGTGCTATTCCATGAAATTACATTTTACACTTTGATTAAGTCGTTGGTGGAGCGTGTGTGGTTAACCGGCACACTAACTTGGACTTAACAAGGTAGGTAAAGGGTGACTTAGGGTTTATTATAGTATCGATGGAGCGTGTGTGGTTAACCGGCACATCGATTGAGTGATAAACTTTAAGGGTACCAAGTGATTTGCATGGTTACTTCACACCTCGTTTTGTGATCCTCGGTATCCCAGTCACAAAACTTGGAGGGCACACTCGAGATTGAAACATGCCTTTGAAAAGTTCATTGAATCTCAAAGAATCTAGGAATTTCTAAGAACCATTCAAAAACCTAATACTAAAATATTGCGGTTTTCGTGGTGGAAATTGGTGAATCGTCATTCACCTACCTTTCAAATATGATGTAGCTTAGATTACGGCATACCTCTTCTAAGTTATATTATATTGTGATTGGATCCTAGCCTTAATATTACATTTGGGTGTTTTATTAAGGACTCTCTTATATCTAAACTAAATCTTGTCCTCTTTCCTTCAGATGTCTTTCCACAATGCTTCTGGCTCTAATCCTAATGGCTCCTTTTCCCTTATGAACTTGTGTGGGAAAGTCACCTTTGATGGATCCAACTTCAATGAGTGGATCAGAAACATCAGGATGATTACCCGCTACGAGGACAAAGAATATGTCCTTGACAAGGAGCTTAAGGAGATTAATGAGTCCACTGCAACTCCTCAGGAGATCGCTGAATTTCGGGCACATGAAAGAGATGCTACGAAAGTGGCTTGCATCATGACAGCCACGATGACAGCAGAACTCCAAAAGTCTTATGAAGATATCTACCCTTATGACATGCACCAAGATTTGATGGAAAGATACCATCAAAGTGCAAGACAAGAGAGGTATGAGATCATCTGCTCCATGATAACAACCATGATGAAGGACGGGGAATCCGTCACGAGCCACATGCAGAAAATGCAAAGGTATGTGGATCGTTTGCTGAAGCTTAATGTGAACTTCCCGGAGGATCTTGCAATAGATATTATTTTGCATTCCTTACCATCGTGCTATGATCAATTCCGCATGACATATCACATGAACAAGGAAGAAGTCACCCTCAGCAAACTTCAGGGACTTCTCAAGACCGCAGAAACAGGTCTTAAGGGGAAGTCGGTTGCTATCACTCCTACTCAAAACTCTACTCCGGTTTTGGCAATCGGGAAAAGTCGAGGGAGGAAGAGAAAGAGCTCTTCTAAGGGTACCAAGGCTCGGACCCTTGATGGCTCTTCTTCAAGTGGAACCAAGAGAGGTTTCATTACTCCTTCTTCTGACCCAAAAGAGGCTGAATGCTTCTATTGCCATGAAAAAGCTCATTGGAAGCGGAACTGCCCAAAATACCAGCAAGATGTGAAGGATGGGAAAGTTAAACCCAACCATGCAGGTATTTACACTATCATTTCTAATAACTCACCCCATTCTAATTCTTGGGTCCTTGATACCGGTTGTGGTATTCACATTTGTTGTGACTTGCAGGGACTAAGAAGAAGTGAGGATGTGGAGCAAGGAAGGATAAACTTGATCATGGGGAATAGGAAAGCTATACCTGTTACCAAGATTGGAGTTTATACTTTATCGCTAAGTAGTGGGTTTAGTTTAAATTTGAATAAGTGTTGTTATTCGCCAGGAATGGCAAGAAATATTATTTCCTTTCATGCTTTGTACAAACAAGGGTTTACCTTTTCATTTAATAATGAAGTTGGTTCTATAGATGTGTTCTATAATAATGTCTTTTATTTTAAAGCATTACCTTGTGATGGTGTGTATGAAGCTGTATCTGTTGTAGATAACTTGGGAAATAATGTTTTGTGTATTGATTCTACTAATAATAACTTGGATAAAGCATCATTATGGCATTGTCGTCTTGGACATATAAGCAAGAAACGCATAGGCCAACTCCAAAAGGATGGAGTCTTGGAGTCGTTTGACCTAAAGTCAGATGATAGTTGCGAATCATGCTTACTTGGAAAAATGACAAAGTCACCCTTCACAGGGTCATGTGAGAGGGGTGAAGGTTTGTTGGACCTTATACACACGGATGTGTGTGGACCATTCAAACATGCCACAAGGGATGCTAATCGTTATTATTTGACTTTTACTGATGATTATAGTAGATATGGATATGTCTACTTGATCAAGCATAAGTCAGAGACTTTCGAGAGGTTTAAGGAATTTAAACAGGAAGTCGAGAATCAATTGGGCAGGAACATTAAGATGCTTCGATCCGATCGTGGTGGTGAGTATCTTAGTTCAGAGTTCCTCGACTATCTAAGGGAATGTGGGATAGTCTCACAATTGACACCTCCCAGGACACCACAGTTGAATGGTGTGGCTGAGAGGCGTAATCGAACCTTGTTAGATATGGTTCGTTCCATGATGAGTCGAGCTACGCTACCAATCTCATTCTGGGGGTATGCCTTAGAGACTGCCGCCCATATCCTCAATCTAGTCCCTACAAAGAAAGTTGCCAAAACTCCTCACGAGATGTGGACTGGTAAAGTACCTAAACTAGACCACATCAAGATTTGGGGTTGCGAGGCTTTCGTGAGACGCGAGACTCATGATAAGCTCGAACCTCGAAGCGAGAGGTGTATTTTCATCGGCTACCCACAGCATTCCTTTGGTTACCTCTTCTACAGACCTAGTGACAATGTGGTCTTTGTAGCAAGAAGAGGAGTCTTTCGAGAAAGAGAGTTTATAAGCCAAGGAGACAGTGGGAGGCAAATTGATCTTGAAGAAATTCAAGAGTCAAGCGGTGAAGGAACTTCAAACTCTAGCCCTCAAGAGTCAAGCGGTGAAGGAACTTCAAACTTGAGGAGGAAACTCCTGTTGAGCAAATTGACAAATCTGTACCTCTGAGACGTTCCACGAGAGTTAGGAGTGCACCTGAGCATTACTATGGATTCCATATTACTGCAGAAGGTGAGACACTTATTAGTGATGAAACACTAGTAAGTCAAGATGACCCTAACAGCTACGAGGAAGCCATGGCAGGCCCCGAGTCTGCTAGATGGAAGGAGGCTATGGACAGCGAGATACAATCCATGTATGACAATCAAGTTTGGAACTTGGTTGAGAATGTACCAGGTCGTAAGACAGTAGGGTGCAAATGGGTCTTCAAGAAGAAGACCGACATGGATGGTAAAGTACACACTTATAAGGCTAGACTGGTTGCAAAGGGCTTCTCTCAAATTCCTGGACTGGACTATGATGAGACCTTTTCTCCAGTAGCCAAGATTAAGTCTATTCGGGTTCTGTTAGCCATAGCTGCGTTTCATGATTATGAAATATGGCAGATGGATGTCAAAACCGCTTTCCTTAATGGGAAGCTGGCTGAAGATGTTTACATGAGTCAGCCAGAGGGTTTTGTCAGCAACGAGTACCCAAATAGAGTGTGTAAGCTTGAGAAATCCATTTATGGATTGAAGCAAGCACCTCGCAGATGGAATCTTTGCTTTGATGAAAAGGTCAAGGAATTTGGCTTTTCTAGGAGTGAAGATGAATCTTGTGTGTATGTCAAGGCTAGTGGGAGTATAGTTAGCTTCTTGGTATTGTATGTGGATGACATACTACTCATAGGAAACGACATTCCAACCCTGCAGGAAGTTAAGTCCTGGCTTGGGAAGTGTTTCGCTATGAAGGACCTTGGTGAAGCTGCCTATATTCTAGGGATAAGAATCTTGAGAGATCGGAGTAAAAGGCTAATTGGACTTAGTCAGAGTACCTACTTGGATAAAGTGCTGAAGCGATTCAGCATGTAGGATTCCAAGAAAGGAGAGTTACCCATCCAGAGTAACACCAGATTGAGTAAGACACAAAGCCCTAGCACTGAGGCTGAGATAGCAGAAATGAGTCGAACACCTTACGCTTCGGCTGTAGGATCGATCATGTATGCTATGACGTGTACTCGACCCGATGTAGCTTTTGCCTTGAGCATGGTTAGCAGGTATCAGACGAACCCTGGCAAGGCACACTGGACTGCGGTAAAGAATATCCTCAAGTACCTACGGAGGACTAAGGACTGGGTCCTTACCCTTGGTGGAAATGATGACTTGAGAGTTGTAGGGTATAGTGATGCTAGCTTTCAGACTGATAGGGATAATTTCCGCTCTCAGTCGGGCTGGGTCTTTACCCTAAATGGAGGAGCAATTTCTTGGAAGAGTTCCAAGCAAGAGACAGTGGCAGATTCTACTTGTGAATCAGAGTATATTGCAGCTAGTGAAGCAGCAAAGGAGGCGATATGGCTGAAGAACTTCATTGGAGACCTTGGAGTTGTACCAGCTATTAAAGAGCCAATGGAAATTTTCTGTGATAGTGAAAGTGTTGTTGCCTTAGCCAAGGAACCAAGGGATCATGGGAGATCCAGACACATCGACAGAAAATACCATTTCATTAGACATCGGATCGAAGAAGGACTCCTCGTGGCAAAGAGGGTATCATCAGATGAGAACCCAGCAGATCCCCTCACGAAGGGACTGAGTAGGGTTAAGCATCTCCAGCATGCTCGGAGCATAGGGCTGAAGGATGATATAAGTTTTAGTAGTTAGATAACCCAGAAATTTGTAAAGTGTAATTGACATTTGATGATGAATAAAAGGTGTTTTATTTATGAGTAAAGTGTTGCTATCTCTTGTCAATCGTTTACTATATTTCTTTTGCATGTTTTGACTTCCAGAATAATTTTGTTTGGTATAACATATTATTCAAACCTCCACAGTCGGTCATATGTCGGAAGTAGGTATGAATCAAGACTGTCATGATGGGTTGTAGAGGTCTAAGGTGTTGGACAAGGCTACAACAATCATGAGTGCTCATAAGTTCTGAGCATTGGACTCAACCCACGCTCACTGGAATCACTTCATGGAATTCTATCTCGAGTGATCGTGAGACGGTAATATCATATAAGTCTTCAAACCTAGAGATATGATTTGTTACTTACGAGTTGGTTATGCATTGACTGTACGAAACCGCATTGGTAACTCGATGTTATAAAACGTACTTGTGTGTGTAATTCAATGAGTGGTAGAACAAACATATGAGTCGAAGTTTATCTGTTCCTTCTTGGATTAGAAGCTGATATCTGGGCCCCTCGATGATTTTGTTTTGACCCATGTACCGGGCCCGGTCAGAACTAAGTTGATGTGTTCAATTAAGTTCTATGTCAAACAAATCGGAAATCGGGAAACAAATGCTGGACAATAAGTAAGACAATGTTCCATGTATTTGTCCGGCTGATATCTAGAACGGAGGATTATATGATCACTTATCTTAAATGGCGTACTATCATCTTCTCAGTTTCGAGAGACCTTGAAAGAGCTACGATTGCCGGTCGGTTCCTGAAGTACTAGAGATATAGTTATTAGACTTATCCAAGTGGGAGACTGTTGGATAAGGTGTCTAAGTCCATAACTATTTCGGGCTTGTACTTGACCCGACCCGGCATGGTCCATTTGGGTTGCATGGCACCATGCAATTGGTTAGACTAAATGAGAGAAATAACATTTGGAGATTATTAATATATTATAAGTTCTAATATATTAATAATATTATTTGATTATTTTGATCAAGAATTAATTTGGAATTAATTAAGTGATCAAAGGTTAACTAATTAAATATATGGGTTCATCCATATCTTGTATAGTGGGCTAAGAGGCTTCATGGATTATCAAGTTGGGTTCTACCCATAGGATGCTCCATGGATGCTCCATGGGAGTTACAAACCCATGGGTCATGAAAATGAAGAGTCATGACACATTAGGGTTTACATGGTGTAACCCTAGATGTGTCAACACTATATAAGGATCCCATTCTCCACCAAAATCGGCACTACTAAGAAACAAGAGGGCTTGGCCGATTTTGAGAAGTGTGTATTATCTCAAGAGTCTTTCCAAAAGCATTTGGTGTTGTGTGAATCATTTGAGGCATCACACTTGGGGTGCTAGGCTCACAAGGTTTCAAGGAATACAAGCAACAACAAGGTAAGTTATTCTATCTATGATTCAAGTTAAAATTGTTCCCCATGTATGCTAGATAGGAAAATAACCTTGGAATTCAACTTTGCATGATAATTAGACAAACATAGATCCAAGGTTATTAGGGTTGCATGTACACTTAGGAAGTGTTAGAATGCTCAAAACCCATCAGTTGTCCCTTTTCCAGTTTGTAGTAGAACTCGACGAGTCTATAGAGGGACTCGGCGAATGGATTAGGCAAGTCACGATTGAGCTGCTCGATAGGACTCGACGAGTTGGTGGAGCGACTCGGCAAGTTGATTCGCAATTCCAAGATTTCTGAGTTATGTAACTCGGCGAGTGGAAGGTTGACTCGGTGAGTTGGTCAAGCCAGAATGTTGACTTTGACCCGAGTATGGAATATGGTCGGGCGTAAAATTGTCATTTTACCCTAAGATGGATTTTTAGGTTTCTTTACTATGTAATATTGTATAGAGCTAGCCGGGGAGTCGTGGGAGCATCCAGCAGAGATTCCACATGCACGAGTTTGGCATCCAGTTTGAGAGGTGAGTTCTCTTCTGTTAGGAACGGGTCTAAGGCCATAATGTCAGCCCGTTTAGTTGTTACTAGTTCTGGTCTACAGTCCGATGTCGGGGCGGTCCCGAGAGGAGTATATATATGCTTGATGTCATTGTGATTCATGTATGATAAGTGTTATCTGTTCCAGAGCAACCCCGATGCTAGGGAAAGCCCGATGTTTGTTAGTGTATTTGTTATGTGTTATTTGTTCCGGGGTGAGCCTGATGCATGTTAGTTTATATGATATATGTTATGTGTTATGGGATTTGGTCTGATGTCGGGGTAAGCCCGATGTATGTTATATGCTTATGTTATGTGTTTATGATATATGATATGCTATGTATGTGTCGGGGTAAGCCCGATGCCGGGGTGAACCCGATGCCAGACGTGGTCTGATGCTGGGGTGAGCCCGATGTCGGACAGGAGTCCGATGTCGGGTAAGCCGATGTGGGGTTCGTCCTGATGCAGTTCGGCGGTGTCACATAGTTGTGTTAGTTGTTATATGATATATGTGTATGGTATGTGGTAGCTTGGGGGAGCTCACTAAGCTTCGTGCTTACAATTTTCAATTTGGTTTCAGGTAGTTCAGCTAACAAAGGGAAGGGCTCGGGATGATCGCATGGCACACACCACAGTTTTATAGCCTAGGAGATTTACTCTGATATTCGTTATGTTGAGAAATATTATGATATTTTGAGACACATGGTTTATGATTTTATACTATGGCAATGATATTTATGGTTTTAATAATGATTTAAAAAAGAAATTTTTGGACCGTATTTTTGGAACGTATCAAGTTGTAAAAAGGATTTCGAGAAAAGAAAATAGTTTTAGAAAAACCAAAAAGAGTTTTGAGAAAAGAAAAGATCTTTGAAAAAGAGAATAGGGTGTGGTGCATACAATTAGCCGAGCTCAAGTAAGTACTCCCAAATTACCCATACAAGTGTATATTAGGATATGTTTATCAGCTTTACGAGAATTGCATGCTAGATTAGGACTAAGGATCTAGGAAGGATGCCTTATGTGCCTGTTATACATGTGTCAGCATTATGAGCTGCATTCTAGTACAAATTAGTCAGTATGATGGCCTGATTAGTATATGCTTGATTATGTGTGCTTAAGGCTCGAATGCTACTTGCTTTGTGCTTTTAGGAGTTCTAGTTACCGTTTACTAACTAGAAAACGAATATGTTAATTTACATATCTTGAGGACTAAATAATTTCAGAAGGTTAGGTTTAGCCTTATTTCACAGCTCTCGTTTGATTCTAACCGTTGTAGGGTAGAACCTCTCATTCGAAGAATTATCTAGTCTTAGTGATATGTAATGATATTTGCGAGCTAGTGAGGTGGGGATAGCAGGGACTTCTTATGCAACTGATGGCAGAGAGTAGGATGGTGATTACCCTAGGGTGAGCCTAAGATAAGAGTAGTGCATGAAGCAGTAGTAGTAGAAGGGACATGGTGGAGTTAAGGCAGTTCTTGAGGAAAGTACGGTTAGATTTGGAAGGTAGTATGGCCCGTACTACTGAAAGCAGAGGATCTGTACTCGAATCAAGGAAGGCGGAGATGAATCTAGGGAACTTGTAGTGTATGAGATCCCTCAAGTTAAGTTTAGTATTATGATGTTGTTATAATGTGTTTTTTAGAATGGTGGTTTTAATGCCCTAGACCAACAATTGGTAGTTCAGGTGCTGGTGAGGGATCAGACTTAGGCTCTGGAGTTGAGTAGATAGACGAGCAGACTAGGGAGTTCATCTCCTCAGAGATCATGTAGTATTCTGGAGCAGACTCGTGTGATCTTCGGTTCGATCTAGGAGGTTATCCTAGACCTTATGGATGAGATATGGAGTGCTTTTCGCACTTAGGTGGCGACCATAAGGGGTCGAGCACACTCACTTTCTGGGAGTTCAGAGCAGGTAAAGCTCCCGACTATCATCGGTTTTGGGACCCCATTACGAGTACTAGATGGTTGACAGATGTCATCAACGCATTCCGCACCAGCAGATGTCCCGAGGGGAACAACGTTAGAATAGTGTCTTGTCTTCTGAAGGACAAGGCATGTGACTGGTGGGAGGAGGTCGGACATGCTATGGATGATGATGTAGATCTTGATGCCATTACATGGAGTTACTTTATGACCCGGTTCAGGGACGAGTTTGCACCTGTGATAGAGGTGCAACAGCTTACCAGAGATTTCAGGACCTCCAGTAGACTAGAGAGACTGTGGCACAGATCACCGCCAAGTTCAGAAAGAGAGCCTTTCTTGTTCCGCAGTATGTGGTGGATGAGGAGATTAAGAAGTCTCGGTACCACGAGATGCAGAGGAGTGATATTAGACAGTTTCTGAGCAACTCCAACAATAAGATGCTGGAGGACATGATTGTCAGGGCGAGAGAGAGAGAGAGAGAGAGAGAGAGAGAGAGAGTTGGATTTAGAGATGGAGAGGAAGAGTTGACTAGAGGGAATCATTCAGGGAGTGCGGGCAAGAAGCCCAAGGTACAAGATCACAGATCTCGGAGCCATCACAACCATGTTCGTTGTGGCAAATGCGACAGGATGCACGAGGGAAAGTGGAAGGCGGGGAGTTCGGGCTGCTACAAGTGCGACCGAATTGGTCATGTTGATGGGTTTTGAGCATTCTAACACTCCTATGGTGTACATGCAACCTTAGAAACCTTGGATCCATATTTGACTAAGATACATGCAAATAATTATTTTTCCAAGGTTCTTATCCTATCTAGCATGGCATGGGGAACTTGAATCAAATAAAGCTAGTAGAATTACTTACTTTGTAGTTGTAGTTGATTGCTTGGAGTTTTAGAGCCTAGCACCATTAGTGTGGATGCCTCAAATGGAAATCACAAATCACCACAAACTTTAGAACCTTGAGAGAATATTCACAACTATCTTGAAATCGGCCCTCGTACTTTACTCACCACAACTAGTATGATTTCTAGAACCAAAGCCTCCTTTATATAGTGTGGTGGATTAGGGTTACATCCATGTAAACCGTAATACCCATGTCTCTTCATTTCCATGAGATCCATGGATTAAAGCTCCATGGAGTATCCATGGACTTTCCAAGCAATCCTAGCCCATTCCAAATAAGCATTAGCCCACACTATATAAATATAAGAGCCTATATTTAATTAATAATACTTTTGATCTCTAAATTAATCCTAGATTAATTATAGATCAATACTAATTAAATAATATGATTTCATATTAATATATTAGAATTGATAATATATTAATAAATCATAACTTATACTATTCTCAAAAGATTATCCATAAATTGTTCGGGTGAAGTGCAACCCAAATGGACCATGCCTGGTCGGGTCAAGTACATACCAAATATAGTTATGGACTTAGACACTGTATCCAAACAGTCTCCAACTTGTATAAGTCTAATAACTATAGTTGCAAGTATGACTTCAAGAACCGATCATCAATCGTAGCTCTTTAAACTCAGTTGAACTAGAACGCGCCATTTTAGAAAAGTGATCATATAACCCTCTATTCTAGATACCAGCCGGACAAATACACAGAACATGGTCTTGCTTATTGTCCAACATTTGTTTCCCGATTTTCGATTTGTTTGACATAGTACTTAACTGAACACATCAATTTAGTTCTGACCGGGCTCGGTAGATAGGTCAAAACAAAATCATTAAGGGGCACAGACATCGCTTCTAATCCTACAAGAAACAGATAAACTCCAACTCATATGTTTGCTCTACTACTTGTTTAATTACACACAAAAGTACATTTTATAACATCGAGTTACCAATGCTATTTCATACAATCAATGCATAACCAACTCATAGGCAACAAATCATATCTCTAGGTTTGAAGACTTATATGATATTACTGTCTCACGATCACTCGAGATAAATTCCATGAAGTGATACAAGTGAGTGTGGGTTGAATCCAATACTCAGAACTTATGACCACTCATGAGTGTTGTAGCCCTGCTTTGTCTAACATCTTAGACCTCTACAAGCCAACCCATGACATTCTTGATTCATATCTACTTCTAACATATGACCGACTGTGGAGAGTTTGAATAATACGATATAAACCATAACATAATTGTTCTGGAAGTCAAAACATGCAAAAAGAAATAATAGTAAACGATTGACAAGTGATAGCAACACTTTACTCATAAATAACAAATTTTATTTATCATCAAATGTCAATTACATTTTACTAATTTCAAGATTATCTAACTACTAAAACTAATATCAAACTTCAGCCCTATGCTCCAAGCATGCTGGAGATGCTTAGCCCGAGTCGGTCCCTTCGTGAGGAGATCTGCTGGGTTCTCATCCGATGATACCCTCTTTGCCATGAGGATTCCTTCTACTATTCGATGTCTGATGAAGTGATATTTTCTGTCAATGTGTCTAGATCTCCCATGATCTCTTGGTTCCTTGGCTAAGGAAACCGTACTATTGCTGTCACAGAAAATCTCCATTGGCTCCTTTACAGCTGGTACAACTCCAAGGTCTCCGATGAAGTTCTTTAGCCATATAGCCTCCTTTGTTGCCTCGCTTGCTTTTATATACTCTGATTCACAAGTGGAATCAGCCACTGTCTCCTGCTTGGAACTTTTCCAAGTAATTGCCCCTCCGTTTAGGGTAAAGACCCATCTCGAATGAGAGCGGAAATTATCCCTATCAGTCTGGAAGCTAGCATCACTGTACCCTACAACTCTTAAGTCATCACTCCCACCGAGGGTAAGGGCGCAGTTCTTAGTCCTCCGTAGGTACTTGAGGATATTCTTTACCGCAGTCTAGTGTGCCTTGCCAGGGTTCCCCTGATACTTGCTAACCATGCTCAAAGCAAGGGCTACATCAGGTCGAGTACACGTCATAGCATACATGATCGATCCTACGGCTGCAACATAAGGTATTCGACTCGTTTCTGCTATCTCAGCCTCAGTACTAGGGCTTTGTGTCTTACGCAATCTGGCGTTACTCTGGATGGGTAACTCACCTTTCTTGGAGTTATGCATGTTGAACCTTTTCAAAACTTTGTCCGCATAGGTGCTTTGACTAAGTCCAATTAGTCTTTTACTCTTGTTTCTCAAAATCCTTATCCCTAGGATATAGGCAGCTTCACCAAGGTCCTTCATTGCGAAACACTTCCCAAGCTAGGACTTTACTTCCTGCAGGGTTGGGATGTTATTTCCTATGAGTAGTATGTCATCCACATACAGTACCAAAAAACTAACTATGCTCCCACTAGCCTTGATACAGACACAAGATTCATCTTCACTCCTTGAAAAGCCAAATTCTTTGACTCTCTCATCAAGGCAAAGATTCCATCTGCGAGGTGCCTATTTCAATCCATAAATGGATTTCTCGATTTTACACACTCTAATGGGGTACTCTGAACTGACAAACCCTCTAGCTGAACCATGTAAACATCTTCAGCCAACTTTCCATTAAGGAAAGCGGTTTTGCATCCATTTTCCATATTTCATAGTTATTAAATGCAAAAATGGCTAACAGATACCTAATAGACTTAATCTTTGCCACTGCTGAAAAGGTATTGTCATAATCAACTCCCGGAGTTTGAGAATAACCCTTTACAAATAGTCGTGCCTTATAAGTGTGTACATTACCATCCATGTCGGTCTTCTTCTTGATGATCCATTTTCACCCAACTATCTTACGATCAGGTACATTGTCACCCAAGCTCCAAACTTGATTGTCATATATGGACTGTATCTCGCTATCCATAGCCTCTTTCCATTTAGCAGCCTTAGGGCATGCCATGGCTTTCGTGTAGCTATTAGGCTCATACAGGTTTTGCAGTGTGTTATCACTGATAAGTGTCCCACCTTCTGCAGTAATATGAAAACCATAATAATGCTCAGGTGCATTCCTAACTTTGGTGGAACGCCTAAGAGGTATAGATTCTTCAGTTGGCTCAATAGGAGTTTCCTCCTCAGGTGAGGGTTAGGGTTTAAGGTTCCTTCACCACTTGACTCTTGAATTTTCTCAAGGTCAATTTGCCTCCCACTGTCTCCTTGGCTCGTGAATTCTCTCTCTCGAAAGAATCCTCTTCTTGCTACAAAGACCACATTATCATTGGGTCTGTAGAAGATGTTGCCAAAGGATTTCTTTGGATAGCCGATGAAAATAGACCTTTCGCTTCGGGGTTCGAGCTTATCATGACTCTCGCGTCTCACGAAAGCCTCACAACCCCAAATCTTGATGTGGTCTACATTAGGAACTTTTCTAGTCCACATCTCATAAGGTGTTTTGGCAACCTTCTTTATAGGGACTAGATTAAGGATATGGGCGGCAGTCTCTAAGGCATACCCCCAAAATGAGAATGGTAGCGAAGCTTGGCTCATCATGGAATGAACCATGTCTAACAAGGTCCAATTGCGCCTCTCAGCTACACCAGTTAACGGTGGTGTCGTAGGAGATGTTAATTGTGAGATAACCCCACATTCCTTAAGACAGTCAAGGAACTCAGTACTAAGATACTCACCACCACGATCGGATCGAAGCATCTTAATGTTCCTAACCAACTAATTCTCCACTTCTTGCTTAAACTCTTTGAATTTCTCAAAGGTTTCTGAATTATGCTTGATTAAGTAGACATATCCATATCTACTAAAATCATTAGTGAAAGCCACATAGAACCAATTAGCATCTCCTGTGGCGGTTCTGAATGGTCCACACACATCCGTGTGTATGAGGTCCAACAAACCTTCACCCCTAGCACAGGTGCCAGTAAAAGGTGACTTTGTCATTTTACCAAGCAAACAAGATTCACAACTATCATCTGACTTTAGGTCAAATGACTCCAAGACTCCATCCTTTTGGAGTTGACCTATGCGTTTCTTGCTTACATGTCCAAGATGACAATGCCATAAAGATGCTTTATCTAAGCCAGTGGAAGACTCAATACACAATACATTATTTCCTAGATTATCTACAACAGATACAGTTTCATACACGCCATCACAAGGTAATGCTTTAAAATAAAGAACATTATTAAAGAAAGCATCAATATTACCATTATTATTATCAAAATAAAAGGTAAAACCTTGTTTATACAATGCATGAAAGGAAATAACATTTCTTGCCATTTCTAGAGAGTAATAACACTTATTCAAATCTAATGTAAACCCACTATTTAGCACTAAGGAATAAATCCTATCTTGGTGACAGGTTAAGCTTTCCTGTTTCCCATGATCAAGTTTATCTTTCCCTACTCCACATTCTCACTTCTTCTTAGTCCCTGTAAATCACAACATATGTGAATACCACAACCTATGTCAAGGACCCAAGACTTAGAATGAGGTGAGTTATTAGACAATATATTGTATATACCTGCATGGTTGGTTTTTACTTTCCCAACCTTCAAATCTTGCTGGTACTTTGGGCAGTTTCGCTTCCAGTGCGACTTTTCATGATAATAGAAGCATTCAGCCTCATTAGGGTTAGCAGAAGGAGTGACAAATCCTTTCTTGGTTTTGCTTGAAGAAGAGCCTTCAAGGGTTTTACCCTTGGTACCCTTAGAAGGGTTCTTTCTCTTCGTCCCTTTGCCATACTCGATTGCCAAGACATTGGCCGCAGTTGGATTAGGAGTAGGAGTGGTAACAACCGACTTACCCTTAAGACCACTTTCGGCGGTCTTCAAGAGTCCTTGAAGTTTGATGATGGTGACTTCTTCCTTGTTCATGTGATATGTCATGCGGAATTGATCAAAACACGATGGTAAGGAGTGTAAAATGATGTCTATTGCTAACACCTCGGGGAAATTCACATTCAGCTTCAGTAAACGGTCCATATACCTTTGCATTTTCTACATGTGGCCCATCATGGGTTCACCATCCTTCATACGGGTTGTTATCATGGAGGAGATTATTTCATATCTCTCTTCACGAGCACTTTGATGGTAGCGGTCCATCAAGTCCTGGTGCATCTCAAAAGGATAATAGTCCTCATAGGACTTTTGGAGCTCGGCTATCATGGTGGCCATCATGATGCATGCCACTTTTGTAGCATCTCTTTCATGTACTTCATATTCAGCAAGCTCTTCAGGAGTATCAGTTGGCTCGGGTACCTTTAACTCCTTGTCGAGAACATATTCTTTGTTCTCATATTGAGTGACCATCCTGATGTTTCTTATCCAATCAGTAAGTTGGATCCATCAAAGATGACTCTCCCACAAAGATTCATGAGAGAGAAGGAGCTAGTAGGGTTAGAGCCAGAAGCATTGTTATTGGAAGACATCTGAAAAGAAGAGGGAATAGATTAGATTAGATTTAGAGAAAGTCCTTAATAAAACACCCAAATGTAGTATTAAGGCTAGGACCCAACACAATATTTTATAACTTAGAAGAGGGATGCCGTAATCTAAGCTATAAGATATTTGAAGGTAGGTGAATGACGATTCACCAACTTCCACCATGAAAAACGAATTTTTTAATTAGGTTTTCATTGGTTTAGAAACACCTAGATTCTTTGAGATTCATTGAACTTTATTCAATGGCATGTTTCAATCTCGAGTGTGCCCTTCAGGTTTTGTCACTGGGATGTCGAGGATCACAAAACAAGGTGTGAAGTAACCATGCAAATTACTTGGTACCCTCAATGTATTACCCCTCAATCGATGTGCCGGTTAACCACACACGATCCATCGATACTATGATAAACATTAAGTCACCATTTAACTACCTTGTTAAGTTCAAGTTAGTGTGCAGGTTAACCACACATGCTCCACTAACGACTTAAACAAAGTGTAAAGTGTAATTTCATGGATTAGCACCTTATTCACATTTTCCTAAAATAACTAGGATTGGGAATTAAATAAAGTTTAGTTACCTTAGTATTATCATTATACTTTTAATGAGAATTTGTAAGTCCTTCTCCTACCCGTTTGGCTAATGACCCTCCACCGATCATGGAAGCGGTGGGTGAGAGTGGACACCCATTAAGTTGCCATTTTATAGGCAACAGCCTTATACCCCCCATATAGACCGACTTCGTGAATAGGGCAAGTTTTGTACACTTTCAAAATTTTTCATTTCTTATAACTTATGAATTTAATTGAATATTAAAATGAAGATTTTCATTTTTTCTAACTCTTGCGTTCTTTTAATGGTTTTAATACAAGTGTGACTCTTGGTTTTCCATAACTTGAGGACAAGTTATGGACTCCATTAAAACACATTATGATCAAGAATTAAACTACCAAGTAGGTTACAAACAATTTCTATGATCATCTAATCTTCATAAGTTCAAGAACATGAAAATGAACATTTCAAGAATCATAAATTACTCATAAAGCTTGTAATTTTTTTATTATAGCCATTGTAAATAGATTAGCATAAACATTACACCATCTAAAACAAGTTTTATAACACCAAAACCGTTTAGGATAATGTTTCTAGTCCATTTCCAGTAGCAAAAGTCGAAAATCTGCATTCTGAGGCTCCTACTCATCCAGTACACCAACCTACTCGGCAAGTAGGATGAAGTTACACATGAACTCGGCAACTCCCCCATGGACTCGGTGAGTTCAGCAGGCAGACAACAAAAAATCGACTTTTTCTAATATTTTGAATCAAGTATCAAAACAAACAAGTCTAGGCTCTGATACCATTGATGGGTTTTGAGCATTCTAACACTCCTATGGTATACATGCAACCCTAGAAACCTTGGATCTATGATTGACTAAGATACATGCAAATAATTATTTTTCCAAGGTTCTTATCCTATCTAGCATGGCATGGGGAACTTGAATCAAATAAAGCTAGTAGAATTACTTACCTTGTAGTTGTAGTTGATTGCTTGGAGTTTTAGAGCCTAGCACCAATAGTGTGGATGCCTCAAATGGAAATCAAAAATCACCACAAACTTTGGAACCTTGAGAGAATAGTCACAACTATCTTGAAATCGGCCCTCTTACTTTACTCACCACAACGAGTGTGATTTTAAGAACCAAAGCCTCCTTTATATAGTGTGGTGGATTAGGGTTACATCCATGTAAACCCTAATACCGATGTCTCTTCATTTCCATGAGATCCATGGGTTAAAGCTCCATGGAGTATCCATGGACTTTCCAAGCAAGCCTAGCCCATTTTAAATAAGCATTAGCCCACACTATATAAATATAAGAGCCTATATTTAATTAGTAATACATTTGATCTCTAAATTAATCCTCGATTAATTATAGATCAATACTAATTAAATAATATGATTTTATATTAAAATCTTAGAACTTATAATATATTAATAAATCATAAGTTATACTATTCTAAAAAGGTTATCCATAAATTGTTCGGGTGAAGTGCAACCCAAATGGACCATGCCGCGTCGGGTCATGTACATAGCAAATATAGTTATGGACTTAGACACTATATCCAACACATGTGAGCCGTGATTGCACAACCACTACCACCACCACGACATCTGATGGGTTTTGGCACTATGAACATTCCTATGTGCACATGCAAACCCTAATGCTTGGATCTAGGTTTCTCTAATTGAAAATTTTTTGAATCCAAGACTTCTAATGACTAATTACGTATAAGAACAATACAAAATAGGATCTAGAAGTGTACCTTTGAATCTCTTGTTTTGATCTTGCTGTCTTGGAGCTCTAGAGTCACAATTGTCACTCCTCTAATGGCTTACAAACACCAACTAGCAAGGAGGATGATTTGAGAGAGAGAGGAGAAGGATTAGAAATCGGCCAGGGTTTCTTTGCTTTAGCAGAGGTGCCGATTTCCCTTGCCCTAGAGGTCTATTTATACTTGTAAGGCTCCTAGGGTTTCACCCTTAAACCCTAGTTGGATAATCTTTCCTTAAAGCAATCCAAATCCTTTCCAAATATAAGCCTTGGACGAATTTGAGGCAATCCCAAGCCCTAGAATTTGTCCAACCTCTATCCAAGAAGAATTTACAGCCCAAAGTGTAACTATCAAACAATTGACAATTTATACCCTCTTATTTAATTAATCTCTTTAAGTCACCAAATTAATACTAATTAACTCATGATGTAACAGCCCGAAATTCAAGGTATTATTATATTTATGATTTTGGGTGTTTTAAGAGGGGACTCGGCGAGTTGCAGCTCAGACTCGCCGAGTAGGATTGCGGATCTGGTCGCGGGTTCGCGACTGGACTCGGCGAGTCCGGATATGGACTCGGCGAGTCCGCGCTGTTTAGCGAAACCCTAACTTCCCAGGTTTGGGACATATATAAGGGGCCTTATGGCCGTCATTGTTCACCCTAGTCCTTTGAGTGAAACCCTAATTCGATTGTGACCATCTGGAGCAAGGTAGAAGACCATTATTGATCTTGGAAGTGTTATTTTGCAAGGAGGAGGAAGCTTGGTTAAGGGAACAACAGGAGAAGCCATATTCTGAGGGTTGGGGACATAGAGCAACGTTATTCAGGTAATATTTTCGAGTTGTTCCCTCTATGTTGATGTGCATCTGGATTTAGGGTTTATTGAACCCTTTTGTGGCTAGATTGAGTGTTTCCTTAGTCCCCCAAGCGATTGGAACCCTATATTGGGACCCTTGGAAGTCTAGAGTGTCCCATGCCTGAGCTTTTCGGGAATCAATGGAGGTTTTGGATTGGAATCCTTATGCCTTAGGTCAAAACGTCAATTATGAGTCATGGGGTGTATTATGAGCACCGAAATAAGGACTTTACGTGATGAACCAGTCTAGGAAGGCCAGACCGATGAATTGCCGAAGTAGATCTGACCTTAGAAAACAGTTTGAGCGGTTGCATGGCATGGACTCGCCGAGTCCGATGAACAGACTCAGCGAGTAGCTTGAAGATTGCCTTAGAATGGTCCTGTCCGGGTTACGGGTTGGACCGGTGAGTCAGGGCGAGTTAGAGAGGGTTAACAGTTGATCTGAGTCGAACTGGGACTCGCCGAGTTGTTCTTCAGACTCGGCGATTTGAGTCGGGGTGGCCCCGCGATTCTTCCAGGATTAACTCGTCGAGTCAGGGGGGATACTCGACGTGTAGAAAGGGAATCTTAGAGAATTGGTGAGGACGTCTAGACTCGCCGAGTCGCCCTAGCGCTCGCCGAGTCCGGTCAAAGTTGACCGTTGACCAGAGTGGACCTGTGTTGACTTCTTAGGGATAGTCAACATTTGAGATATAAAGTGTTAACTAGGGACATATGATGTTATAGGAGGATTAGAGCACGGAGAATCGGGCACGAGGGATTCCCAGGGTTGTGAGATATCGAGACACGCGAGGTGAGTCTTCTCACTATACCTTACCTTGAGTAGGTAACCAGAGTTATGTGCTAGAGTATTTGTATGCTATGTATGTTATGTGTTGCACTGCGTTCTTCTATGTGATTTATGCTATGCTTGGTTACAGAGTTAGAACCTGAGGGTTCACAGAGTATGGGTGCACGGACCAACATAGTTATAGCCTCGAGTGGCTAATATGTTTTATGTGGTATTTTGGGGAACTCACTAAGCTTTATGCTTACAGTGTTGGTGTTATTTGTTTCAGGTACTAGTGAGAATCGCGGGAAGGTGCCGGCCTGATCGGTGCACACATGCGGGATTTTTATATTATGTGATCTTGGGGTTTTTATATGTTATGAAATGAATTACAAACAATGATGTTTTTTTTATGAATATTAAATGAAAAATGCTTTTATAATTTGTGAAAAATTGTTTTGAAATTCACGGTGTTACAATTTGGTATCAGAGCCTTGGTTTGAGGGATTCAAGTACACCTTCGGGCGTATTTGAACTCAAACTGAGGATTTGAGATGTAATTTTCAAAAGATTAAAAGATTTTGAAAAGACGCAGAGCAAGAGATGTGCGTACGATCAGCCTGCGCCCGAACGGTGATTTCCCAAAATACCCTTACATTATGTGATGTTAATATTGATATGATGTATCTGCATGCTAGAGTAAGCTAGGCATTGCTACTAGGACTAGATTGGCCTGATTTGGGATGCCTTAGCCTAGGGAGAGGTGAGCTACTATGAGATGCTTGAGAGTGAGTAGGTAGCAGCGAGGGACTTATGAGAGATCTATTAGAGAGTGGTCTACGCATGATAGAGTACTTGAGACCTGGAATCCGAAGAGGAGGACTTGGAGTGTATTCTGGTGCGGTGCGGACAGTAGTATTGGGCCCGTACTACTGGAAGCACCTGAGCGGGGTGGAGCCCAAGTAAGAATCTTTGGAATGCCAAGGATCAAGGAGGAAAGAGTTGACGAGTGTGAGTGTGTTCGTGGGGATTCTAAATTTATTGTATGTCATATTTCAGCAGTAGATCATGGTGAGGACACGTTTCACGTCCGAGAGTAGTGGTACCAGTGAGGAGGATATCCGCCGGATCATCCAGGAGGAGGTAGCTGCAGCCATCAGGGCAGAGATTCCGGAGATGTTTGGGTCCATAAAGACCACACTGATTGAGACGTTCGACGAGCGTTATGCCGCTCTTACTGAGGCTGTTGCTGCAGCGGCTACCGCAGCGGTGACTGCTACAAGGCCGCAGGGTGGGGATGCGTTACTATTCCGGGAATTCAGCAACACAAAACCACCAGAGTTCGATGGGACCCAGGGTCCGGTGGAAGCGATGAGGTGGATATCTGATATTGAGGGGTGCTTCTTCACTTGCTCGTCTCCTGAGCATTTGAAGGTCCGATTCGCGCTGAACCAGCTTCGCTTGGGAGCGAAGGACTGGTGGAAGTTTGCAACGACGCATTATACGCCTGCTGAGCTTTCTACGGTGACCTGGGAGAGGTTCACCACCATGTTTCGAGATGAGTACGTTCCCCAGGTGGAGAGGGAGCGTTTAGCACAGGAGTTTCTGACCCTCAAGCAGGGTACTGAGTTTGTTACAGCAATCACGAGGATGTTCCACGAGAGGGCGATGTTCTGCCCAGAGCACGTGCCCACTGAGCAGGCACGTATGAGCCGCTACTTGAGCATCTTGAGGCGGGATATTCGGGAGTTCGCTGCAAACTCATCATACCGGACATTTGTCGAGGTTCAGGCAAATGCCCGGAAGAGGGAGATCGAGCTTGAGACTCAGGCCAGGGAGGAGGCGGAGTCTCAGGGGAGGGATCGGCGACCAGCACAGTCGCAGCCGGCCGCCAAGCGGGCCAAGCCTGCTGATCCCAGACCAGGGAGCCAGAAGGGCCGCACTTGCGGAAAGTGCGGCAAGGGGCATGACGGAGTTTGCCGAGCGGGTTCTTGCTACAAATGTGGCAAGGAGGGGCACATGGCCAAGGACTGCCCCAAGGGGTTTTCAGTGTGCTTTCACTGCAACCAGACTGGACACCAGAAGGCTAATGCCCGCAGTTGCGCGGAGCAGCTCAGGGATCTGCTCCTAGCGCCATCAGAGCTATAGAGAGTCGGCCTATGAAGACCGAGGCACCGAGAGCTTGAGGGAGAGCCTTCCAGCTGACTGCGGAGGAAGTCCGCGCTGCGCCCGATGTGGTGGCTGGTACATTTCCTTTCATGTATTTATTTTGATGTTGAAATATTATGCTTATATTAGGTTATGCGTAGGTACCTTCCTTGTGAATTCTGTGCCTGCTCTAGTGTTATTTGACTTGGGTGCGAGTCGGTGTTTTGTATCTTTGGCCTTTAGTCAGCATATCAGTGTTAGTCGTGAGACATTGAGCCGACCTCTAAGAGTTTCCATAGCTGATGATAGAGTGATTTGTGCCACGGGGGTCTTCCGGGGATGTGTGTTAGAGATTTTCGGGGTTGAGTTTCCGATTGACCTGATTCCTATCGCGATGGGCGATGTCTGTGTCATTGTGGGCATGGACTGGTTGAGCCGATTCGGCGCAGTCATCGACTGCGAGCGTCAGCTGGTGACTATACGAGACCCTAGTGGGGGAGTTCTTTCGGCCGCTAGAGCGAGGCAGTGTCTACAGCAGGGCTGTAAGGGTTTTGTGGCGTATGTGATGGATACGCGAGCGACTTCCGAGAGACCGAGTTCAGTTGAGGAAGTACCGGTGGTGCGTGAGTTTCCAGATGTCTTTCCCGAGGAGCTACCGGGAGTACCTCCGGTGAGACAAGTGGAGTTTGGTATTGATTTGATTTCGGGGGCCGCGCCTATCGCTAAGGTGCCTTATCATCTTGCACCTCCAGAGATGCAAGAGTTATCCTCGCAGCTTCAGAAGTTGCTGGGGAAGGGATTCATTCGGCCGAGCAGCTCGTCGTGGGGAGCACCTATTCTGTTCGTCAAGAAGAAAGATGGTTCACACCGGATGTGCATTGATTACCGGGAGTTGAACAAGTTGATGGTCAAGAACCGTTACCCATTACCGAGGATCGACGATTTATTTGATCAGTTGCAAGGAGCATCTTGGTTTTCCAAGATCGACTTGAGGTCGGGATATCATCAAGTGAAAGTACGGGATGAGGACGTACAGAAGACAGCATTCAGGACGCGATATGGGCATTATGAGTTTGTGGTGATGCCTTTTGGGCTCACCAACGCCCCGGCTGTATTCATGGATCTCATGAACAGGGTATGTAGGCCGATGTTGGATCGGTCAGTGATTGTATTTATCGATGATATTTTGGTGCATTCGAGATCTAGAGAGCAGCATGAGGAGCATTTGAGGGAGGTCCTTGGGGTTTTGAGATCGGAGAAGCTTTATGCAAAGTTCTCCAAGTGTGACTTCTGGTTGCGGGAGGTCCAATTCCTAGGACATCTTGTTAATCAGGAAGGGATATTGGTCGATCCGACCAAGGTTGAGGCGGTGATGAGTTGGGAGGTGCCGAAGTCACCCTCTGAGATCAGGAGTTTCCTTGGGTTGGCAGGGTATTATCGGAGATTTATTAAGGACTTTTCCAGAATTGCAGTGCCACTCACTAGGTTGACCCGAAAGGGGGTTGCATTCTCATGGGGACCCGAGCAGCAGACCTCTTTTGAGACACTTCGCTAGAGATTGTGCGAAGCCCCGGTGTTAGCTCTCCCGGAAGGGATGGAGGATTTTGTAGTTTATTGTGATGCATCTATTTCGGGGTTGGGTGCAGTTCTGATGCAAAGAGGGCATGTAATAGCATATGCATCGAGGCAGTTGAAGCCTCACGAGGCGAGATATCCCACGCATGATCTAGAGCTGGGGGCGGTAGTGTTCGCCCTCAAGATTTGGCGTCATTACTTGTATGGGGTTCGTTGCACGATATACACTGACCATAAGAGTTTGAAGTACTTGATGGACCAGCCCAACCTAAACATGCGTCAGAGGAGGTGGTTGGATGTGGTCAAGGATTATGATTGCGAGATCCTGTACCACCCGGGCAAAGCTAATGTGGTAGCAGATGCGTTGAGCCGTAAGGGGGAGAGCACTCCACTACGAAATGTATGTTTGAGGTTGACCGTGATAGCTCCAGTACTGGATGCCATTCGTGGGGCACAGTCTGAGGCTATACAACCGGAGATGCAGAAGAGGGAACGGGTCGTTGGTTTGGTTTCAGAGTTCGTTACTGATGTTCGAGGGTTGATGACCTTTCAGGGTCGGATTTGGGTACCGTTTGTGGGCGGTACGCGTACTACTTTGATGGAGGAGGCACATCGATCGAAATTCTCGATCCACCCCGGGGCTACAAAGATGTATTTGGATTTGAGGAGAGAATATTGGTGGCCCTGCATGAAGAGGGACGTCGCGTGGTTTGTCGAGAGGTGCTTGACCTGCCGTAGGGTTAAGGCCGAGCACCAGAGACCGCATGGCAAGTTGCAGCCATTGGAGGTTCCCGAGTGGAAGTGGGAACAGATCACTATGGATTTCATCACCAAATTGCCGACGATTGCCAGAGGAGTTGATGCAATTTGGGTGATTGTAGACAGATTGACGAAGAGCGCTCACTTCCTTGCCATTAGTGAGAATTCTTCAGCAGAGAAATTGGCGTTGGTGTATGTGAGAGAAGTAACTCGGCATGGAGTGCCGATCTCGATTGTTTCAGATCGTGATGTGCGTTTCACTTCCAGGTTCTGGAAGAAATTTCATGAGGAGTTGGGTACTAGATTGCATTTTAGTACCGCATATCATCCCCAGACAGACGGTCAGAGTGAGCGGACGATTCAGACGCTCGAGGACATGCTTCGGGCGTGTGTGTTGGATTTTGGGGGTAGCTGGGATGCGTATTTGCCCTTGGCGGAGTTTTCCTACAACAACAGCCATCATTCGAGCATCGGTATGCCGCCATTTGAGCTGTTGTATGGTAAGAGGTGTCGGACCCCCATTTGTTGGGGAGAGGTGGGACAGAGAGTGATGGGCAGTATAGAGATCGTGCTTCAGACGACAGAGCAGATTCAGCAGGTTAGACAAAGGTTATTGACCGCCCAGAGCCGACAGAAAAGTTATGCAGACAGACGCCGGTCCGAGCTTGCGTTTCAGGTCGGCGACTTCGTACTCCTGAAGGTCTCTCCTTGGAAAGGAGTGATTCAATTCAGGAAGAGGGGCAAGTTGGGGCCCCGGTATATTGGGCCTTTTCGTGTGATTGCGAGGGTAGGCCGGGTGGCCTACCGTTTGGAGTTGCCAACGGAATTGAGACAGATCCACGACACTTTTCATGTGTCGCAATTGAGAAAGTGTATAGCCGATGAGTCGGTAGTGGTTCCATTAGAGGACATTCAGGTGGATGCGAGCCTGAATTATGCCGAGAGACCAGTGGCCATCAGAGATCGGAAGATCAAGGTTCTGAGGAATAAGGAGATACCTCTAGTGTTAGTTCAGTGGCAGCACCGGAAGGGATCGGAAATGACCTGGGAGCCGGAGCGTGAGATGCGGGAGCAGCATCCGGAGCTATTTTCAGAGTGAGACTTCGAGGGCGAAGTCTAGTCCTAGTGGGGGAGAGTTGTAACAGCCCGGAATTCCAGGTATTATTATATTTATGATTTTGGGTGTTTTAAGAGGGGACTCGGCGAGTTGGAGCTCAGACTCGCCGAGTAGGATCGCGGATCTGGTCGCGGGTTCGCGACTGGACTCGGCGAGTCCGGATATGGACTCGGCAAGTCCGTGCTGTTTAGCGAAACCCTAACTTCCCAGGTTTGGGACATATATAAGGGGCCTTATGGCCGTCATTGTTCACCCTAGTCCTTTGAGTGAAACCCTAATTCGATTATGACCATCTGGAGCAAGGTAGAAGACCATTATTGATGTTGGAAGTGTTATTTTGCAAGGAGGAGGAAGCTTGGTTAAGGGAACAACAGGAGAAGCCATATTCTGAGGGTTGGGGACACAGAGCAACTTTATTCAGGTAATATTTTCAAGTTGTTCCCTCTATGTTGATGTGTATATGGATTTAGGGTTTATTGAACCCTTTTGTGGCTAGATTGAGTGTTTCCTTAGTCCCCCAGGCGATTGGAACCCTATATTGGGACCCTTGGAAGTCCAGAGTGTCCCATGCCTGAGCTTTTCGGGAATCAATGGAGGTTTTGGATTGGAATCCTTATGCCTTAGGTCAAAACGTCAATTATGAGTCATGGGGTGTATTATGAGCACCGAAATAAGGACTTTACGTGATGAACCAGTCTAGTATGGCCAGACCTATGAATTGCCGAAGCAGATCTGACCTTAGAAAACAGTTTGAGCGGTTGCATGGCATGGACTCGCCGAGTCCGATGAACAGACTCGACGAGTAGCTTGAAGATTGCCTTAGAATGGTCCTGTCCGGGTTATGGGTTGGACTGGTGAGTCAGGGCGAGTTAGAGAGGGTTAACAGGTGATCTGAGTCGAACTAGGACTCGCCGAGTAGTTCTTCAGACTCGGCGAGTTGAGTCGGGGTGGCCCCGCGATTCATCCAGGAGGAACTCGTCGAGTTAGGGGGGATACTCGACGTGTAGAAAGGGAATCTTAGAGAATTGGTGAGGACGTCTAGACTCGCCGAGTCGCCCTAGCGCTCGCCGAGTCCGGTCAAAGTTGACCGTTGATCGTTGACCAGAGTGGACTTGTGTTGACTTCTTAGGGATAGTCAACATTTGAGACATAAAGTGTTAACTAGGGACATATGATGTTATAGGAGGATTAGATCTCGGAGAATCGGGCACGAGGGATTCCCAGGGTTGTGAGATATCGAGACACGCGAGGTGAGTCTTCTCACTATACCTTACCTTGAGTAGGTAACCAGAGTTATGTGCTAGAGTATTTGTATGCTATGTATGTTATGTGTTGCACTTCGTTCTTCTATGTGATTTATGCTATGCTTTGTTACAGAGTTAGAACCTGAGGGTTCACAGAGTATGGGTGCACGGACCCACAAAGTTATAGCCTTGAGTGGCTAATATGTTTTATGTGGTATTTTGGGGAACTCACTTAGCTTTATGCTTACAGTGTTGGTGTTATTTGTTTCAGGTACTAGTGAGGATCGCGGGAAGGTGCCGGCCTAATCGGTGCACACATGCGGTATTTTTATATTATGTGATCTTGGGGTTTTTATATGTTATGAAATGAATTACAAACAATGATGTTTTTTTTTATGAATATTAAATGAAAAATGCTTTTATAATTTGTGAAAAATTGTTTTGAAATTCACGGTGTTACAATTTGGTATCAGAGCCTTGGTTTGAGGGATTCAAGTACACCTTCGGGCGTATTTGAACTCAAACTGAGGATTTGAGATGTAATTTTCAAAAGATTAAAAGATTTTGAAAAGACGCAGAGCAGGAGATGTGTGTACGATCAGCCCGCGCCCGAACGGTGATTTCCCAAAATACCCTTACATTATGTGATGTTAATATTGATATGATGTATCTGCATGCTAGAGTAAGCTAGGCATTGCTACTAGGACTAGATTGGCCTGATTTGGGATGCCTTAGCCTAGGGAGAGGTGAGCTGCTATGAGATGCTTGAGAGTGAGTAGGTAGCAGCGAGGGACTTATGAGAGATCTATTAGAGAGTGGTCTACGCATGATAGAGTACTTGAGACCTGGAATCCGAAGAGGAGGACTTGGAGTGTATTCTGGTGCGATGCGGACAGTAGTATTGGGCCCGTACTACTGGAAGCACCGGAGTGGGGTGCAGCCCAAGTAAGAATCTTTGGAATGCCAAGAATCAAGTAGGAAAGAGTTGACGAGTGTGAGTGTGTTCGTGGGGATTCTAAATTTATTGTGTGTCGTATTTCAGCAGTAGATCATGGTGAGGACACGTTTCACGTCCGAGAGCAGTGGTACCAGTGAGGAGGATATCCGCCGGATCATCCAGGAGGAGGTAGCTGCAGCCATCAGGGCAGAGATTCCGGAGATGTTTGGGTCCATAAAGACCACACTGATTGAGACGTTCGACGAGCGTTATGCCGCTCTTACTGAGGCTGCTGCTACAGCGGCTACCGCAGCGGTGACTGCTGCAAGGCCGCAGGGTGGGGATGCGTTACTATTCCGGGAATTCAGCAACACAAAACCACCAGAGTTCGATGGGACCCAGGGTCCGGTGGCAGCGATGAGGTGGATATCTGATATTGAAGGGTGCTTCTTCACTTGCTCGTCTCCTGAGCATTTGAAGGTCCGATTCGCGTTGAACCAGCTTCGCTTGGGAGCGAAGGACTGGTGGAAGTTTGCAACGGCGCATTATACGCCTGCTGAGCTTTCTGCGGTGACCTGGGAGAGGTTCACCACCATGTTTCGAGATGAGTACGTTCCCCAGGTGGAGAGGGAGCGTTTAGCACAGGAGTTTCTGACCCTCAAGCAGGGTACTGAGTCTGTTACAGCAATCACGAGGATGTTCCACGAGAGGGCGATGTTCTGCCCTGAGCACGTGCCCACTGAGCAGGCACGTATGAGCCGCTACTTGAGCATCTTGAGGCGGGATATTCGGGAGTTCGCTGCGAACTCCTCGTACCGGAAATTTGCCGAGCTTCAGGCAAATGCCCGGAAGAGGGAGATCGAGCTTGAGACTCAGGCCAGGGAGGAGGCGGAGTCTCAGGGGAGGGATCGGCGACCAGCACAGTCGCAGCCGGCCGCCAAGCGGGCCAAGCCTGCTGATCCCAGACCAGGGAGCCAGAAGGGCCGCACTTACGGAAAGTGCGGCAAGGGGCATGACGGAGTTTGCCGAGCGGGGTCTTGCTAAAAATGTGGCAAGGAGGGGCACATGGCCAAGGACTGCCCCAAGGGGTTTGCAGTGTGCTTTCACTGCAACCAGACTGGACACCGGAAGGCTGAGTGTCTGCAGTTGCGCGGAGCAGCTCAGGGATCTGCTCCTGCCGCCATCAGAGCTACAGAGAGTCGGCCTATGAAGACCGAGGCACCGAGAGCTCGAGGGAGAGCCTTCCAGCTGACTGCGGAGGAAGTCCGCGCTGCGCCCGATGTGGTGGCTGGTACGTTTCCTTTCATGTATTTATATTGATGTTGAATTATTATGCTTATATTAGGTTATGCGTAGGTACCTTCCTTGTGAATTATGTGCTTGTCGTCCATCTGTAATCCTCAATGTGGCAGGAAAGCAAATTAGATATGATGATGTTGTTGGAATAGTGTCTAAGGCTGCAACTATGTTAGGCAAGTATTTGACCCGATTATGCATGGTCCTTTTGGGTTGCCTTCACCATAGCAACTTGACAGGATGATTTATTATGAGAGAATAAATATTATTGATATATTATGGGAATAATATAATGAATAATAATATTGTTATTTGATTAATATAAATCATGAATTAATTAGTATTAATTTGGTGACTTAAAGAGATTAATTAAATAAGAGGGTATAAACTGTCAATTGTTTGATAGTTACACTTTGGGCTGTAAATCCTTCTTGGATAGAGGTTGGACGAATTCTAGGGCTTGGGATAGCCTCAAATTCGTCCAAGGCTTATCTTTTGAAAGGATTTGGATTGCTTTAAGGAAAAATTATCCAACTAGGGTTTAAGGGTGAAACCCTAGGAGCCTTACAAGTATAAATAGACCTCTAGGGTAAGGGAAATTGACACCTCTGCTAAAGCAAAGAAACGCTGGCCGATTTCTAATCCCTTTGCTCTCTCTCAAATCATCCTCCTTGCTAGTTGGTGTTTGTAAGCCATTAGAGGAGTGACAATTTTGACTCTAGAGCTCCAAGACAACAAGATCAAAACAAGAGATTCAAAGCTAAACTTCTAGATCTGATTTCGTATTGTTCTTATACCTAATTAATCATTAGAAGTCTTGGATTCAAAGCATGTTCAATTAGAGAAATCTAGATCCAAGCATTGGGGTTTGCATGTGCACTTAGGAATGTTCATAGTTCCAAAACCCATCAGTGGTATCAGAGCCTAGATTGGTTTCTATTAAATTGTTGCTTGTTTGTTTGAATCTTACCTGCAAAATTCGAAATTTGTATTTCTGAGTCATGGACTCGGCGAGTTGGCCTGACTCGGCGAGTCAGAGCGTCAGGAAGGGCCAAATTTGGGATTTTTTGATATTTATCTTATGGAAACTTGCCTTTATCATATTAGATCAACCCTAATCCATTTTTTGATATATATGACTATAATCTTGATCTAATTAAAGAGATTTATCAATTAATAAAATATTTAATTTCCTTATGTGATAATTAATTAATTATTTTGATTAAATTGGTAAATTATTATGCAAGAAATCTTAAATAAATCAAATATGGATAATTATGGAATTATTGTTAATTAAGATTATTTGTTATTTGATCCTTCGTGTTTTAAATGTTTAAAACTTGTCCCCAAGTTTTGAAATTTATGTTTTGTGATTAAAAGTTTAATTTAGACAATTTAAATTTCAAACCCTAGAATTTTACAAGTTTAAAATACAACCTTATACTAATATAATATTACAAGATTAATATATACATGTATAACTAAAATGGTAGTCTTACCGTTAGTAGGCCTCATTCACGATGCCGATCTATAAGGTGGGTATAAGGTTGCGGCCTATAAAATGGCGCTTAATGGGTGTACACTCACACCACCGCTTGCTTGATCGGTGGAGGGTCGTTAGCCGAACGGGTAGGATAGGGCAACCTCATCCTCCCATTAAAAGTATAATATGAAATACAAAGAAACTACATGTTTTCAATAATTTCCCAATCTTAGTTACTTAGGAAAAGTGAATTGATGCAATCCCATGAAATTACACTTTGCACCTTGCTAAGAAGTTAGTGGAGCGTGTGTGGTATACCGGCACACTAATTGGTTCTAAGCGAAGGTGGCAAAGGGTGATTCATTGTTTATCATAGTTCGATGGAGCGTGTGTGGTTTATCGGCACATCGAATGGGTGATCGTTACAATGAAGGCACCATGTTAATTTGCATGGTAATTCACACCCGATTTGTGATCCTCGGTATCCCAGTCACAAACAAGAGGGGCATATCGAGATTTAAACATGCCATTGAAATGTTTCATTGAATCTCATCTAAACCTAGGAATTCTCAAATTCATTTAGAACTCAAAGTTAGGTTTTTATGGTGGAGAATTAGTGAATCGTCATTCACTTACCTTCAAATTGTTTGCATGTTAGATTACGGCATCCCTTTTCTAATATGTAAATATTGTTGTTGGATCCTAGCCCTAATTTTTCTTATTGGGTGATAATTAGGGATTCATATTCTAATCTATCTTTGTCCTTTCTAATTGTAGATGTCGAACGCAAACAGCACTGCTGCTAGTTCATTCACATTGATGAGCCGTTTGTCAAAAGGTCACCTTCGATGGGATGAACTTTAGCGAATGGATAAGATACATTCGCACTATTGCTCGCTATGAGGATAAGGAGTATGTCCTCGATGGGAAGCTCGAGAAAATCAACCCTGAAATCGCTACTCCGGCTGAAATGACCACTTTTGAAACTCACGAGCGAGATGCAACAAAGGTACATTGCATCATGATAGCCACTATGAACTCCGAATTCCAAAAGTCCTATCAGGACATGTACCCGTACGAGATGCACCAAGACTTATTGGAGAGATACCGCCAAAACGTGAGACAAGAGCGTTATGAGATTTTCACTAACATGATTTCCACTAAGATGGGTCATGGAGAGTCTCTTACCGTGCACCTGCAAAAGATGCAAAGGGATGTCGACCGTCTTCGCAAGTTGAAAGTTGACTTTGGGGAAGACTTGGCGATCGACATGGTGCTTTACTCTTTTCCTACAAGCTACAATCAATTTAGGATGACCTACCACATGAATAAAGAGGAGGTCACCCTAAGCAAACTCCAAGGTCTCTTGAGGGTTGCTGAGAGCAACTTCAAGGACAAGTCTGTTGCACCAACTCCCAATCCACCCGCTGCTCCTGTCTTGACTATTGGACAAGGAAATGGAAAGAAGAGGAAGGCTTCGTCTAAGAACTATCACAAGGTTAAAGCCCGAGATGGTGCCTCTTCTAGTGGGACCAAAGTTGATCCTGCGAAGCCCTGCCCTAACCCAAAGGAGGCAGAGTGCATCCACTGCCACAAGATAGGACATTGGAAGAGAAGCTGCCCAGAGTACCTACAAGCCATCACGGAAGGAAAGATCAAGTTGTCTTTCACAGGTATATACACAATTAAATCTAACGATTCATATCATGCTATTTCTTGGGTTCTTGATACCGGTTGTGGTTACCACATTTGTTCGAATGTGCAGGGACTAAGAAGAAATAGGGATGTGGAGCATGGAAGGATTAATCTAATCATGCGGAACAGAAGATCGTCACCTATGACCAAGATTGGAGTGTATTCTTTAGTGCTTAGTAATGGTTTATGTTTAGATTTGAAAAATTGTTGCTATTCGCCAGAAATGGCTAGAAACATCATTTCATTTCATGGTTTTTTTAGACAAGGTTTTAGATTTTCTTTTAATAATGAGAACGGTTCAAATTTGGCTTATCTAAATGGTGTCTTTTATTTTGAAGCTATACCATGTAATGGAATTTATGAAACTGTTATGATTGTTGATAACTTAGGAAATGATGTTTTGAACATAGATTCTTCCAATAGTATGGATAGAGCATCCTTGTGGCATTGTCGTCTTGGACATGTCAACAAGAAGCGCATAGACCAACTCCAAAAGGATGGAGTATTGGAGTCATTCGAACTTAGGGAAGATGACACATGCGAGTCTTGTTTGCTTGGAAAGATCACTAAGTCACCCTTCGCTGGTTCTTGCGTAAGGGGTGAGGGTCTATTGGACCTAATACATACCGATGTATGTGGACCGTTTAGATCAACCACGAAGGATGGGAACCGCTTCTACGTGACTTTTACCGATGACTATAGTAGATATGGGTATATCTATTTAATCAAGCAAAAGTCAGAAACTTTTGAAAAGTTCAAAGAGTTCAAGAATGAAGTGGAGAATCAATTGGGCAGGAAAATCAAGATGCTTCGATCCGATCGAGGAGGAGAGTACCTAAGTCTTAAATTCCACGATTATCTCAAGGAGTGTGGAATAGTTTCACAATTGACGCCACCTAGGACACCACAATTGAATGGTGTGGCATAAAGGCGTAATCGAACCTTGCTGGACATGGTTCGCTCTATGATGAGTCGTGCTTCACTACCAATCTCTTTTTGGGGGTATGCCTTAGAGACTGCCGCCCATATCCTTAACCGAGTCCCTACTAAGAAGGTTGCCAAAACACCTCACGAGATGTGGACAGGGAAAGCTCCCTCGTTGGCACATATCAAGGTTTGGGGTTGCGAGGCTTTCGTAAGACAAGATATCCTTAAGTACCTTCGGAGGACGAAGGAATGGTTCTTAGTCCTCGGAGGGAGTGATGACTTGAAGGTGCGATGGTATAGTGACACCAGCTTTCAGACCGACAGGGACAACTACCGTTCGCAGTCGGGCTGGGGCTTTACCCTGAATGGAGGAGAAGTGACTTGGAAAAGTTCCAAACAGGATACTGTAGCTGATTCAACGTGCGAATCAGAGTACATTGCAGCGAGCGAAGCTTCGAAGGAGGCAATATGGTTGAAGAACTTCATCGGTGATCTTGGAGTTGTACCCGCCATAAAGGAGCCCATGGAGATTTTCTATGATAATGAAGGAGCGGTTGCCTTGACCAAGGAACCGAGAGATCATGGAAGATCACAACACATCGACAGAAAATACCACTTTATTAGACATCGTGTAGAAGAAGGACAACTCGTGGTGAAGAGGATATCATCAGAAGATAACCCAGCAGATCCGCTTACGAAGGGATTGAGTAGCGTTAAGCACTTGTAGCATTGTAGGAGCATTTGGCTGAAGGATGATAATAGCATAGATTAGATAGTATTAGAAACGTGTAATAGATAAATGTAATTAACATTTGATGATTAAATAATGGAGTTTTATTTATGAGTAATGTTACTGTCTTATGTTAATTGTTTAACTACTGTTTCATTTTGCATGTTTTGACTTCCAGAATAATTGAGTTCATTAAGAATAATCGAATTATTCAAATTGTCCACAATCGTTCATATGTTGGAAGTAGATATGAATGAAGATTGTCGTGAATTGGTGCGTAGATTGTCTAAATGGTATTAGACATGGCAAAAGATTGTTGCGACGTTCATGAGTGCTTATGAACTGGTTTTGAGCATTGGAACAAACCCGCGCTTGCTGGAATCACCTTATGGAATATGATATATAAAAGGGTGATCGCAAGACGATAATATCATATAGTCTTAAAACCTAGATATATGGTTTGTTATTTGTTAATTGATTGTACATTGATAATGTGAAAACGCATTGGTAACTCGATGTTATAAAACGCATTGTTGTGTATAGTTGATTAATGAATAAGTAAATGCATATAAGTCAAAGTATATCTGTAACTTTTATCCTAAGAAGGTAAAAGCGATATCTCGGCCGCTCGATGATTTGATTTGACTTATGTGCCAGTCCCGGTCAGAACTGAATTGATGTGTTCGATTAAGTTCTATGTTGAATAAATCGGAGATCGAGAAACCAAAATGCTAGACTAAATATTCCATAGAATTGTCAGCATGATATCTAACATAGGACTGTACGATCCCTTATCTAAAGGACAAGATTGATTAGATCAGAGTTTGACAGCGTCTTTGAGAGCTACGATTGCAAATCGAATTGTACTTGTGCATATAGTTACTAGACTTATCCAAGTGGGAGACTGTTGGAATGGTGTCTAAGGCTGCAACTATAGTATGCATGGTCGATTTGGGTTGTCTTCACCATAGCAACTTGACAGGATGATTTATTATGAGAGAATAAATATTAGTGATATATTATGAGAATAATATAATGAATAATAATATTGTTATTTGATTAATATAAGTCATGAATTAATTAGTATTAATTTGGTGACTTAAAGAGATTAATTAAATAAGAGGGTATAAACTGTCAATTGTTTGATAGTTACCCTTTGGGCTATAAATCCTTCTTGGATAGAGGTTGGATGAATTCTAGGGCTTGGGATAGCCTCAAATTCGTCCAAGGCTTATCTTTGGAAAGGATTTGGATTGCTTTAAGGAAAGATTATCCAACTAGGGTTTAAGGGTGAAACCCTAGGAGCCTTACAAGTATAAATAGACCTCTAGGGCAAGGGAAATCGGCACCTCTGCTAAAGCAAAGAAACCCTGGCCAATTTGTAATCCCTCTCCTCTCTCTCAAATGATCCTCCTTGCTAGTTGGTGTTTGTAAGCCATTAGAGGAGTGACAATTGTGACTCTAGAGCTCCAAGACAACAAGATCAAAACAAGAGATTCAAAGGTAAACTTCTAGATCTGATTTTTTATTGTTCTTATACCTAATTAGTCATTAGAAGTCTTGGATTCAAAGGATGTTCAATTAGAGAAACCTAGATCCAAGCATTAGGGTTTGCATGTGCACATAGGAATGTTCATAGTGCCAAAACCCATCAGCTGAGCGGTGTCCCATAGTTGAGTTAGTTGTTATATGGTATATGTGTATGGTTTCTGGTAGTTTGGGGGAGCTCACTAAGCTTCGTGCTTACAGTTTTCATTTTGGTTTGACGTAATTCAGCTACCAAAAGGAAGGGGTCGGGATGATCACATGGAACACGCCAGAGTTTTCTAGCCTGGGAGATTTACTCTGATATTTGATATTAGATTTTGATATGTTGACAGATATTATGATATTTTGATACACATGGTTTATGAGTTTATAATATGGCGAAAATATTTATAGTTTAATAATGATTTAAAAACAAAAATTTTGGACCGTATTTTTGGGACGTTTCACATGTCAAGCGCTTAACCATGAACGGTAACATCTTAATCATTCAATCACTTTATCGACTTTTTGTTATTGCAGATCTTCCAATAGTCATCGACATCAACAGCAAACTTCACATATCGACCATCGAATCTCTATTCCAATAATATTAGTCGACATCAAGCGTAAACCCACGTCGACATCCTATTCTCAACTAGCATCTTTTTCTTTTTCTATCACAGGTTCCGCAATAATCAGATACCATCGCTTCATTACCAATCGACATAACATAGCCACTTCCCAAAGTAAATCTTCGCTATTAACAGTCAATCAGCCATCGTCCATCAACACCAAAACAATCTAAATCATTGATATCATCTTAAACCTTCGAACCTCAACATCCTTTGGAATTAGACTACAATCATCGATTTCATCACTTCACAAAATATGTCAACTCCTAAATCAAGTTGGTTTCAACGTCGATTGTACACCTCGGTTCTAGAACTAGGACAATCGAAATCACACCTTCCCAGTCTATTGTAATATAAACCTTCAAAGTCACACCAAAATGGATTTCACTTCTCAATCGACTTCCCAAAATCAAACTTTCGTTAGTCAACAATCAATCCTTCAAAATTAGAATCAACATCATATGCTTTGATCAAAATCCAATTCTCAATAGTGATTCCTTCAAACCTTCGAAGACCAGTAAGGAACCCTTAATCTCAAAACATTTGATTTCAACTCCAAGAAACTACATCAGTTGAAACTTCAATCATCTTGAATTAAAGCTCGATTCTAAGTGATACCATCGATATCAGACGCACGAACAACCTTACTTGATACAACCACCCAAAAACAAATCGACTTTCAAACAACACTCAATAATCGACCTGTAATCAACATCGGAACTCTATAGCTATTTGCTATTCGTTCCCAACCATCGACATCGAACTGTACAACTATGAACCACTTTAATTTGAGAATCTGCATTCATCGATTCGAAGTTAAAGCCAAACTCGATATTCAAAACCGATTATCATGAATATCCTTCTGTCAACCATCAACCTCTGATTCCTACTTGCTTTTGATGTTCTTATCTTGACTATCAAGGTTGACTTTGAAACACCTGAATAGAGATCGACTTAGGACTTCCGTGGTATCAAATGAACACTAAACGATTTTTTGTTGGGCTTTAGTTACACGAATAGTAATCAATTTCAAAATGGATCAAAATGAATACTAGGCTCAATCATGGATATGAACAGTAAGTCACGTACGATGGGCTCCAAATGAACAATAACAAAAAATGTATGAATTGAGATTAGGTTGATTTACATGATCAGTGAAATTTGATTTTGAGAAAATAATTTTGCTTTTGATGTTTGATCTAAACAAAAATAATTGGATCAATCAATGGGGTTTGAAACGGTTTTGATAAAATGAGGCAAATTAATCAAAAATGAAAAACGAAAATACGAATTGAAATCATGGATGTTTTGGAATCCATTTGAGAATTTGTGATACCTTTTTGACCAATCGAGTCTCATTTTCAACAAACGAATCAAATTTGGAAGATCTTGGTTATTTTGTTGCAACAAGAAAATCTCCAATTTGAACATTGTACCACCCATTGTTCGTGATGTACAACTCGTTCGTCGTGTTCTGTGTGTTCTTCAACGATCCAAGAACATCTTCAAAAGAACCATCAACTCTTTTGGGTTTTGATTTCAAATTCAATGCAACCTTTGGAGATTGTTTCTTTGGAACCCAAATTTGTTTCAGGAATTTCGGCTTCATAACAACATTTGAATAAACCCGCTTGTTTTTTCGTTTAATCTTCTTCTTCATTTTCTTTCTCATCTTTTTGCATCTTGAAGACTTAATTTCATGAACAAACCCACTTTCCACAACTTCAACTTTGTGAGTTTGAATCAAATCTTTTGGAGTTTGATACTTGTGAATTTCTTGGATCACCGGCTTTCGATAAGGAATCATTCCTTCAAACGAATCCCAAGAACACAAAATATCATCAGTTTGCTCTCCAATCGAGCAAAAAACTTTTTTAGCTTCATGAGAATCAACTTGAATCTTCTTATCATGAACTTCAAGAACATCAAGAACATCAAATTGAACTCCATTGTCTTCAACTTCAACAAACTTAAGAGCAAGAAGATCATTCGGGTCATCAATAAGAGAAATGTATTTCTTATTAAACAAATCTCTTTCTTTTCCTTCCTTTTGATTTCCACAACGATTTAACATGTACAATGTGATTTTGATTTAACATTCAATCTCCCCAAGTCATTCAAAAATTAATTTTCCATGATCATCTTTCAAACCTCCATAAGAAACTATAGTATCCCATGAAATCAACCGGCTTAACAATAACCCATAAAATTAATTTTCATTGACTTTGTATTTGACATATTCGACGATCACAACCCAAGAATCATAACACAAGTTAACCATCTTTGATCAATCGATAAAATCTGGGTTTTTCTAGAGAGAGAAAGTGATTTCGAATGGGTTTTCTAGAGAGAGAATGTAAAAATCAAGGAGATCTCTAGAGAGAGAAAGTGAATATGAACCAAATTCTAGTGAGAGAAAGTGGTACAAACAAGTATTCTAGAGAGAGAAAATCAAATTATGGATCAAATCAAGGAAAAATTCAATTTCTAGAACACAAAACACTCTCTAATCACGAAGACCATTAAGAACAAGAAGAATCACCAAATTTAGATTACCACCATGGATCAATTCTTGATCAAATCAAGAACACCCGCTCTGATACCAATTTTAGTGGTGTTGATTATGATGGCAAGTGCGTAATTAGAAAAGATCTAGTGAATCATCATACAAAATCAAGAACACTTTAAGTAAATAAATCTGGGTTTAGCTCTCATTAGTATTTATAGAAAGAGTACAAATGGGTCTTGCAACTTCTCTCTCTAAACAAATGCTCTCAAAGTGTTCATTACATAAATGAGTGTCACTCACTTTCTATTTATAGGAAAGACAACTCATCACATAATACAAGTGGGTAAAGCACAAATACATCCAAGAGTGACTTTGCACCCTAACAACTATGTACTCACGAAAGCTTAATTGAGCTAAACATATATTACTTAGATCTTTTTTTCATCATTCACACTTTTACTCTGATCTCGTAATACATACTTGATTTCATTACAACTATATTTGGTATCAGAGCAGGATTCATACAAAATTATTTTAACCTTTTGAGTTTTCGCAAAAGTTTTGAGTCTCGTGTTACATATCAATTTTATGCTCTTTTGCTTAAGAAAATCGTCTTAGATCTTCTGTTGTGAGTCGATTTGCATTCAAGTACGTCTTTCAATATTCCCTGTAGTGCATATGATTTGATTATTTATGACTTTGATGCAACTATTACTTACGTTAATGATCTACTTATTTCTGCTAGTAATGATGCTAAGAAGTCAAACACACAACTCTTAGAAACTCAGAGGATTTTGGATTCGAAGAAAATGAAAGTAGAATAATTAGATATGCAAATAACAAATTTGATGTGTGATAGAGAGAGCTTTATTGCAGATGTTAAAATGTTATTAAAAGAATGAAATATCTACTGTAACTCTGCCAAAAGATTATATGGTAAATTGATAGCATTACATCATTCTTCGGATATGAGCAAGGAACAACATAGGTGTAACGCCCCAATTTTTTATCAAGAATTTTTTTCATTTTTAATTACTCAAAGAATTCCCATAACTCATAATTTCCAAACCATTCGTTTTCCCAAATCACAATTATTTCAATTCAATGTACTTAGAAAACATCGGATAGTCCTATCACACAAAAAGAGAGGTAGAGTGCACGCCACGTCATCACACCATGCCTTTGCCCATCGGCTCTGAAGTGCCTAAAACAATCAACAACCTGTAAGCGAAATGCTTAGTGAGTTTCCCACAACATACCACACACACAAACCACAAATGATATATTCTGTTAGCTATAAAAGCTACACATATATCACATAGGCCTTGCATACATGAAACCTGTGAAAGTGCCATGGGTTACCCCACATGGTCTTTGCCTAGGACTGCCATGGGCTCCCCCACATGGCCTTACATCTAATGTCATGGGCTACCCCACATGGTCTTCACCTAGGACTGCCATGGGCTACCCCACCTGGTCTTACATCCAATGACACGGGCTCCCCCCGGGGTCTTCATACATAACATGCAATCACATAACAGCACACAGAATATCTACCACATATGTCATAAACACGTAATGGGTCCGACTTGGTGCCTTAGACCCATGGGTATGGTGAGAAGACTCACCTGCCACGAATGCTGAACTGACACTTTGCGACCAAATGTACCCCACGGGCTACTCCATCCTGGTCAACTACAGCCAAGGTCAAGTCAACTGTCGATGTTGACCCTAACTCGCCGAGTACAACTAGTGACTCGGCAAATTTCCCAGAATATCATTTACTCTCCGAGTCATCGAGGCGACTCGTCGAGTTCATACAGTCTTGATTGATAATATAAGGTCATTCGTCGAGTTCCCTTGGTTGACACTCGACACGTCTACGAACATCAAGCCATTGAGAAATCATACTCGACTCGCCGAGTTGGTCCTTCAACTCGTCGAGTTCTAGGTAACCTTCATCCGACTCGCCGAGTTGTTCATCAAACTCGCCGAGTCCATGGAAAAATTCATCAGGCTCGCCGAGTTGTTCATCCAACTCAGCGAGTCCATGCCTGCCTTTAAATGACTCGCCGAGTCCTTTCAGGTCTCAAGCCATACATACCCTTTTTGAGCCATGAAAAGCTTCCAAACTGCAGATCTAGGCTCCTGAGGCATGCTTTCCACGTAAAGTTGCAAACTTTACGTGCATGCAAGGCTTTAAGGCCCTAAAATAGCAAATCTAAGCTTGGAATGGGGTCATACACTTGAGGGAAGGTACATGCTAAGCTCAACTGATAACTTTATGCATCTTAAGGCCAAAAGGAGTTTAGATTTGAAGTTACAACTTCAGATCTTGGCTTAAACACAAAAGCCCTTTCTTAGAATCCATGCACAAGAGGGTTTTGGGTGGAAATGAGCCAAGAGATAGCTTAATACCTTTAGAAAGTGCTACAGAAGTAGATCTAGAATCCCCACGAGCCCTTGCTTCTTCTAGCTAGGGATGTCAAAAACCCCCGTGGGACCCCGTTCCCGTGGGACCCCGATACCGTACGGGACTAATTTTTTAAAAAATTTGGGAGCGGGAGCGGGGGCGGGGGCGATATTAACTCCCGTTTATTTTCGGGACCGGGGGCGGGAGTGTGTATTTCCGTCCCGTACTCCCGCGGGGGCCCCGTTTATATTTATATAAAAAAAATATATATGTGTTTATAACTTTAGTGATGTTTTATGTTTGATCAATTCTTGATTTATCAAGGGCTTACATGTTTGTTTATATACAAAAGTTATTAAAAAACTATTTTTAGCCAAAAACAAAGTAATTTTTTAGCAAAAAAAATCCATTTTTAAGCCTATAAACCGGGAGTACCGGGGGAACGGGGGCGGGACCGGGGGTGATGGAGGTAACCGGGGGCTGTGTAAGCGGGGGATCCGGGGGCGGGACCGGGAGCAGGGGCAACAAGGGATTTCGGGAGCGGGGGCGGGGGCAACCATTTCCGCTCCCGTTTGGTCCCTTTGACATCCCTACTTCTAGCTTGATTCCTCAAGTGATTCCTTCACAAAATCCCTCCTTCTAGCTTCAAAATCACCAAGAACACACTCACACTCGAATCAGGGTTTTAAGGAGGTATGGAGTTGTAAAGGGGAGGCCAAGGGAGGCTAATCATCCTTTAAATAGGGTGCAAGGCCCTGGAATCTAGGGTTTCATCTGCCAGCATCTACTCGGCGAGTACCATAATGGACTCAGCGAGTAGATCATTAAACCCCCGCGTCCAAACCCACTACGACTCGACGAGTTGGGAAGCCAACTCGCCGAGTAGGTCTTCCAAAAATCCGAACCGAAATATCTTTATCAATACCTGAGGATCAGGGTGTTACAACTCTCCCCCACTTGAATTAGGCTTCGTCCTCGATGCCTGATGGTCCAAACAACTCCGGATAGACGTCTCGCATCTCACTTTCCGGTTCCCAAGTCCATTTGGAACCCTTTCGGTGCTGCCATTGCACCTTTACCAACATCACTTCTTTATTACAGAGCCTTTTCATCTTCTTGTATAGAATCGCAAATGGTCTCTCGACATAATTCAGGCTCCCATCCAACTGAATGTCGTCTAAGGATATGACTGAAGACTCATCGTCAACACACTTCCGGAGCTGAGACACATGGAAGGTGTTGTGAATCCGACTAAGCTCCTCTGGGAGCTCTAAACGATACGCCACCTTGCCCACCCAGGTGATGATCCTGAACGGGCCTATGAATCGAGGCCCCAATTTGCCCCTCTTGCGGAACCGGATAATCCCTTTCCAGGGTGACACCTTCAGTAAGACAAAGTCTCCTTCCTGAAATCCGAGGTCTGATCGACGCCAGTCCGCACAGCTTTTCTGACGATTCTGCACGACTTGCAATCTATCGTGCACCTGCTGAATCAGTTTGGTGGTCTCGAGTACCACCTCCGTGCTCCCCAAAACCCGATGTCCAACCTCATCCCAGCATACTAGGGTCCTGCACCTCCGTCCATATAACATCTCAAATGGTGCTCGGTTAATATTGGCATGATAGCTGTTATTGTATGAAAACTCTGCCAGTGGGAGGTACGTATCCCAACTCCCTCCGAAATCCAGTACACATGCCCGCAGCATATCCTCCAGTGTCTGGATCGTCCTCTCACTTTGGCCGTCGGTCTGGGGGTGATATGCCGTCCTAAAATGCAGCTGGGTACCTAGTTCCTCATGGAACTTCCTCCAAAACCTGGATGTAAACCGAGCATCCCTATCTGAAACCACTGATACCGGCACTCCGTGCCTGGCCACCACCTCTCGAACATAAATGCCCGCCAACTTCTCTGCAGATATAATCTCGAAGATCGGAATGAAGTGAGCACTCTTCGTCAGTCTATCTACAATCACCCATATGGCATCGATTCCCCTCGCTGTCCGCGGTACCTTCATGATCAAATCCATAGTGATCTCTTCCCACTTCCACATGGGAATGGGTAGTGGCTGAACCTTACCATGAGGTCGCTGGTACTCGGCCTTGACCTTCCCACAGGTCAAGCATCGCTCGACATACCCGACGATCTCCTGCTTCATGCACGGCCACCAATAGCTCATTCTCAAATCCCTATACATTTTTGTCGCACCTGGGTGTTTAGAAAATTTGGACTTATGTGCCTCCTCTAATAATCTTTTCCTCACTCCCACCGACATCGGCACCCGTACTCAGCCACACTACGTCAACAAGCCACGGCTATCCTTAAGAAACAAAGTATACTGCCCCCGAATTCTTCCCAATTTCCAGTTCTCCTTCTTCACCCCCCTCGACCTGAGCCTCTCGAATCATGTCTATCAAGGGTGGGCTTACCGTCACCCTTAAACAAATATCCCTGGTCGGCGACCCCGTTGCTTTGCGACTCAAGGCATCGGCCACCACGTTAGCCTTCCCTGGATGGTATAGGATGTTGTAGTCATAGTCCTTTAGCACGTCCAACCATCTCCTCTGACGCATATTTAGGTGTTGCTGGTCTATCAAATACTTCAGACTCTTGTGATCGGTATACTCAACGAATTTCACCCCATATAAATAGTGCCTCCAAATCTTGAGGGCAAACACGACTGCCCCCAACTCCAGGTCATGTGTGGGGTAATTTGCCTTATGAGGCTTCAACTGCCTCGAGGCATATGCGATCACACGTCCCCTCTACATCAGTACCGCACCCAGACTTGAAATCGATGCATCACAATATACCACGAAATCGTCCAATCCCTCGGGCAATACTAGGATCGGAGCCTCACATAACTTCTGCCTCAGAGTCTCAAAAGCCCTCTACTGATCCTCATCCCATCGAAATGCCACATTCTTCTTGGTCAAACGGGTGAATGGTACCACAGTCTTGGAGAAATCCTGGATAAATCTCTGATAATAACCTGTTAAGCCCAGGAAGCTACGAATCACCGAGGCATTCCTCGGTACCTCCCATCGCATCACAGCCTCCACCTTCGTTGGGTCAACCGAAATACCCTCTTGGTTAACAACATGACCCAAAAACTGCACTTCCCGCAACCAAAAGTCACACTTGGAGAACTTCACATACAGTTTCTCCTCCCTCAAGGTCTCCAATACCTCTCTCAATTGCTACTCATGTTGTTCCCTGGTCTTCGAGTAGACCAGGATATCATCAATAAAAGCAATCACCGACTGATCCAACATCGGCCTGCACACCGAATTTATGAGATCCATGAACGCGGTCGGAGCATTGGTGATCCCGAATGGCATCACCACGAACTCGTAATGCCCATAACGAGTCCTGAAAGTTTTCTTCGGTATATCCTCATCCTGAATCATCATTTGATGGTACCCTAACCAAAGATCAATCTTAGAGAACCATGATGCTCCTGAAGCTGATCAAACAGGCCGTTAATCCTAGACAAAGGATAACGGTTCTTCACCGTCAGCTTATTCAGCTCCCTGTAATCGATGCACATCCGGTGCGACCCGTCCTTCTTTTTCATGAAAAGGATCGGAGCTTCCCACGGAAAACTACTCGGACGGATGAACCCTCGGTCTAGTAGCTCTTGAAGCTGTGCAGATAATTCCTGCATCTCGGGTGGCGCCAACCGATATGGTGCCTTTGCTATCGGGGCGACACCAGGTACCAGATCAATTCGAAACTCCACCTACCTCTCAGGAGGGACCCCAGGTAACTGTTTGGGAAAAACGTCCCGAAATTCCCGCAGCACTAGTACACCATCGATATCTGTCACCGCCTCCACTTGTGTATCTGAAACGTAGGCCAAAAATCCCATGCAGCCCTGCTACAAAAACATCCTCGCCCTCGCGGCTGAACAAAGGGTCGGGCCCTGCATAATCCTCTCACCGTGAATAACCAGTTCTCCCCCCTTTGGGGTTCGATCCCAGATGAGCTGCCACTCACAATCGATCATAGCCCTATTGGCCCCCAGCCAGTCCATCCCAATAATCACCTTCAATCCTCGCAATGGTATAGGAACCAAATCAACGCGAAACCTTTCTCCATGCACATTCAGGACATAATCCTGACACACCCTCGCAGCACTCACAGTGCGATCATCAGCAATCTCCACCTCGAGTGGGGTATCCAGAGTCCCCGGTGCATCTCGGAATTTCTTGCTAAGCGCAAGAGATACAAAAGATCGGGTAGACCTCGAATCAAATAAGACCTGGGCTGTCACAACATTGACCAGAAAGGTCCCTATACAAAGCATAATAAGCATACATACAAACATTTAACATAAAAGAGACAGAGGATAATGAACACATACCTAACCCAGCGTCTGCTCGCAATGGGGTCCCTAACCCCTGAAAACTCCGGAGGTCCACATGCCTTAAACTCCCTAAACGAGGGGGTTCGAGCTCCACCCTGGCCCGCAGAAATATCGGCCCTGAATGCTCTAAGCCTCTCTTCCATGATCTCCATCATACCTTCCTTGACCGTCCCAAAGATGACTGGGGTAGCGTCAAGGATGCCCCTTGTAACATTGGACGCAATCAGCTCACGCAACTTATCATCGATACCATCAGTAGGGCCGCCTGAATCAGCCTCGGATCCCGATCCCGATCCCAATCCTGATCCCGGTCCTGACCCCAATCGCGTAACCACCATGCTGGACTGTCATTTCACAACACATAATGATCAGGACACCCATAATGAGGTTACTTCCATACTGTTTCCTTTGGAATTCCAAGGTAGAACATGGGTTTCGGTACGAGTCCTGTTCTTCCAGTAGTACGGGCCTAATCCTACCTTCCGCACCTACTCGTACCTTACCCCGCTACTTTACCTGGTACTTCCAAATCTATCCACACAAACCATGACTCACAACCCTTGCATGAATCAAACCCAGACACCATATGGTTGTCTTACTCATAACAGTCAAACCAATCACTATAGGTTGCTTTTAGGCATGCCAATTTTACACAGAAAGGATCAATAGGCTAAATCAATCATTCTGAGGCTATCAGCTCCTAACCGTATATAATTTTTAAACATACACTTAGCAATTTCATATAACATGGCTATTCAACTTGGGAAACTACTTACTTGGCTCGACTGATCACGCGCATTGCACTCTCCTCTTTTCATCCAAAAATTGTTTTTAAGTTTTGTTTTGAAAACATTTTCCCACTTCCCTTGTTTGAGTCCCGACACACCTGAGAATGTGCACGAATCCCTCAAACCAAGGCTCTGATACCAACTTGTAACGACCTAATTTTTTATCAAGAATTTTTTTCATTTTTAATTACTCAAACAATTCCCATAACTCATAATTTCCAAACCATTCGTTTTCCCAAATCACAATTATTACAATTTCAATGTACTTTTGAAAACATCATATAGTCCCATCACACAAAAAGAGAGGTAGAGTGTATGCCACGTCATCACGCCTTGCCTTTGCCCTTCGGCACTGCAGTACCTGAAACAATCAACAACCTATAAGCGAAATGCTTAGTGAGTTTCCCAGAGCATACCACACACACAAACCACATATCATATATCCTGTTAGTTATAAAAGCTACACATATATCACGTAAGCCATGTATACATGAAACCTTTGAAAGTGCCATGGGCTACCCCACATGGTCTTTGCCTAGGACTGCCATGGGCTCCCCTTTATGACCTTACATCCAATGTCATGGGCTACCCCACATGGTCTTCACCTAGGACTGTCATGGGCTACCCCACCTGGTCTTACATCCAATGACACGGGCTCCCCTTGGGGTGTTCATACATAACATGCAATCACATAACAACACACATAATATCTACCACATATGTCATAAACACATAATGGGTCCGACTTGGTGCCTTAGACCCATGGGTATGGTGAGAAGACTCACCTGCCACGAATGCTGAACTGACACTTTGCGACCAAATGTACCCCACGGGCTGCTCCACGCAACTGCCTAAAAAGTGTCATACAATATCCAGTCATTTCCCAAAGTCGATCCTGGTCAACTACAGCCAAGGTCAAGTCAATTGTCGATGTTGACCCTAACTCACCGAGTACAACTAGTGACTCGCCGAGTTTCCCAGAATATCATCTACTCGCCGAGTGATCGAGGCGACTCGTCGAGTTCATACAGTCTTGATTGATAATCTAAGGTCATTCGTCGAGTTCCCTTGCTTGACACTCGACACGTCTACGAACATCCAGCGATTGGGAAATCCTACTCGACTGGCCGAGTTGTTCCTTCAACTCGCCGAGTTCTAGGTAACCTTCATCCGACTCGCCGAGTTGTTCATCCAACTCACCGAGTCCATGGCAAAATTCATCGGGCTCACCGAGTTGCTCATCCAACTCGGCGAGTCCATGCCTTCCTTTAAATGACTCGCCGAGTTCTTTCAGGTCTCAAGCCATACAGACCCTTTTTGAGCCATGCAAAACTTTCAAACTGCAGATCTAAGCTCCTGAGGCATGCTTTCCACGTACAGTTGCAAACTTTACGTGCATGCAAGGCTTTAACGCCCTAAAATAGCAAATCTAAGCTTGGAATGGGGTCATACACTTGAGGGAAGGTACATGCTAAGCTCAACTGATAACTTTATGCATCTTAAGGCCAAAAGGAGTTCAGATTTGAAGTTGCAACTTCAGATCTTGGCTTAAACACAAAAGCCCTTTCTTAGAATCCATGCACAAGAGGGTTTTGGGTGGAAATGAGCCAAGAGATAGCTTAATACCTTCAGAAAGTGCTCCACAGATGTAGATATAGAATCCCCACGAGCCCTTGCTTCTTCTAGCTTGATTCCTCAAGTGATTCCTTCACAAAATCCCTCCTTCAAGCTTCAAAATCACCAAGAACACACTCACACTCGAATTAGGGTTTTAAGGAGGTATGGATCTATAAAGGGGAGGCAAAGGGAGGCTAATGACCCTTTAAATAGGGTGCAAGGCCCTGGAATCTAGGGTTTCATCCGCCAGCAGCTACTCGACGAGTACCATAATGGACTCGGCGAGTTGATCATTAAACCCCCACGTCCAAACCCGCTACTACTCGCCGAGTAGGTCTTCCAAAAATCCAAACCGAAATATCATTATCAATACCTGAGGATTAGGGTGTTACAATAGGAAACTTTTATCCATTTTAGCATTCAAAAGTGAGAAATTAACTCTATTTCCTATGATTTTGAACAAACAATTGTTGAATTCGATAAGGTTCCATATAATAGATATGCATATGGTATAGTGAAAATTGATGAATGTTTGGATGCTAATGAATTAGTTGATATTGTAAATGAAACTTTTTCCAAAGACGAACAAATTAAGATTTTGAAAAAACTAAGAATTCGAAAACTGACTCTCAAACTAATTTTGCTGATATTGAAGAGGAGAAAGTTATTGACTGTTCTAAGTTGTCTGTCATTAATGTCACTTCAATGGCTAAAGGCACAAAAAAATGTAATGATTCTTCGGTTAAAGTTTACACTGACAAACCTTCAACATTGAAAGTTCATGATCGTAACTATGTGACTGTTGAAGATAGTCAAATAGACAACGATGATGAAAATGAAGATGTTTCGAAAGAAACGACAATTCCAAGGGTTGTAGTTGATTAGGTTTTTGACGAAACAGAGAAATTTGCCATAATAACGAAGCAAAAAGGTTCTCACTACCTTGAAACACATACAGTTGTGTATCCAAATTTCAAATGCACAGATGATGTTATCTTTCCGAATCAGGTTTTTGTCACAAAAGGAAATAGTGATGATATTAAACCTTAGATTCATAAATTGGTTGAAGAAGATAACAAGAAAGCATCAAAAGAAGGATTTTTTTCAAACCAAAGTACAATCGAATACAATTTAACAAAGAATTCTTACACTTTTCAACAATAAAAACCAGAACGAGTTTGTGTTGTAAAATCAAAAGTGTTACAAAGAAAGATGGCGTTGTTTATCAAAATGTCAAAATTAATTTTCAAGAATTGAAGGAATAAATTGATAAGTTTCAAAAGAAAGTGGTATTTCAAAGAAACAAGCAGGAAAGAAAGTTTTTTTGGCAAAACATTAAGTCTCGAAAGAAAGTTTTTTTGGCAAAACATTAAGTCTCAAAAGAAACAAAATGTGTGCTAAATAAATCTTCTGAGCATAAAAAGTCAAAAACGGTTCAGACTTCTTTTCAAAAGAAAGTTGAAAATAAGAAAAATCCCACTCTGAATCAAAAATATTTGTTTCCAAGTAAACCACAAAATGATTTTTACACTTCTAAACCTCAAGAGTCAAAATCCTACACAAAAACTAATTCTCAAATATCAAATCATCAATCATCAAGAAAATTCAATTCAAATCAACAAACAAAGTTTTCAAAAAATAATTTTTTACGACAAAATCGATTTTCGAATAAACCAACGAATGTTCAAAATTCTTTTCCCTATCAAACAAAAATCGGCGTCTTCAACCAAAAAGTTCGATAAATACCAAATCAAAAGTAATTTGACTTTCAAACCAACTCAACCACATTTTTCCAATCCTCCTATGAAAGATGTTCATAAAGTTTCGTATGTCAAAGGCAAATCAAATGTGAAAAACATTAACCACTGGCTCGAAGAAAAAGAAAAACCATTTAAGTCAGGAAAGTTTATCAACAACAAATCAAGGATGCTTATGAAAAGTATCTGAATGAATATCCGAATGGAAGCTATTCATCCAAGGAATCGAATCCTTCAGTCAAATAGTGGAGAGCCATTCCGAAAGAAAAAGTTACCGAAAAACGAACTGAGAAGAAAAAGGGGAAAGTCAGTATAAATTTTAAACCTGAGAATACTTACTTTTCTGTGCCTTTAACTAATGAAGTTGACGTAATTGATAGTCTCAAATCTAAAGTTCATAATTGGATTTTAGGATCTTATTTTCGCAATGTTTTCCAGTCTAATAACCAAGGACCCAAACAGCCTTGGGGACCTATATTCTTTCATTGATTGCAGGTTTTATGTGACGAGCAATACGATGCCAAATGGTATATTAATAGTGGTTGCTCTCATCACCTGACTGGAAAGAAGGAAAACTTGTGTGATTATCAAAGTCTAGATAATGCTGGAGTGGTGAAGTTTGGCAATAATAACATATGTCAAGTCGAAGGTTATGGAAAAGTAACGAATGGAAAATTTATGGTGAACAGGGTAGCTTATGTCAAAGGTCTTCAACATAACATGATAAGTGTTTTGCAACTTGTTGTGGGCACTGGCAATCAATTGGTCTTTAATGAATAAGGTAGTGTGATTTCGAACATTGACACAAAGGAAGTATTGCTCAAATCAAAATGAAAAGGCGATATGTTTACTGTCGACATCAAACCAATAGTTAGGATTCCCTCGGCCTGCTTACTTTCGAAAGCTTCATCTGATGTTAGCTAGCTCTTGCATCGAAGACATTCTCATTTGAATTTTCGAAATTTGAATAAATTTGTGGTAAATGCTCTTGTTAGAGGTTTACTAGTGTTAAAATTTGATAATGATACTTTGTGTGCAGCTTGCGAACAAGGAAAGCAACACATACAAGGTTATCCTATTGTTATTGATTCAAAGATTGTTGAACCTCTGGAACTTCTTCACATTGATCTATGTGGACCCTCGATTGTTGTGACTCTCAGCAAGAAGAGGTACATATTGGTTATTGTTGATGACTTCCACGGTTTACTTAGGTATATTTTCTAAGATTGAAATCCAAAACTGCTCAAGAAATAATCAACTTCATCAAGCACATTGAACTGAGTTTGAAGAAAAAGGTTTGAAAGATCAAGAGTGACAACGGATCCAAATTTAAGAACAATGTTCTTGATTCATTTCAGACAGACAAAGGAATTTAGCATAATTTCTCTTCACCTTACACTCCTCAACAGAATAGTGTTGTAGAATGGAGGAATCATTCACTTTGTGAATCTGCAAGAACAATGCTCACATATTCGAATCTTCCTCATTATCTATGGCCCGGAGTAGTTTCTACTGCATGTTTTTCTCAAAATCGATCTTAGATTCGTCGTCGTTTTAACATCACTCCGTATGAAATAATTAACAAACGAAAACCAAATGTTAAATTTTTCCATTTTTTGGTTGCAAGTGTTTTATTATGAATCTCAAGGATAATCTTTTGAAATTTTAGTCAAAAGCTGATGAAGGGATATTCTTGGGATATTCACACAATTTGGTTGCTTATAGGGTGTTAAATAAATGAACGAGAAAAATCGAAGAAACATTTAATCTCACTTTTGATGATTATTTTGTGAAACAAATTGAAAAGACGTTCGAACAACAACCAATAATGAATGAATCAAATGATGAATCTCAAACATTGAATTCGTTAGATTTTGATTTTGATTTAATTTTTGGCAGATCTAGTTATTGATGTCGAAGTTAATGTTGATGACAATTGCATGCTTGAAGCATCGAAACATTCAGATAAATCTACTATCACACAGAATAACACTGTTTCGCTATCATCAACAAATTCTTCAAGAAATAGCGAAAGTCTGCCAGTTATAACAAATGTTCAAGTTGAAGGGGAGCACTTGAATTCATCTACTCAAGTTGAGAGGAAGCATACTTTCGATGGGGAGAGAGAAATAATGAATATTGATGTTGAGGGGCAACATTCTAATACCAATCCAATTATTGAGGGGGAGAAAGTTGGAAATAATACAAAAGTTCTGAATAATAAATTTCATGACATTAATGGTAGTTTGTCAAATACGGGTGAAGGATCTGAAACAGAAGAAATGTTCGAATATGCACCTTTGGACTTTGATCCTCCATATCCTCCAATGGATAGATGGACTCAAAGTCATCCAAAGGAACAAGTTCTTGGTGATCCTCATGATGGAGTGTTAACACGAGCTCAACTTCGTGCAAAGATTGAGGTACTTAATGTACACCAGGAATTTTGTATGTTCATGTTTTTACTTCGAAAATTGAACCTAAATCAATCAAGGCTACTATGGAACATCCTGATTGAGTTGTTTCTATGCAATCTGAGCTTACTGAATTCGAAAGAGACAAGGTCTGGAGATTAATTCCCAAACCAAAATATGTTTCAATTGTGGGATTAAAATGGATCTTGAAAAATAAAATAGATAAAGATGGTAATATTGTTCGAAACAAATCTACGCTTGTAGTTAAAGGTTATTTGCAACAAGAAGGTATAGACTATGAGAAAACCTTCCCCGCTATTGAAAGACTCAAGGCAATTAGAATATTTTTATCCGATACAGCGCACAAGGATTTTGATGTCTACCAGATGGATGTTAAATGTGCGTTTCTCAACGGTGAACTCGAAGAGACATTGTATGTTGAACAACCCACAGGTTTTATAAACAAATAATTCCCTGATCATTGTTATATTTTAGATAAAGTTATTTATTGGTTAAAACAATCACTAAGAGCATGGTATGCAACTCTTACGAATTTTTTAAAGCGATTGAAATTTAAAAAAGGATCATTTGATCCCACTCTCTTTCGAAAGAAAGTGGGAAATCATCTCATGCTTGTTCAAATTTATGTTGATGATATTATTTTTGGTTCTACTGACCCTGCTTTCTCAAGAGAATTCGAAAATCTGTGGAAAAGCCAATTTGAGATGAACATGATGGGGAAGATAAAGAATTTCTGGGATTAAATATTCGCCAAAGCATAGAAGGATTATTTATCAAGAAAGAGAAGTATACAAGAAATCTGCTTGAAATGTTTGGAATGACGAATAGCACAAAGTTAAGAGTACCAATGGCATTGGGAACAAGGCTTAATCCTTCGTTGGATAAATCAGTTGTTGATCTCACATTATATCGAAGCATGATAGGTTTGTTACTTTATCTCACAATAAGATGACCTGATATTATGTTTTCTGTGTGCAATTGTGCTAGGTACCAATCGAATCCTAGAGAACCTCATTTAACTGCAATCAAGAATATATTTCGCTATCTCAAAGGAACAACTTTGTTAGGACCGTGGTATCCTTCAAAGACAGGGTTTTTCATACAAGCATTCTCAAATGCTGATTTGGGTGGTTGCACTCTTAATCACAATAGCACAAGTGGTGGATGTCAATGATTGGATTGGAAGCTCGTAAGCTGGCAATCGAAAAAGCAAACATGTGTTTTGATTTCAACAACAGAAGGTGAACATGTTGTGTGTTGCAGGTTGCACTTCACAAATCATATGGATACAAAGTAAACTGCATGTTTATGCAATCAACATGAAGAAAATTTTGTTGTATTGTGACTCACAAAGTGCTATTTCATCTGCCATAACCCTGTGCAACATTCAAAAACAAAACACATTCTCTTCGTTACCATTTTATCAAAGATCACGTTGAACATAGAAACATAGAAGTTCATTTTGTAAAGACAATTGATCAAGTTGCTGATATCTTTAGAAAACCATTAGATGAAAAATATTTCGTGAGAATTTTGAATGGTTTAGGAATGATGAATGCAAATTTTGTTCTTAGACATACTTCGTTAGAATGACAAGCCAAAGTGGAGGAAAGATGTCGATTGAGCGGTTACTATACATAGTCAACACTTCGACATGCTTTGCTTTCGACATCATGCATAATGGTTTGACAAAATCTTTGTTACTTTTGCTATTTTTCAAATTTTTTCTAGTCAGGTACATATTTTTTATTGTTTGCTATTTTCTTTAAATCAAAACCAACAAAAAGATTTTCATTTTTGTTTTTCCCTTTCAAAATTCAAAAATATCAAAAAGAATTTCTTAGTTTTTGTTATTTTCTTTTAAAACTCAAATAAAATAAATAAATAAATAAATAAAATTATTTTTGTTTTGTTAATATTTTCTTGTGCAGATTTTAGCGAATATTTTTATTGGTTCATGCTGGCTGCTTGAGGGCAAGGTATATTTTTGAAACTTTATCCTAGTTAGGATGTCCCTAGAAGTATGTTGCAGCATGTCGACCCAAGCCCCCATGACTCAATGTGTTTTCAAAAGCCTTAATGGACTTTTCATCACGAAAATTCCTTCCCAATCAGGCTGTATTCACATTCGTCTCTAAGCTACCTTACTCTTCTCATATGAAGTAAGAGTTAATTGCTTGGTCCAATCATAGAAGAGGTATATTCGATTCTTGAACGAATAATTTTCATCCTAAAGTTCTTTCACGATCACACAAAAAAGACACATACCCAAGACATCTCTGGTTAGAACCAACCAGGTTATAAGTATGTAAACAATTTGTGTTAATGATCTAGATTCATGAAACCATGATGAAAGTGAAACCAGAAGTTTTGAACCATTAAAGGACTTGACGGGGAACTTTGTTCCAGATTCTAACGAAACTTTTGTTTTAGTACCAGTTTTCGATACTCCAAATAATATTCTTTATTTTAGCGTGGTCTTGCTAAAATGTTCGAAACCCACGACATTTTTACCCAACAATATCCAGACATACTTTTGTTTTTTGGAATATGATTTCATTATGAGTATCTATCTGATTCTTCGTTACTTCATATATTTTTCCAAGACATACTTATTGTGACAACCCGAAATTTCTATCTTTTAAGTCAATCCAATCAATCAAAAGTCTAACCTATTTCTGCTATGTTTTTACTGTGTTAAGGATCCGTTTGAGAGTTTCTAAGACAAGTACAATCAAGGATTGTGTGTTAGGAAGTGTTAACTTGAGTTCATTGAGTTGCATTCAAACCAGAAACATCATCAAAGGGTGTTCACGACCACAAACTGGGTTTACGGCCGTGAACGCTTGTTCGGCCGTGAACCTCCCCCCCCCCTATATACCTATATTTCCTTCATTTATCCCTCATTTCTCATTCTCTTGGTCGTGATCTACAAGAATCCTCTCAAGTATCCTCCACACAAAGGCTTCTTTTCTCCTGAAAATCATAAGCATTCATCCCCATTCTTGGTTATCCTTGAAAATCCCTTTGATTCCATCATTGATTCTTCATTGTTTAGAAACATCATCAAGATCTTCAAGACTTCACTACCGTGAACCCTTCATAGGATCAAGCCTAGGCCGTGAACACATCATGTGTTCTTAGGCCGTGAACTCCTAGAGTTTTTCCATGAACACCCTTCAACCAGTCATTTGTTATTCTAACACTTCAAAGAAAGTGTTTCCTAGTGCCTAAGGTTGTTTCCCTTACATGTTAGTTGTTATATACACTAATTGTATATATATATATATATATATATATATATATATATATATATATATATATATATATATATATATATGTCTTATTATATGCTTAATAGGATCCGTTTATGCTCTAGACTTCACTTGGCATACTTAGCATCCTATATCGATCTTTCATTTGAATCACTCGCTACAGGTGAGTTCATACCTCTACAACTATACTGTTAAATGCTTTTTAAATGCTCTTAGGGGAATACAAGTAGAACATAATGAAATGTGTTAACCATTTACATGTGAAAATAACATCCAAAAGGATTTCTTATATTCAAAACTTGTTAAAACTCTTTTAAAACTTTTATAAACTTATTTTATATCAAATCATATTTGCCTATTTATTTAAGTATTATTTCTAGATACCATAACTCCTGTTCCTTGTTTGGTTGTGGGCTTAGTGTAGGATCACTAGTCTGACTGTCAGCTAAATCATAGTTATACTCATTAAATACATGTTTGAATAATAAACCAATTTTTAATATACATACTTAACTTAGTTGCATATGATGAGTAATTGAGTCTTTTCTACAATCAGTAACAGTTCAAACAAACATACTAGCAAACTATAATATGTATAGTTTAGAGTATTACTACTTACTATTTCTAGAACAGTGAAACATACATGAGTCAGTTCATACATACATAATATAACAAGAACAGAAAGGAACATACATACTATAACAAGAACAGAAAGGAACATACATACTATAAGAAGAACAAAAAGGAACATACATACTATAACAAGAACAAATAACAATAATGTGAGATACTACTTCACGACATAGCAATATACTTGTTATGTTGCGTTTTGTAACCAGAGTCCCCTGAAGGGAGACCAGGCATTGTGTGTATAGATCTATATGTGACTAACAATCCCACATCCCAACTGTTAGCTACAGTCCGGCAGACAAGCCACAAGGTGACAAATGTCACATCAGTTTCGACGTCGGTAGGTCGTCATGTTAAATTCTAGTCAATCAGTATGGTTATAACCATCACATTTTAACCTTAATTAACAATTCGTTTTTAAGGTAGTTAGTGCTTCAGTAGTTATTTTATACAATACTACTGTACATTTTCCTTTTTTCCATTTACAATCATATAGTGATATTCTCAAATCGAGTAATGCAAACTATTTTCTAGTAAAGATAGTCATAAACTTGTGAAAACATACACTTTTACGTGAAAACAAACATACAAAACAGTTGGGTCTTGGTAGAAGAATACTATCCATTTTAGTAGAAAATATAGGATTTTCTAGGAAGTATACAAACATTTATATCAAAACACTTGCAAACATTTTCATAAAACAAAAACATCAATAACTATTACTTATGAACTCACCAGCTTAATGTTGATATACTCTTACAAAATAACTTGTATTCTCAGGAATACAGTAGACAGGTACACTCCCAAAGCTTTTGAGAAGACAACCTAGTACCATGTTGCAATTTTTATCTTTTGCCATATCTACTTTGATGTTTGAATATGTAATGTTTAAACACTTATATAAAAGTTATACATATTAATGCAATGAGTGTTTGTAATTTGATTACTATAATGCTTATGTTGTGATACTTGACACGACGTCCTCCGCTCCCGAACATTTCTGCCTTTCTGGTTTGGGGTGTGACACTTATCCCTGACTACACTGGTCAAATAGGTAATTTTGTTTACAATATATCACTCATATATTCAAATGTGATATGTAACGAAATTTTAAGCCGACCCATGAAGCCTTATCAAAAGATGCCCTTCGATACTTCTCTATAAGTATTCGATTATAATTCACGAGAACCATACAAGTTGTTGGTCATCTCTCTTAATGATTAGCGAAGTGATCTTTCGCCTGGGATCTAACTGCATTTGTGTCGAAATGTTTTTGATATCACAAAATCAATTTTTTTTATTTTGCTTCTTATCTTTTTTTTTGGCACACATTGCACTCATGAAATCCTTGAGGTTCTGAGTAATACCAACTCAGGCCGATGATTTCGAAATTCTAGCACATGACTTCGCTTTTAAACCAAAAAGTGAAAGAGCCTAACCTCCATTCCGAAGGTATCTGACGGTTCTTATCCTCTTGGTACTATTGAACAGACTGATGGATGTGACATTCTTATTACTACACGGTTTTCAAGGAAAAAGTGATCATCACTTTTTCAGACGTGGCTATCTATCCAACTTTAGCTCCGTTTTTCTATGTGACACATGGCTTATCATTTAATGCGCAAACCGCTTGAAATTCAAAATTAGTGTACATATAAAAAGCGGTTTGGGGATTCTATTTCAACTTTATGCACACATAATCTTTCCAAACGATTTGTGTTCTACTCTCTCTACACTTCTTTAAGCTCTTCAAAACTCTAACAAAGGCGGCCAAGCAATCTAAAACCACTTAAGATGTTTCATCACAAACAATCATGAAGATCCAAAGTACTAACTACCAAGTTCTTGGAGATGTCGATTCTTATCCAGAAGGTTTAGAAATGCTCATCATTGCTCTCCAGAATTCCGTGCTGCTATCTGCTATGTTTAATTCGTTTTCAGTAACACTCTCTTGGTAATCACTTGTTAGTTCCACGACTACTTATAACATGACGATGAAGATCGTGACTTTTCAATTGGTGAATGACAAAAAATTCGGGTTATCCAAGAAACTTTTTGCTCAGAATCTAAACATCCCAAAATGTTGAACCTTTCCACAGGGTCACGAATGAGCAAGTAATTCATATGTTTAATGAGATGGGTTATCAACCAATTCTTACCAAATTCAGTGATTTTAAGAAATCTAGATGGCCTTGTATTTGAAACTTCTTGTTTGGAATATACCTTCATTGTTTAACCGGTCGAAGTGTGGGGTTAGATAATGCTCGTTTAGAAGTGTATGTTATGGTAGCAGGGATCTACTATTATATGCAGGTGGACTATGCCACTCAAATCTGGAATGAGTTTGTCAAGAGTATTGGCAAGATGAATGTTGTATATGGGATTTCTTTGTCTAGATACTGGAGTCTAATTTTACAGTTTGTTTATGAGAACGAAGGGACTATCTTTCCTGAAGGTGAAGAAACTACATAATTCTCAACTTATCATTATCCCAAAACTATCGAAGACAGTCTAGATGTGTTTCCTTCCATTGCCCGTATCCCAGATGTGATGCTTAGTAAATTTGGTCCAACAAATCCGATTTTGGTAGCCTATTTGCAAACTATCAATCCATCCATTCAGACTGGTGTGTTGTTGAAAATTTTTGAAGAAGGTCCTTCAAAGAAATGCAGAGGATCAAAGAAGGATGATCAACCTATTCCTGTGAAACCAAGTCCTTCGAAAGCAAGTCTAGTAGCAGTTGATAAATTGGCGAAGTCTCCAAAGAATGTTGTTGAAGGAGAAAAACTTTTGAAAACAAGTGACAAGCCTAATGTTGAATAAACTGCCATTCCTTCGAAGGAGATGCTTCCTATGAAGTCAAGTATATTAAAAACATTGAAGAAAATGCCCCTAAACCACATCATTCACCTGAAAGATCATGAAACTTTTCTCCATCTTACATTTGAAAACCTCAACTTAACAGTAAAGGGTTTATGATTATATAAATACCCACACCAATACCTAAAGCTTCGATGAAAAGGGGTGATAAACATATGGCCAAACATATTTAAAAGAAACAGAAGAAGCAGAGGAAGTTGATTCTAAATGAAGATTCCATGGAAGATGAGGTAGTTCCTAAATCTCCACTTGGACGTGATAAAACGGGCAAGTCTTCACCTGTGAGGGATTCTCCAATCAAGTCGAATTTTGAGGAGATTAGAAATCTTGTTGGCCATGTGGAAACTTCTAAAGTGGACACAACCATCAATCAAGGTGAACAACCAAATACATCTACTCCATAGTAGAAAATTGTCAAACCACTCAGAGTGTTGACTACCGAATCAAATTTTGAGGAGGTTCGCACCTCAGGCATCACTAAACACGTATCTGATACAGATGCAAATGTCAACAAGGGTGATGGAGTATCGAATAATGAAGCCCAAGGTAATTCTTCTATTCTTGTTTCTACAACTTTCGAAACTTCAGTTTTTGATACCGTAGTCTCTTTACCTCCATTTATTATTCCCACTTCCAAAATACCTACATCAACCCATTCACCTACCTTCGATAATGTCTTACAGCAACCCATTATTTCTTTATTCCCATCCCAATCCACCGAAATTCCAAAAACCATTCATGATGATGAAACAGATGATGGTGAGTTAATGGGGTCATTTGTCTATATCAAGTTTGATTCTGAAGAAGAAAATATATCAGATCACATGTTGAAGTCTGGAAAGCAGTTCCAGTTTCAAGCGAATGTAGGGTGTAAACATTTAGTTTCTGGCCTAGAGGTGGATGTGATGTTGAAGTCTCAAGAGCTCTGGATACATGACAAACTTAATCAGATGGATAAGTCTAATGAGGTATGAGTTAAAGCTCAGTCAGCCAAGTTTGATGGTGCACTTCAAGAATTAAAGATGGTTGTGAATAAAGGTCATGTTCTTTTTGTTCAAGAAGTAAAGACAGTTCGCGAAGATGTCAATCGTAAAATTGAAGAGTTACGGGCTGATATGGAGAAGGAGATTATGGCCTTAACTTACAATTATTCTTCTCTTCTTGTGAAGTTTGATATGATAGTTGAGGGGGTGACAAAAGTTGTGTCGTGGTATAACTCTACAGCTTTGAAGCTTGATCAAAAGGTCGAAGGAGATGTTGCTAGTTTTGGGAATATTTCGAAGTTGTTGAATGACTTGAAGGGTCAAGTGTCAGAATTTGTATCTTCATCATCTACACTACTTACTCCTGAGTTCCTAACTCAGAAATTTCATCTGTTAGAGTCATCCATTCACAACGAATTGGCTCAACTTAGGAAGTTTGCTAATTACAAGTCGATGAATGTCCCGCCTATTGACACAGGTGTGCAAAGGGGGAGAAAAGAGAAGTCTTGGCTGTAATAAAGAAGAAGGAGGTTCTGGCAATGCAGGTGGTGATGCGAAAGTTGTTAGAGGAGTTTTAACTACTCAGATTCCAACTTCTTTTCCAAAAACATCTATGACAACTTCAGCAGCAACAACAACAACAACAACAACAACAACAACAATAACAACAACAACAATAATAACAACAACAACAACAACAACAACAACAACAACAAGAAGGCCAATAACCAAGGGAATTACTATTGGATTTGCTGGAGGAGATTCAAGTTAGTTGATACCACCACCTACTATTCAAGAAATTCTTAACAAAGGGAAGGTTGTTTCTATAGAGCTTTCGAAAGAGGAGAAGAAAGCTGCTTTAGAAAAGGAGATGGAGAAACAGAAGCAAATACAAAGTATTCTTCGACAACGTGCAAATGACCCTCCTAGTCTTAACAAAAGTGATCCTACAAAGCATTACTCTTATAAGAATATTGAAGCTTTAGTTGTTTCGGGAGAGATGCATGATTTTGATAAGGTTCTGAAAGCCATTGTAAAACTTGGGTTGCCAACTACTAATTAGGAAGAGGTAACATATTACTATTAATTATTGGGAATGTTTTGCCCGCATGGGTTATTTTAATCATTAGAATTGTCAAATGAAATCGAATGGTATCTTTTGACGAACTTTGAGTACATCGATCCTTCGACAAGTGAGTTATTGAATTCAGGATTCGTGCGTTCCGGTTAAGGGTTATAGTTCTATGCCACAAGCCAAGTTGGCTTAAGGATTTCAAGGTGTATCATGGGAAGTACTAGGGATTATTGAGTTGACATAGAATTTGGGAAGTGTTCATCTGGTTTTGGAATGTGTTTGCTCACTAAGGTTGGCTAGTAATAAAATGCTAGTTCTTGTAAGCCCTGGTTGTTAGTAGTTAGATTTGCTAGGTTGCGGGATCGATTGGGAATCCATGCAATTTTGTGGATTGGAAGAGCGCATTCGACTCAAAGTGGAGGAGAATCGTTTGGTATAAGAGTGCACAAGAACGAATATTTAGGTTTCTTTGCGCATCAGTAGTGACGCATGGTGGGTATGTGGATGGACCCCGGTTAAGGGTTATTTTAGAGCCTCTCTCCATGTTCACGTCAGACTTAGCGGTTGGTATTCCTATGATGCATAGGCTAAGGTATCGTTTATCAGTTAGACTCTTAATGGGGGCCTCGTGGTCCAAACAAGAGTGAGGCTGTCAGTCTCAGCGGTGGATTGGGGAAGTTATATCTCAGTTTAGTAGAAGTCCCTCATGGAATCAGAAAATTTCGGATGGAATGCAAGTGTAAATCTTTGGATCATAGGATATGAGTTATGTACCGGGATAGCATTTTGTCAAGACTCATGTTGTGAGTTGTCATTATGTTCAGGGAATAGGTATTTTCATCAGCAACTTACGGTTAAGGATTATGTTTGCCTAGGGAATCAGTTCAATGGTTCAGTATCAAAAGGATTATTCTCAGTTCAGATTGTAGTAGGAGGTCCTCGTGACTATCTTTCGGAATAGTTCTACGTAGGTGGAGGTCAGGAAAGTTATGGGGATTCGAAATTTTAGCAGTAACGTGTTGGTTCATTAGTTAAAGGATATATTTGTTAATAAATAGGAGGTTTTGGTTGGAACATTTGGTTTCCAATAGGGTGCTAAGGAGTGATTCTAAGGACGGTATCTAATTTAAGTGGAGGAGAGTTGTAACACCCGGTTCCGAATCATTTCCTAATTCGAGGTCGTGACCCGAATATCAGTATGATAAGGCTTTGGGCCTTGGGAAAAGAGAAATTTTGGCCCTTTGGGCGGGGATAATGTAGATTGGGTGATATGGGAGATAGGTTTGCATTTTGGAGCCCAAGGGCATAGTCATAAAATGCCAGTTCAAGCTTTTTATGAATTTTGGATTTATGGTCATAAAGCTTTGAGGCAAGGGAGATTTTTATAAAAGTTTATAGCTTCTCGTCACCTTTATGTGGATATAAATATCGTCAAAATTGGAATTAGAACAAAGAAGTTATGGCCTTCAGAAGTTTGGTGGTATTAGGGCTAAGCCAAGTATGTTGGGTTTACATAGGAGTACATTTGACGTACTAGGTAGATGGATCATTGATGCCCTCTTGTGTATGTTGGGCACACTAGGATTATGTTGGGTGTAGTTGATTCAGGTGCAAATCCTAACTTAGGGTCTTGGACCCTATTTAATAGCCTTAACTCAACCACAAACCTATCTACCTACATCCTTCATCCCATTAAACCCAAGATACAAAAACCTACCCTCCATTGGTGTGATTCTTGAGTTCTTGGGGTAATTTTATGTGTTTGGTGCTCATTTAAGAAGAAGGAGCTTCTTCAAGGAGTGTTGAATTAATTAAATCTTGTGGATCCAAACTTTGAGCATCTTGATCTATCTTCTGCAGCTTAAAGCTTCAAACTTTATGGTTCTTTAGTGTAGATGTAGTTATTGTTGGATTAATGTCTAAGTCCATAACTATATTTGGTAAGACTTGACCCGACCCGGCATGGTCCATTTGGGTTGCATACCATCATGCACTTGAATGAGAGAAATAAGACACTTATGGTTATTAATATATTATAAGTTCTAGTATATTAATAATAAGAATAATAAGATTATTTAATTAGTATTGATCAAGAATTAATCTAGGATTAATTAAGTGATCAAAAGAGGACTAATTAAATATATGGGTTGATTGTGTAAATCATCCATACTTGTATAGTGGGCTAATGCTCCATGGATAATCAAGTTGGGCTAAAACCCATAGGATTGTCCATGGATGCTCCATGGTGTATTTGTACCCATGGATCATGGAAGTGAAAGGCCATGTCAATTAGGGTTTACATGGTGTAACCCTAACTATATAAGCATCTTATTATTGAGGAAAAATCGGCCACTAGAGACACTAGTATTATTTCTAGAGAGGGCTAGCCGATTTCAAGAAGTGTAGAATTCTCTCAAGCTATTCTAAGTGTTTTGATGATTGTGATTCCATTTGAGGTGTCACACTTGGGGCACTAAGCACTCAAGCTTCATGAAGACTTTCTACATCAAAGAGGTATGTATTCTATCTTGCTATAGTTATTGTTTTGTATGCTAGATTAGGATAATACCTTGGAAGTTCTTATTTGCATGTATAATAGAGAAAACATAGATCCAAGGTATTTAGGGTTGCATGTACACTTAGGAGTGTTAGAATGCTCAAAACCCAACAGTGGTATCAGAGCCTAGGCTTGCTTTCTCTTATACATGTAATTAAAAGTTGAAAAAAGTCGAAAACTTGCTGCCTGACGAATGGACTCGGCGAGTCCATGGGGGGACTCGGCGAGTTCATGTGTATCTTCAACCTACTCGGCGAGTAGGTTCATGCAACTCGGCGAGTAGGGTCGACAGAGTGCAGATTTTCGACTTTAGTTGCTGGAAATGGATTGGAAACATTACCCTAAACTGTTTTGGTACTTGAAAAACTTGTTTTAGCTGGTGTAATGTTTTTGCTAATTCATTTACAACAACTAGTTATCAAAATTACAAAGTTTAATGTGATTTTGATTCTTGAAAGTGTTCATTTTCATGTTCTTGTTCATATGAAGTTTAGATGATCATAGGGATTATTTGTAACCTATATGGTAGTTTAATTCTTGATCATAATGTGTTTTAATGGAGTCCATAACTTGTCCTCAAGTTATGGAAAAACCAAAAGTCTCTTGGATTTAAAAAAACCATTAAAAGAACACAAGAGTTAGAAAAATGAAAAGTCCTCATTTTATTACTCTATTAAACTCATAAGTTACAAGAAATGAAAAGTTTTGAATAGTTTCAAAACTTGCCCTCAAGTTTTGGAATTTGAAAAGTTTTCACTTTTGAATACTTTAATTCCAAGTTAGCCCTTAGAATTTTAAAAGTTAAAATTCAACCCTTATACTTTATAATATTATAAGTTAATAATATATATATGTATAAGAGTAAAGTCAGTCTTACCGCTAGTACGCCTCATTCACGAAGCCGGTCTATAAGGTGGGTATAAGGTTGTTGCCTATAAAATGGCAACTTAATGGGTGTCCACTCTCACCCACCGCTTGCTTGACTGGTGGAGGGTCGTTAGCCGAACGGGTTTGACAGGACTAGGATTCTCCCTTCATTAAAAGTATTAATGAAAAATACTAAGTAACTAAACTCTTAATAATACCCAATCTTAGTTACTTAGGAAAAATGTGAATAAGGTGCTAATCCATGAAATTACACTTTGCACTTTGTTTAAGTCGTTAGTGGAGCGTGTGTGGTTAACCGGCACACTAACTTGGACTTAACAAGGTAGGTAAAGGGTGACTTAATATTTATCATAGTATCGATGGAGCGTGTGTGGTTAACCGGCACATCGATTGAGGGGTAATTTATTAAGGGTACCAAGTGATTTGCATGGTTACTTCACACCTTGTTTTGTGATCCTCGGCATCCCAGTCACAAAACCTGAAGGGCACACTCGAGATTGAAACATGCCTTTGAAAAGTTCAATGAATCTCAAAGATCTAGGAGTTTCAAAAACCAATTAAAACCTAATAATACATTTCGTTTATCTTGGTGGATATTGGTGAATCGTCATTCACCTACCTTCAAATATTTTATAGCTTGGATTACGGCATACCTCTTCTAAGTTATAAAATAGTTTGTTGGGTCCTAGCCTTAATATTTCATATTGGGTGTCATATTAAGGACCTAAAATCAACTATCTTGAATATCTCCCAAAAGATGTCTGGTTTTAGACACCTATGATCTTCCCAAATCTCTTGAAACAAGGTTTCCTAATGAAGATGATGTCCCATGGATATCATACTTATTTCACCTCCTCCACCCACAAGTTCTTGAAAAGTTTAAGGTCACTCAAGCCCTATTGGCAAGGCAAGGTCTAGGTGTGATCACATCTTGGAGATGTAGTCACATATTGACAAGCCGGGAGAGTTGGGTGTCAAAGTCTTGAGAAAGTTGGTGGTTCAACTACTTTCTAAGTCACATAGTGAGTTCCTTTGGGACACCTATGAAAAAGACTATGACAAGACCCTTAATGATCTTATCTATTTGTTAAGATCAACTTCCTTAAAGCTTGATGGACATTGACAATAGTGACACAGGAAATCCAGAAAAGCATTCTCTTCCCAATGGAAAGGGATCGGCCATAGTCAACTCGGTTGACCAAATGGTAAAGAGAAAAACTAAGTATGTGATAGTCCCGTGTACCATTATCAAAGGGTCCATATGTTTATATTGCCCAAGGAAGGGGCATTGGTTGCGAAGCTGCCAAATTTACCTAAGGATGTTAAAGTCAATAAGTTTGACTCTACTTCAGGTAAATTCCACTATCTAACTCTGCTAAGTTTCTATTCTGAGATTCTTGATACATGATGTGACTGGGTCACATGGTGATGTTTTAAGAATCAAAGAAAAGTGAAGAAACTTAAAGAAAGAATATGCTGAATCTGATCGCATAGATGGATTTCTATCGCATAGTTTGAAAAATCGGATTCTTGAGCTACTTCTTAGGAGTTATGATATATTGCTTAGGAATAGATAACAACAAGTTTTCATGTGCTTATGGATTGTAAGGATAAGTTTTTTCCGCAAAGTTTTAAAATAAAAGAAAATTTTTGATTTTATTTATTTTAAAATATCCTTACAATGGCATTTGAGGAAAAATTGTTGCTTATATGATTCCATTAAAAGCAAGAGTGGAAATATGAAATTGATTCTTTCATTTGTGGTAATGTCTAGATTTACCAAATAAGGAAAGATTCTCATCACCCAAGTTTCAATTGGACCGGAACTTGGAATCATGCAAGTTGTATAGCATGATGAATGAGAACTTTCAAGTTTTGGAAAATTAAGACTAATTACTTGTTCACATGGATGTGTGAGTCAAGTAATGGACTAAGGGATCGAGTACACATTCTTGTGCACTGGTCAAGTCCACCACAAAAAGATTGATAAGACTATTCGTCATAGTTTACTAAAGCTCAGTAAATATGATTATACTTACAAGCTTAAGTGTAACTCTGAGACATTGGAAAAATGTTCCAATGTATGGCAGGACGAATAAGAAGAATCAAATTAGGCAAAAGGATAAAAGTTTCTCAAATCTGAAAAGATGGGAGAGTACTTTAGTATCCATTTTGTGATCATCTTAATGATTAAGAAACCATAGCACAATTAGTTCTCTAAGAAAATCTTGGTGCATTCTTCTGACTAAGAAGAGGAACTTGAATTGTTGAAGTGGTTAAATCAAGAAGATGAGTCATACTTCGTTCCAATACAAGTCTTAGAGTCATACTCCAAGATTGTAACTTGAGTGACATGTCTCAAAAGAAGGTTTAAAACACTTGTCAAGTGTAAGAGTAAAAGTTTTCTACTCTTGTACATTTGAAATTGGTAAGTTGTGATGTTTTGGATAAAACAAAGACCAACTTAGGCCAATTGTGTGAAGTGTTTGTCTTGATTAGAATCCACACTGTCTCTTGGATGTTTGACAAGGGAGTCTTATAGGTCAAGAGGACAGTGGGAGTCTTAAAGGTCTTGAAAGTCTCAAGAACTAATCAAGAATAGAACCTGAAGTTCTTCACTAGCACACGACTTGAGGTTTATAACCTATCGTGTTGACATATTCTGTGCCCATTCCAGTTAAAGTTGGCTTTGCACATGAGTTCTTAGAGTTCTCAATTTGTTGCACAACAACTTGGAAGCAATGGCAGGCCCTTGAGCTGCCAGGTGGCAAGAAATTAAGATTGAGTTCAATCCATATGGTTTTGGATTTGTCATTATCTTTGTCTTGTGATTATGGTTTTGACAAATTCATATGGGTAGGAACTCATACACCATATAAATCTAAGTGTCATAAGGTTTCTCTCCGATTCATGAAAATGATGGTGAGGAAACACTTTCACTAAGTAGATTTTAGCTAGATAGCAATTGTGATATTTGCATTCTCAAAGTCGTTAGTGGAGCGCGTGTGGTTAACCGGCACACTAATATGGACTTGTGAGAAGTGGCAAAAAGGTCTAACCACTATGATTACGGCATACCTCTTCATAATTGTTTAGATACACAAGTGTGCTATCTAAGGGAAGGTGTATGATTTTGATAAAGTTTTATCAAAACAATCTAGTATCAGAAATCTGAACTTTGGTAAGAAAGTCAATGAAGTATTGATTTCTAGAAGTCCAGCTGATTTCTGGGTACATGTCAAAGCTAGTGGGAGCATAAGTGTTATGCTAATAATCATCATGTTAGTGGGAGCATGATAATTATGATAAGTATTGCAAGTTAGCAATGTTAATTATAGAAAACAAAAGTTTCAATTGGGAAAAAGTTGTTTTGCTATAATTAAGGGAGAGGAAATTATACTTCATCTCAAATCTATAAGCTTAGATCATGAGGTTTTAATCATTTAGTCAAGGATATATATGAATTTCATGTTGGAATGGCTCAACATATGGAAATTTTGTATATGGGTCCATTATTTGCGTTCTAAAATTCGATTATGATTACGGCATCCCTTTTCATAATCTGAATTATGAGAACTTGGCAAATTGAAATGGAGATATTATAGCAAAAGACTGGTTTAGTCTTTATGTAAGACATCATGAATCGTGTCCCATATGCTTCGGATATAGGATCGATTACATGTGCTATAATCATCCGTTCTAAAATTTTCCAAATGCCTGGGGCATTAAGAAGGGAAAAGGTTTAGAACTGGATATGACTAAAAGGATTAAACAATTGTCGAGGACAATCTAAGGTTTACCAAAGATTGGTTACTCAAGGACAATTGGAAGTATAGTGATAATTCTGGAAAGACCATATTGACATAATCTGTAAGGAGGCAACTCTTGTTCAGAAGTAATAGTCAAAATGGAATCTGGAAATGTTTCAAAGTTATAATTTTCAATCTGTGTAAGATTAAGGAAACTTAATGCAAGAAGGATGTTTCCAAGGAGTTGATCTCCTTTGGAATGCTCTGTAATGTTTGTTGTCAAGTCTTTCTGACTTTGTGCATAATCATTACAAGAAGATCAATGCATATAAGTTTAGAATCTAACAGATTACAGTAAATGGCATGAATTTGGAATTCTTGCATTTGCAGTAAGGATTTGGGAGTGTGAAAAGAGAATCATTAAAGTAATGTTCAATTGATCTAGTTCACAAAGTAAAGATCATAGACAAACATAGTATGCATACTTGGTGTATGGCATGACTAGTGTTTAGAAAACATAGTGTACATGCTTGGAGCATGGGACAACTATTGTGTTAAATTCAAGAATAAAGTTGATAGCTGAAACAGTATACAATGAATAATGTGTAATCATATGGTGATAAATAAAAGGTGTTTTATTTATATTCATAAGTTCTGAGACCATATTGGATTCGATTATTATTGTGTTTCACTTTGCATGTTTTGACTTCCCGAATAAACTGGGTTATTCTTCTGGAATGACTAAGTTATTCAAACTATCCACAGTCGGTCATATGTTGGAAGTAGATATGAATTAAGACTGTCATGATGGGTTGTAGAGGTCTAAGCTGTTGGACAAGGCTACAACACTCATGAGTGCTCATAAGTTCTGAGTATTGGATTCAACCCGCGCTCATTGGAATCACTTCATGGATTTTATCACGAGTGATCATGAGACGATAATATCTTATATTCTTCAAACCTAGAGATATGAGTTGTTACTATGAGTTGATAGTACATTGATTGCACGAAACCGCATTTGGTAACTCTGTGCTATAAAACGTGCCTTTGTGTATGATTCAACAAGTAGTAGAACAAGCCATATGAGTCGAAGTTTATCCATTCCTTTTACCTTCAGGATAAAAGTGATATCTGTGCTCGATGATTTGATGATGACAAATGGAAGTGCTCGGCCGAGCCAGGACTGATTTGATTTGTTCAATTAGTCAGTCGTCATAAATCGGAAATCGGGAAACAACAAATGGACAGAGAGAATGATCATAATCCATGTCTCAGTCCATATGATATCTAGAATGTAGGAATATATGATCCCTTATCTAATGGACAAGTCACTGACAAAGGTCAGAGTTCATCGACAAGGTCAGAGTTCGACAGAAGCTTTTGAGAGCTACAATTGCTAGTTGGTTCCTGAAGTCATACGCAATAATAGTTTTAGACTTATCCAAGTGGGAGACTGTTGGATTAATGTCTAAGTCCATAACTATATTTGGTAAAACTTGACCCGACCCGGCATGGTCCATTTGGGTTGCATACCATCATGCACTTGAATGAGAGAAATAAGACACTTATGGTTATTAATATATTATAAGTTCTAGTATATTAATAATAAGAATAATAAGATTATTTAATTAGTATTGATCAAGAATTAATCTAGGATTAATTAAGTGATCAAAAGAAGACTAATTAAATATATGGGTTGATTGTGTAAATCATCCATACTTGTATAGTGGGCTAATGCTCCATGGATAATCAAGTTGGGCTAAAACCCATAGGATGGTCCATGGATGCTCCATGGTGTATTTGTACCCATGGATCATGGAAATGAAAGGCCATGTCAATTAGGGTTTACATGGTGTAACCCTAACTATATAAGCATCTTATTATTGAGGAAAAATCGGCCACTAGAGACACTAGTATTATTTCTAGAGAGGGCTAGCCGATTTCAAGAAGTGTAGAATTCTCTCAAGCTATTCTAAGTGTTTTGATGATTGTGATTCCATTTGAGGTGTCACACTTGGGGCACTAAGCACTCAAGCTTCATGAAGACTTTCTACATCAAAGAGGTATGTATTCTATCTTGCTATAGTTATTGTTTTGTATGCTAGATTAGGATAATACCTTGGAAGTTCTTATTTGCATGTATAATAGAGAAGACATAGATCCAAGGTATTTAGGGTTGCATGTACACTTAGGAGTGTTAGAATGCTCAAAACCCAACAGTTATGAGAGTTGTTATCAGCATGTTTGGTCCCCAGATTGTGGTTCTTGTGAGTAGAAGCTACGCCATGACTTTTAAGCCTCATAGTTGGTTTTTGTTGAGGTTATTAAGTCATCAAATATGTCGTCTTTTAGGGTTTTACTCCTTCATGCAAGAATTAGTGACCTTTTATGAAGATAAGGAAGCTTAGATTATGGATTGGGTCCCATTAAGTCATGAAAAGAAGTAAAGTTTCCAACTTTACGTGTGAAGAAGTAAAGCTTATTATGGATTTTGGGTCTCTGATGAATTAGTTAGGTATATGTAGGAGTATGATCAGCGTAATGCTTGGATCATGCATCAATAACTTGTACATTCTGCTTCGGGGGTGAGTTTGTCGGGCGTACACTTCTGATACGTGGGGTGTACTTCTGGGAAGATAATAATTGGGCCTTTTGAGCCTTGGGCTTTTTGGGGGTTAGGCCATGAGATGTTGGACCAGTAATAGGAAGGGTAAAATGGTCTTTTACCCTTTAGAAAGATGGAATATAGTTTGCACCTTTGATCTTGGGGTATTGACTTAATTATTAATTAAGGTTGTATCTATTGTTAGTTGGTGCGAGATTGTACAAATCAACGACTCGTGCAATTTATTGGTTGTCAGTGGATTGAGGTGAGTTTCCTCACTATGGTTGGTGGGTCGAAGGCACCAATACCGACCCATGGTTTATTATGATTAGGATGCTAGTTGCCTATGTGACTCTTGCATGTATGTACACCAGGTGAGGCCTGATGGTTGTATTATATGCTATTTATCGTAGTGATTCTTGCATGTCTTTTATGTGTATGTACGAATGTCAAGCGGTGTCGATGTAAGGCGGGGCCCGATGGTTGTTGGGCATGGCCCATTGTTTGATGATATGTATATTGTGGGGTATTTTAGGAAACTCACTAATCTTCGTGCTTACTGTTTTCATCATATGTTTCAGGTGCTTCCGGATCAAAGGGAAAGGGCTCAGGATGATTGTATCGCACACACCATGTTGTTCTACATCTTGTTTACTTGATGCATTTGAATGATTATTGGCATACTATGGTTTTCTTTTAAGGTTTAGTAAACTAGTTTTGGATGGTGGTTTTAAAGTTGTAAAATGAAATTTTCAATCTTAAATTTTGGGACGTTACACTAACTTGTCGTTAGTTGAATTATCATAAAACAATACCTATCACACGAGCATAAAGGCTACTCCATCTGAGGCCTTATACGACGGCAGATGTCTTCTCCGATATGTTGGGCAGAAGTTGGAGATACTCTGTGACATCCCCATTTTCACGGCCAGAAAAGACAAATTTTGTTTATGCTTTATAAAAGTCATAGTACCTCTTTTTGATACAAATGTGTGGAATCTGTTCCCAGTGAGACATGATAAATTCGTTATCAAAGCATTTCAGAAGAAATGTATTTTTATTCATTTAAAACATTAGGATGTCATCGTCAATACCGAAACATAAGCATAAACAGAACTTACATTCGTTATCACTAGTGATCTATATCTCCTTAATCTCTCAGTGTAATGTGACTTCATATCGACACCTGTGATATAAATAAACTGAGTGGCTCAGGTTGGGAAACCTGGTGAGTACATAGGGTTTTCAACCCACAATCATATAATTATTATGTTTAATCATCAAACAATTAACCCAATTACACATCCCCATTATCTTCTTTAATCTTAAGGATCTACCCTAAGAATCAGCTATTTCTCGTTCATTCATTCCTAACGAATAGGTACGAAGTCCATCGTTGTCAATGACACAGCTATCAAGCACAGCTGCTTGTTCTATCACTTAGGCGTAGTTTCCATAGTTGTGACATTCTATATGAGGCGCTTCTATGGGTATCGTCCTTTAGACGCTACTGTCAAGGTTGTAATGTTCTCTATTAGGCGCAGCTGTTGATATTATCCTTAGAGCGCAGCTGCTAGGATGTTTATCGTAGATCAACAACATCTACAGGTTGTGGCGCAACTGCCAGTGCTCATCTATAGGGTACTTGGTCCATTGCTTCCAATGTTCACCTATAGGGCACTAGGTCCATACCACTAATATTCCTCTATTTTAGATTTCATCCCTCGTCCTTCATCTACCCATGTTTTACCCAACATATTTAGTACATATAAAAATACGTATACAGTTTAAAACATTTAAAACATGTATAAAAATCTCTCACCCAACATAGACAGCAAGTATTCAGATAATATGCACACATATCACATAATTTACATTGAATACTTCATATCTATGTGTAAGATGAAAGTAACTATGCACTCACCTGGTAAGGTGGTGAGTCGGCACTCGGACAGCACTACGTTACTCTTAAAACCATTATCCCTTGACGAAACGTAGTATCATTACCACTAGAGTTTAGTCTAACGTTTGACGAGACTAATTTAATAGACTAGCTAGTATTACTATTATATAAGCGTTAAATAACACTCAATATTACTCATAATAAGAGCTTTTCGCAAAACCGGCTTCGCTGGAGCAGCGTTCCCGAGCCGAAAGGCTCTTTTCTCAGAGCCGTCGGGCGCTCCGGGGCTTCCACCTCATGCTAGGGAGTTACCCTAGGCTTTGGGGGCTTAGGGAGGCTTAGAGAGAGAGTTTAGAGAGAGAAAGAAGTGGGGAAAGGTGTGGGAAATGGAGGAACCCAACACCTTTGTTTATAGGCTGAATTCTTGATGCACTCGCCAAGTAGGAGGACCTACTCGCCGAGTTGGGGCATGTGGCAGCCTTCTGGTGGTGCCACGTGTCCAATTTTGGTGGTGCCACGTCACCCCCTATCGCATATCAGCCTTCAAACTTAGAAAAATCATTACTCTCGCATACGAGCTCCGATTTTGACGTCCTTCTTTTCAACGCGTAGGTAAAATCAAGATCTACAACTTTTATTTAGACTATGTCGGCTAAATCTTGACCGATCTCTAATTTAACAGTAGGAGGCGTTTAGATTGTTAAATGACCGCGAAGAATTCCTAACTCCTTCATACGGACTCTGTTTTCATCAATCTATTTACCGTTTAGTTCCTATTAATGAGATCTTCAACTATCGTTTAGGTCGCGTAAGCCAAAAACCACTCGAACTAAAATTCGAGTTTCGGGCCGTGCAATGCGAAGCCGAATCTTAGAAAATTCATAACTTCCTCATACGAAGTCAGATTTGGGCGTTCTTTTTATGGATGTCCTCGGTTTAACGTTACTACAACTTTGGTTTAGATCACTAAGGCTAAAAATCGCTCCATCATAAATTTACTATTTAGGCTTCCCGGTGTCGTGCCGGTTTTGCCGTAAAACATCGACAGGCCATAACTTTTTCGTTATAACTCGGATTTCGGCGTTCTTTATATGTACGGAAACCTTGAGACCTATTATACAACTTGGTTAAGACTATTTATTATAAATAATCTTTTGCCAAAAAGTCGTTTTCGACACTTATTGCTTCTAAAGTGACTAGCCCAGATCTGCGGGCGTTACAATTATCTCCCCCTTAGGATGATTACGTCCCGGAATCATCAACGAAACAAGGCAGTATACTGACTCCATACGTTATCTCTTCATCCTAGGTAATAACTATAACTTCTATGTTGCTTCGAAAGAGTATCTAACTCTTGGACTCCTTGACTGCAGGCGGTGCTCGGTCTTGCACCTGCTCGTTAGAATTTCAATCATGACCTTCGTATCACAAACTCATTCTTTATCAGAGACTCCTTCTTCTTCTTAAAAAACTTAGGATAAGTTAATTTGATTATTACAATTGACCGATGTGTCATATTCTAATGACCTATCATCGTATGTAGCAACGCTTGGACTCAGGTCTCTTAGAGTCAAATTCCGGAATGGAATATGCCTTCCTTCATGGTCTAATGTGATACAATCACATTTTAACATGTAGCATTTCTAGCTACCAACTTATTTAACAACGAGTGCGATACTTCTATTGATCGCTTTGATTTCAATCGTTTGGTTTAAGTCGGACGCTACATCAAACTTGGTTCTCTAAACCACATAACCTACTCATCGTAGTCAGACTCAATGTGATATGACCACTAGGGTCGGGATAACAACAATCTTCTTAGTCATTACCAAAACAATGGTAACGACATACTTGAACAAAACAAAATCAATTACTAACTTCTTAGTAACCTTGTGACTTTCCCTGATCCAAGTGTGAGTCATGTGCTTCCAGTAGTATAGGCCTCTACTACCATTCACACCTACTCATACTCGTCCCAAGTATTGTCTCGCAGTTTTCCAAGTCATTATCAAAAAAAAATTAACACATATAAATGTATCCAAACAATCATGTGACAACCCGAAATTTCTATTCTGTACAAACATATCAAGTCAATAGAAGTCAGAACAGTTGCTGTTAATTTTCAAACTTTTTATAATAAGTTTGAGTATTTCAGGATTTACACTTTAAGAGATATCATGAGAGAGGATGCACTAGGGTTTATTGTGCAACACTATTATTCCAAAACTCCAAGAAACTAGAGTTTACTGCCTGAATAAAATATTTACAGCCAAAAACCCTAAATCTGGGAGTATATATATATGACAATTAGTCATTATTTATACTTTTTCCAAATCTCAAGATCCAAATCCAATTCTCTCTCAAGTATCATCCAAAATTTTTTCAAGATATTCAATCTAGTAAGTGTTTCTAGCCTTCTTAAGTTGTTATATGAATTAATCTAGTGTTTTAACACACTTCTAACCGTGAAATCATTCCAAAAGGGTCAATCATCAAGTTTCACCAAGAACACACACTAGTGTTCCTGGACTTTTAGCACCTTTTCAAGCTTCTACCTTGTAAGTACTTCTATCCTAGAGTCTTATAAGCTTTGTTACACTTCTAAACACCAAGAAAGCACCCAAGAAACCAAGGATCAAGGGTGTTTACGGTCCAAGAACATCTTGGGTCGTAAACCCTATTTTGGGTGCCAAAGTGCTCCCAACTCTTCCCTTATGCTTAGAAACTAGTATGGAGCCCTTCCATGATAGTTTTAACACATGAAAAGTGCCATAATACCCCCTTGAATATGGGTTCACAGTTTGGTGATCTCCCAAAACCGTAAACACCCCAAAATGGTTATGATGACCCATATTCCTTCCTTATGCCTAGAATCTAGCCTAGACTTTTACCTTAAAGTGTTTAGGACTTGAAAACATCAAAATAGCATGGTCCATAGGATTTTATGGCAGCAAACACATGGAGAAATGGTCCATGGCCATAAACTCCATTTAGGAGTGTATTGATGCCACAAACACTTCCTAAGGCTTAAACATGAAGTAGAAATGCTTGGAATGACTTAGAAGACTTCAAATAAACAAATCGTCAAAAGGTTATGAGCTTAAGGACGTAAACTCAAGGGTTTACGACCGTAAACTCAATGGGTTATGGTCTTTAGGGAGTAAACTCGTGAAATGGGTTCTTTTGAACCCTAAACTCAATGGCCTTGTCCTGAAACACTTAGATGCACTCCTTAACACTTATAACACTTGTATAAAGTGTTTATCATGTCCTAGGATGTCTTAACTTTGTTATTTAGTTGTTAAAGGCTAATTGGTTACATATACGTGATATTATATGTTAACTAGGATCATAGAGGATGTACAAGTCTTCACTTGACACCTAGCATCCTGTACAGTCCGTTCATCACCACGACATGCTACAGGTGAGTTCATACCCCTTAATCAATGGTTTAAATGTTTTTAAATGCTTTTATGGGGGGATACAAGTTGAATCATGCTAGTTATATTATCAATGACATGTGATTCATAGTAGCATACAATTGGAATTACTACTCTTTTAGCTGTTTTGTCAAATAGATTACTTCAAATGGCTTTCCAAAACATTTTTACTCCTTTTAAACTCCTTGTTAAACTGTTTTACAGACTGAATGTTTCTTTTCAAACCCTATTACAGTTGCGTTTCAAAACAAAGGTTTTCTTGTACTTTACACTATTCTTATCAAACAAACTGTTTTCAAATCGTTTTACAAACTGACATCAAGTCAGCTATTCCTAGTTATAAAACTTCTCAAAGGTTTTACAAAACTACTTTTATACTTTTATATTGTCAATTGCATGCCTTTATATGTATAAATTATATAAGTAATGTTTAAAGGACTTAGGAAGGCTAGCTCGCTTTACCTCCTTTTCCTCGTTGGGATGTGGCTTTAGGGCTTCGGTTATCCGTCCGAAGGTTGTCTAAATATTAGTTGTATATTATGTATACATATATAGACATAAAAGTTATATCAGTCAATTCAATACCCTTGGGTAGCAGGGGTATACCTTCATGTTTATATGTACCAGTTATATTACGAGTAAGCTACAATAGGCGTAGTTTAGGAAGTTACTAATACTATTACTAGAACGTGGAATCATACCATGAGTCAGTTCATTCATGAGTCAATACTAGCTAGATAGAGAGAGAGCACACATTACAGCTAGTATACACAGTACATTACCATACATGCTAAATAGAGAGAGAGAGAGAGAGAGAGAGAGAGAGAGAGAGCACACATTACAGCTAGTACACAGTACATTACTGCACATGCTAGATAGATAGAGAATACACATTACAGCTAGTACACATCGTACGTAATAATACTATACAGAGAGAACAGACAGGCTAGACAGAGGGAGAACATACAATACAGCTAGCATTCATTACATATACATTCATGCAGTTATGCGAGCTATTAAACGGGTCCTGGAACTTCCTTCCATAACCGTTTTTGTATCCAGAATCTCCTTAATTGGGGAGCGTATGAGTTTGCGTATAGATCTATACTGGATTGACTATCCTACACCTTGTTGCTCGCTACAGTAGGACTTGCAAGTCTACGGGTGCCAAATGTCATTTCTTAGGGCATCTTGTATCGTCGTTTTACTAGATTCGGTAGCAGGATACAGGTCGATCACATGTTACTCTAAATTACAATAGGTTTAAGGTAGTTAGTACGGTTGTAGTTATTTGATACTACACTATAGTACTATTTCATTTTCCCATTACATTCACTTCGTGAACATTCACACGATGCACGGTAATGTAGGAACTATATTTTTGGTTAATCATAGTCAGATTTGGGAAAATACACACTTTTACAAGAGAAACAGTCAAATATTGGATGCCTTGGTAGAAGACTACTTTTAGTAGGAAGCATAAGGTTTTCTAGGATATTCAAAACTTTTACATACTCATACTTACAAATACATTCTTACAAATTAAGACACTAAAATACTTATGATCTCACCAGCTTTAAAGCTGATACTCTCTTTCAAAATAAATTGTATCCTCATGTCAATAGTAGACAGGTACCGATGCAATGTTTAGAGAAGATGGAGCTCGTTCAAGACTCATCTTTCATTTTGATTTATACTTTAGTGTCTATTAGACATATCAGAACACTTGTATTAAAATTATATTATTAATGCAATGGATGATATTGTTACTTTTTTACTACTACCAATTGTTGTGATACTGTACATGACGTCCTCCGCCCCAGACCGTTCTTGGTTTTGGAGTGTGAAAGATTGGTATCAGAGCATTGTTTATCGTGAATTGAGTATATCAACCCATAAAAGATATACAGACTATAAATACAATGGGATTAAAAATACTTTGACCAAGAGTTTATACTTTAAATAATAGAATATTTAATTAAGTATACGTGCATGTATTCATACTAAAATCAGTATCACTAGGACAGTACAAAAGAATTACGATTGTTGGGCAGCACAAGTAGACTTAGAGACATATAGTCAAAACTGGGAAGATATATCCTAATCAGCTATATTAGCCAAGGGTTGACTAGCATGTGCCTAAGTGTAGTTGTGAGGTTGCAACAAGTCTTAAATCTTACCAGCACTACCACAATGAGCACAATAGAACATAAACCTAAAATACTATAGGGGTAATTGGTGTTACTATAAGTACTTTATGCTTGAGAGCTAAAAAGCATCTTCATTACTAAGTTGATAGTTGCTAAGTGGATACACTAAGGCTATATGTAACTAGGATGTTATAGACTTAGAATCTGTGAAAATTTTGCTTTACCCCTATTCCTTGTGAATTTGGACTTAAGGTCACTTATTCGAAGGACTATCCTGTTTTGATTACATATAACTGGTATGCACTTCACAAATAGTGATGTAACTAATGAAGATTTTCTAAATAATTATCTAGATAGTTCGTCTAATAATTATTTTCTTACCCTAACTCTCGCGTAGATAACATGGCTGGACTCCATCCCCACGGCAATCCGTACCTTCCGAACGAAGTCATTGCTGGATTGTTTAGGGAAGAACTAGTGAATCATCATCCTATCCCTTTGAATGATCACCATGAGGAAGACCTTTTGGATGATGCTAACTCCGAACCCGAGGTTGAGAATCTACCCCAGATGGATCTTGTTCCAAATCTTAACCCTCGTCCGGCTTTTCAAGGTCCGACGTCCCTGTCGGTGGAAAGCTTAGAAACATGGAGCCAAGGACAGGATCTGCCCATGCCATTTAATGGAGACCGAAGCTTTTATGACCTGAGCGAAGGGCGCTCAGCAGATAGAGTCTTGCCAATCCTGGTCCGCAGAGTGGCTCGGAATGAGATTCAAGGCAGGACAGCCCTACATCAGATCACAAAAGTTGTCGCACCATTCGCCTAGAAGATGCTCATGTGAGATCTGAGAGAGACCATGAAACCCTGCTTCAAGCACTGGCTGAATCACAAGCCGAAGTCATAGAAATCCGCGTACGCCAGAGGGTGTACGAAAGACACCTACTTGATATGGAACGTCAACTAGCTCAGCTGAGAGTTCACCAGAGGGATGACCGTCGCCAATAGTATATGCCTTACTTTATTTTCCTTCTTAAAAGGAATCGTTTTTCTGTCTATGCCCTATGTGGCATTTTCTATGAAACTATCTTGTACTGTGAGTACTTTTAGTTAGGTCTTTATGCTGTCAAGGACTTTTTACTCTGGATATGATGTAAGACCTTCTACAAGGTCATTTTTCCCAAACTTTTAGATCATGAATATCAAAGATATTGATAGTCGGCTAACTTTTGTGTCATTCTTTATTCAAATACTTCCATCATACTATCAGGGGAGTCTATTTGGAACCCACCCTAGTCGAGTCATTAAACTAGGCTAATTTAACTCATGGATCATTCGTAATTCTTTGTCAAGGGTTGGATCATATTATTTACCAGTCGATGGTACCCTGTTTTTAAACGTCAAGCATCTTAAAACCATTCTACGAACATACTTCCACTCATTACTAGGACTGCATCATAGGGATGTAGGTCGAACCTTCGCAAACATACTTCTAATCCATACTAGTACTGCATCTCAGGGATGTAGGTCAAACTATCGAGAACATACTCTTAATCTTTACTTGAGCAATCGAAGTACATCTAGGGTCGACCAAAATCACTCACAAAATCCTTATCTTTCATGTTAGCAGAATCATGTCGTCATCCGGAAACAGTCAGTCGAACAACGAGACCCCTGCTTTTCCTATGCACGCCGCTACTTTCCAAGTCGCAGTTACAGCTGCCATGATAGTTGTCCTTGCAAATCGTAGCGCTACCAACGCAAACAAGACCGATAAAGGAGTTGACAATTCCGATCGTGGTAATAATCCGAGAAATCAACAAATAGTAACAATCGCCAACACCCAAAACAACAACTCAAAGTTCAAGAAATGAAAACGTCAAGCCCAAGTAGAACGCAAGCGATTTCAGAGGATTGCCATGCAACACCAACCAGTGGCAACCCCTGCCATCACCACACTGGTCAAACGATATAAGGGAACACTCCCGAAGTGCGATCGGTGCAACTATCACCATAAGGGAATTTACCGAGTATGGCAATGCAACAATTGCAACAAGATGGGGCACATTGCTCGTTTCTATAGAACTACCTCCGCCACTGGAGCTAGCTTAGTTTGCTATAGTTGTGGTGAGGCAGGGCACGATTATGGAAATTGTCCAAAAGAGAAAATCAATGAAATCAACCGTCTCCCCATAACTCCTACTCGACACTTCACTTCCACCATAGATGTCGACACTAGCCAGATATGTCATTTATGTGGAGAGATGGGACATCTCAAGAAGGACCGTCCAATAATAAAGAACTCGGGCACAGACGGGAAAATTCTCAGGATCACGGCTGCAAAAGAAACTACGTTGGACCCTCGTTAGAGTATCTAAGGCGTTCGTGGTAACATACTTATAAACTATTTAAAACTAGTGCAACTAGACTCTTATCTTTTGTGAGATCCCGACAGTAAAGGGACCCTCGTGCTGCGTATACTTGTCTTTTGTAGTATACCTTGTTCGCAGCAATAGTCTTGTAGTAAGTCTAAAGTACTGTAACTCTGTTAAAGATTGCACTGTTGTATTTTTTCTGTAACGCCTTATGTTCAATTCTAATGTCTTTAGTTTCCATATGATTCTGACATTATCATACAACTTAAGTCAATTTGATCCGCACAATACCAGTTTCGTGCGCGCATCTCCTTCTCCGAAATCGCCTTTCTAGCGAAGCTATCATATAAGAACTCTGAAGTACTCACGGATGAAGTACCTCATGTTTCTTTTCCTTTCCGAAGCAATCCCCAAAGTACCACTCGTACAGTACGTGAAGTTTAATCCAAAGATCCATACGGTTCATCTATCGCTGAAGAATGTATACATAGGGGTGGTATAAAATCAAGGTCCTACAAGTTTAGAATTGATGATTCCACTTTAAATTCTTTTCTTCGTTGGGATGTGAGCTTAAAGAAGAGTCAGTTATTCGACTACTTTTCAATCTTAATTACATACGACTCATATACACGATACTGCGATTGATGAACCACGTATGACTTCTGATATGAACTTCAGGACGGAGACTACCCAAGACTATGAGTAATCGCATCATCATGTGAACAAACTTAGAACCCAGTACGACTCCTGTAGCCAGATCGCCCTACAGTCTAAACACCCACAGAAACACAAGAACAATCCGGACAACTTAGCGAACTACTTAGCAATAGAATTGGAAGGCCAGGCTTCTCACCTTGGAGAGCTCCGGCCTTATTCTTCCAGAAGTAAACGGATTGTGTCATATGTACCTCGACTATCGGGGACTCCGTCAAGATTTCCATTAGAAATCCATATCTTTGCCTCTCATGGATGAAATTGGTTGAGCAAACGCAAGGAACGAATTACCTTTCAGAAATGGACCTGAGATCCGAATATCACCAGTTTCGAGTGTAAGCGAAGGATGTTCCGAAGACGACCTTCTGAACTCGATGCGGACACTTCGAGTCCGTAGTGATACCCCTCGGATAGGACCAATACGCCCATAGTATTCATGATCTTAATGAATAGGGTACGCCATTCTTACTTGGATCAATTCGTCATTATCCTTGTAAATGACTTACTTATCTACTCTCGTAGTAAGAAGGAAATCTAAAAGAACATCTACAACAAGCCATGGAAACAATGCAATCAGAGAAACTTTGCACGAAGTTCTCTAAATACGAGTTTTTAATTGAAGAGTCAAAATCCTAAGACACACTATTAGTGATGTGGGAATTCTTGAGGACCATTCCAATTTATCAAAACCGTTGAGAAGTTGTTAGCACCGAAGGCGCTGACGGGAATTTCGCCAAATTCTAGGTCCCACAGACCTAATGTCGTAGTTCATTTAGAACTCCTCGCAAATTACGGAACTTCTTACGGCTTTGACCCAGAAGGGATTTTCCCTTGATTGGGAAGAGAAGCAAGAGGGAGAAACCCTTGGAACTCCTGGTGAGAGACCAATTTCTTTTGGAAGTCTCACTCTGGGAAGACTTAATACGCTTCGTAAAGCGTGGAAAGCTAAATCCAAGATAGTTAGGACCTTCAAGATTCTTGCCAGAATCGGCCCTATATCTCATAAACTAGACCTACTCTGCGAGCTTAGTAACGTACATTCTACCCTTCATGTCTTGAACTTGTAAAAAGTATCGATCCGACGAGACTCTTGAAATCCCACTCGAAGAGATCGAGTCCCACAAGAGCCTCACCTACGTGGAAGAACCGCAATGACCATGGACCGAGAGGTCATGCGAACGATTCATAGTCATTTCCCTTTTAGTGAAGGTCTGCTGGGATGCCAACCAAGGACCTGAATTCACTTGGGAGCGCGAGAATAAATCATTTAGGAAGTATCCCCACTTCTTGGCTCGATTATTCATGCCTACTTCCTTACCTAAATTCTAATTTCGGGATGAAATTCCTTCTAACGGGGGGATGATGTGACAACCCGAAATTTCTATTTTGTACAAACATATCAATTCAATAGAAGTTAGAACAGTTGCTGTTAATTTTCAGACTTTTTAGAATAAGTTTGAGTATTTCAGGATTTACACTTTAAGAGATATCAGGAGAGAGGATGCACTAGGGTTTATTGTGCAACACTATTATTCCAAAACTCCAAGAAACTAGAGTTTACCGCCTGAATAAAATATTTACAGCCAAAAGCCCTAAATCTGGGAGTATATATATGACAATTAGTCATTATTTACACTTTTTCCGAATCTCAAGATCCAAATCCAATTCTCTCTCAAGTATCATCCAAAAGTTTTTCAAGATCTTCAAGCTAGTAAGTGTTTCAAGCCTTATTAAGTTGTTATATGACTTAATCTAGTGGTTTCACACACTTCTAACCGTGAAATCATTCCAAAAGGGTCAATCTTCAAGTTTCACCAAGAACACCAAGAACACACACTAGTGTTCTTGGACTTTTAGCACCTTTTCAAGCTTCTACCTTGTAAGTACTTATATCATAGAGTCTTATAAGCTTTGTTACACTTCTAAACACCAAGAAAGCACCCAAGAAACCAAGGATCAAGGGTGTATACAGTCCAAGAACATCTTGGGCCGTAAACCCTATTTTGGGTGTCAAAGTGCTCCCAACTCTTCCCTTATGCTTAGAAACTAGTATGGAGCCCTTCCCTGATGGTTTTAACACATGAAAAGCACCATAAGACCCCCTTGAATATGGGTTTACGGTTTGGGGATCTCCCAAAACCGTAAACACCCCAAAATGTGTTATAATGACCCATATTCCTTCATTATGCCTATAATCTAGCCTAGACTTCTACCTTGAAGTGTTTAGGACTTGAAAACATCAAAATACCATAGTCCATAGGATTTTACTGTAGAAAACACATGGAGAATTGGTCCATGGGCCGTAAACTACATTTAGGAGTGTATTGATGCCACAAACACTTCCTAAGGCTTAAACATGAAGTAGGAATGCTTGGAATGACTTAGAAGACTTCAAATAAACAAAATGGTCAAAAGGTTATGAGCTTACGGCCGTAAAATCAAGGGTTTACGACCGTAAACTCTGTGGGTTATGGTATTTAGGGAGTAAACTCATGAAAGGGGTTCTTTTGAACCCTTAACTCAATGGCCTTGTCCTGCAACACTTAGATGCACTCCTTAGCACTTATAACACTTGTATAAAGTGTTTATCATGTCCTAGGATGTCTTAACTTTGTTATTTAGTTGTGAAAGGCTAATTGGTTACATATATGTCATATTATATGTTAACTACGATCATAGAGGGTGTACAAGTCTTCACTTGACACCTTGCATCCTGTACAGTCCGTTCATCCCAACCACTTACTACAGGTGAGTTCATACCCCTTAATCAATGGTTTAAATGTTTTTAGATGCTTTTATGGGGGGAGACAAGTTGAATCATGCTAGTTATATTATCAATCATATGTGATTAATAGTAGCATACAATTGGAATTACTACTCTTTTAGCTGTTTTATCAAACAGATTACTTCAAATGGCTTTCCAAAACATTTTTACTCCTTTAAAACTCCTTGTTAAACTGTTTTACAAACTGAATGTTTCTTTTCAAACCATGTTATAGTTGCGTTTCAAAACAAAGGTTTTCTTGTACTTTACACTGTTCTTATCAAACAAACTGTTTTCAAATCGTTTTACAAACTGACATCAAGTCAGCTATTCCTAGTTATAAAACTTCTCAAAGGTTTTACAAAACTACTTTTATACTTTTATATTGTCAATTGCATGCCTTTATATGTATAACTTATATAAGTAATGTTTAAAGGACATAGGAAGGCTAGCTCACTTTACCTCCTTTTCCTTGTTGGGATGTGGCTTTAGGGCATCGGGTATCCGTCCAAAGATCGTCTAAATATTAGTTGTATATTATGTATACATATATAGACATAAAGGTTCTATCAGTCAATTCAATACGCTTGGGTAGCAGGAGTATACCTTCATGTTCATACGTAACAGTTATATTACTAGTAAGCTACAATAGGCGCAGTTTAGGAAGTTACTAATACTATTACTAGAACGCGGAATCATACCATGAGTCAGTTCATTCATGAGTCAATACTTTCTAGATAGAGAGAGAGCACACATTACAGCTAGTACACATAGTACATTACTATACATGCTATATAGAGAGAGAGCACACATTACAGCTAGTACACACAGTACATTACTATACATGCTAGATAGATAGAGAACACACATTACAGCTAGTACACACAGTACATTACAATACTATACAAAGAGAACATACAGGCTAGACAAAGGGTGAACATACAATACAACTAGCATTCATTACATATATATATATATATATATATATATATATATATATATATATATATTAGGGTTGTAAGTGAGCCGAGCTACTCGCGAGCTACTCGGGATCGACTCGTTAAAAGCTCGACTCGAGATCGAATTAAACGAGCCCGAGCCGAGCTCGAGCCCAAATATGAGGCTCGTTTATTAAACGAGCTCAAGCCGAGCTTCAGCTAGTGGGCTCGCGAGCCTAAATGAGCCTATATATATATATATATATATATATATATATATATATATATATATATATATATATATATATATATGTGTGTGTGTGTGTGAGAGAGAGAGAGAGAGATAGTGTGTATGTGTGTGTGTGTATATATATATATATATATAGGCTCGTTTAAGCTCGTTTAAGCTCTCGAGCTCACTAAATTGTTCACGAGCCGAGCTCGAACTTCATTTTATGGCTCGAATCAAGCTCGAGCTCGAGCTCGAGCTTCTTCAAATTAAACGAGCCGAGCTCGAGCTTGGTTAGGCTCGGGCTCGGCTCGGCTCGTTTACACCCCTAATATATATATATATATATATATATATATATATATATATATATATATATATATATATATATATATATATTCATGCAGTCATGTGAGCCATTAAACGGGTCCTGACACTTCTTTCCATGACCGTTTTTGTATCCAGAATCTCCTTAATTGGGGAGCGTATGAGTTTGCGTATAGATCTATATTGGATTGACTATCCTACACCTTGATGCTTGCTAAAGTGGGACTTCTAAGTCTACGGGTGTCAAATGTCATTTTTTACGGCGTCTTACATCGTTGTTTTAAGGCGTCTTATACTTGACCCAAGCTAGGTCCTTATTATGACTAATTGATGTATGCTTAGTTATATAAATAAGACTTAAATAGATCTTCGAGTCGGTTAGGTATATCCTAAGCCCATCTTGTTAATATGACTCTAGTAATTATAGTTTCAGTGAAACTTTTGACCTCGATGCAGGTCTACCTCACATCTGTGCATGGACGAGTTTTGATAGTAACTAGATCTCTCGATTAGTATGACCACATAATTTGCAGTGTCGTGCTTTTACCTATAATAGAGTAGCACCAACGCATACTCATGAGCCTAATTTACCAGGTCTTGTGAGCGGTATGAACTCTACTCACGACGATCCATCCCTTGTGATGCCTGAGGCAAGGTCGATGCATCTTGTAGCTTTGCCAATCGACGCTTGGCTGCAATCATCCTCTCTTTGAATGCCGTGTGTCTACCCTGTTACTCTCTTTCCTCTTCACGAGCGGCAATAAGGTCCTTAAAAAATGTTGGCCTCTGAAATAGTAGTCTCTTTCCGAGTCTCGGGTACGTGAGACGGCAGGCTCCGTAGTAGCGCGCAATTTTATGAACATGGGTTGTAGTCTTCCTATTTTAATCCCTGGTGTTCGAGATCCAGCGGGTCTTCGCCGGGAGGGCTCTGTCAGTCGGTCCCCCGTGGTTGAGGTCATAGCACCCTTGTTGGTCTCCACATGGTGGTTGTTGTCATTGTTGTCGACATTCAACCCTCGATCACGATTGCCCAACGGGGCACAGGTTTGATGTAGTCGAAACGGTTCGTGGAAACCCTTGCTATACACGGAGGGTTGATTACCTCCGGTTCCACTTTTGATTCTTCTCATAACCATTCACCATTTCTCGGGTTCGAATTGGGAAAGTAGGGGTCGTCTGGTAAGTAGGATCTTGCTACGTTGTACTTGCGAGAATAGGAGCGGAAGATATAATTACTAGGCGTCTGCTCTATAATTAATTACTTATAGGGGGTGATCCTTATTAGTTACTTCTATAATGACATAGTGCATACTAATTACATATAACAAGATATGATACACCTTCGAATAAGTGATCCTACCCTAGGTCCACATCCAAATAAGGAAAAGGAAGTAAGGCAATGACCACAAATTCTAAGTCTATGATTTCTAATTTATATAACCTTAGAGTATCCACTTAGGGACTATAGACCTATTATTAAGGATCTATTTAGTTTTCATATAAGTTATGATATTACAAAATACTCCTATAGTATTTTAAATTTTATATTTGGTTCTAATGTTCTCATTGTGGTCGTGTTGGTAAGTTTTTAGACTTGTTGCAATATCAAAACCATTCTTGGGAATGTACTAATCACCCCTCGGACCAGCATAGTTGATCAGGCTATGCCACTCCCAAGACTGACCATACATCCCCGAGCTTACCTGTGATATCCAACAATCATTACTTTTGTTTTGTTCTAGATTGATGCTAACCTTAGTATGTATGCATGCATGTATACTTTTAATAGGAAATTATTTATTTCTAAAAGTATAATTGTTTTGAAAACTTTAAATCAGAGACCTTAGTCCCAATGCATTTATAGTTTGTATATCTTATGTGGTTCAATATACTTAGTTCACTATAAACAATGCTCTGATACCAATCTATCACACCCTCAAACCAAGGATGGCGGAAACGTCCGGAGGTGGAGGACTTCATGTATAGTATCACAACAACGTGTATAATAGTGCTCAAAGTAAATACAACCATCATAAATATAATTGAAAAAGTTACACCAATGTATATCTTTACATATTTCAAATCAATTACATTATGATGACAAAATGAACTGTTCGACGATTTATCATCCCATCCTCAAAACGCTGTTGATTTCCTATTTCACTGAATTCCTGAGAATACAAGTAGTTTTGAAAAAGTGTCAACACAAAGGTTGGTAAGTTCATAAGCTTTTGATAGTAAGAGTTTGAAAATCGATATTTGTAAAGAGAAGTATGTTACCAAGAAAATTCCAATATTTTCCTTATAAAAGTTATGTGGTCCTAAATACCAGGACCGAAAATAAACAAGTATTTGTCATACTTGAAGATATAAAAGTGGTTTCAAATTGGCGTAAAACCCTTTCTGATTTGAGAAAACTCCCGTAATGAATGGTGTGTAGTCTTAAATACCAAGACTGAAAATATACAGCAATATCTGTAATTATTGATATAAAAAGTGATTTTGAATCGACATAAAAACCCTTTTTGATATGAAGGCGTACAAGTATTTTTTGGGTGAGACTCCCTTTCTTCTTAGGTTGTCTGTAAGTCTAGTTCGTGGTTCACGGGTGAGGTTACCTGGATAGGTGGGCAGTTCCTATCGGTGGAGCTAAGACACCTTCGAGAGATATAGCTCTAGCTCTTGATGGCACGGGCAAGACAGTTCATGAATGAATGGCGAGTTTTCTATTTACTAGAATATCTTTCCTGCGAAGGAAGCTTCTTTTTAGAATTTCTTGCGTGAAGAAATTGAATCAACGGCATCGAATGCAAGCTCTGAGTCTTTCTTTTCTTTTACAGACTCCGAAATTGACTTCTTTCCAAAGGCTTGGCTAGCTGGAAGGCAAGAGCGCTATAAGAGGTCTTGAGGGTCGAAGGATGAAGGTCCGAGGCTACTGGTGGCCAAGCTTCTAAGTACTTAGCCAACGGATACGAATTCGAAAAAACGGTCAATCTCCGAAAGGCCTTTGCAGAGCTTTAGGGGGAATACTACGTACATACATACTTTTAAAAAAAAAGGTAAAGCCAACAGACATATAAAAACTGGTGCTATTGCGGCTACACCTCCCGCTTTGTCAGGTATACTACGAAGAATGGCATGGATCGGTAGGAAATACCATTCCGGTACAATATGAGGCGGGGTGGGCATCGGATTAGCAGGTATATAATTGTCGGGATGCCCCAAAACATTAGGAGCATAAAAAATAAAAATGGAAGAAAAGATAGCAAAAGCTACCCAACCTACTAGATCCTTTACATAAAAATAAGGGTAAGAAGCAATTTTATCCATCTCTGAATGTACACCCAATGGATTATTTGATCCATATTGATGCAATGCGGCCAGATGAAGAAGACTGGCGCCTACTAAAAGAAAGGGCAGTAAATGATGAAGACTAAAAAAACGATTTAAGGTGGCATTGTCCACGGAGAAACCACCCCAAAGCCAAGTCAATGCCCCCTTTGCCGTAAAGAGTAGCCATATCCAGTGTGATCTCCTCATACTCAGGCGTCGCCTCTAATCCCATTTCAAAACTCTACAACCGCTCCGGTCACACTGCACCTTAGAGCTTTAACGGGCCTTTAGGCTAAGGATAGATTGCCTGATAGACGAATTCGTCGACCTCCAATGCTCTAATAAGCTATCTTTCTCCCTGGGCTTCTCCGCTAACAACGTTAGAGGGACAAATAGTCAATTTTGAAAGAACTTATTGTCAACCTCTTTCAGATATGAATCTATCTGATTCAGAAGGGAAGAACTTGTATCAGTATCTCAATTTCAATTCAAACATGGGTTTGATTCACACTCCATGTTATGAGAAATATTTACCATCCGAAAAGAGGAAAAAACGGAGTCTTTGTCTAAAGAAATGCGTTGAGAAAGGGCAGATGTATAGAACTTTTCAACGAGATAGTGCTTATTCAACTCTCTCAAAATGGAATCTATTCCAAACATATATGCCATGGTTCCTTACTTCGACAGGGTACAGATATCTAAAGTTTTTATTTTTAGATACTTTTTCTAACCGATTCGATAAATCTATGAAGGTTCCGAAATGAAATAAGTTATTTATCACAACCTCAAACCCCGGTCCCATGGGGAGAGTTTTCTATTTGAGTTTCGGAAAAGAAAGGACAAAGGACTTTTGAAGCTTGCTGACTAGGGTTGGAAGCTAAATTCAGTCTTATAATAACATAAGAAAGTCGTGGAGTGCATAAGCCCCTTTAGAGATAGGGGCTACTTTCTTGTGGTAGTCATTGCGAATGAGCAAGTAGGGGGCGGCAACTAAAGAGGTAGCGAGACTGACCGCCATACTTAAGTAATATCAGTGAGCTAAATCGACATAACTCGCTAAATTAAAGTTAGAACCCGTAAATCTTATGATTTGTTAATACCACATGTGAGCTATCATAACCATACTTGACTTAGACGACCTCGTAATGCGACGTTCTTCAGGAGTCGCCGTTAAATGACACTTGTCACCACAGACCTGCCGGTCTAGTTGTTGCAAGCAGCTCAGGTGTGGGTTTGTCAAACCCAATACAGATCTATACACAACTATCACGTTCTCCCTACAAGAGACTCTGGTTACAAATTATAGGACTTTTTGAATTGGTTACTTTGGAAGTAACCCGAAGAGAGTGACTAACAAATTTATTCATTAACAGATTTACATGAACTAAACTGAAAACCTTTGATAAATGAGTTTGAAAAGTAAATGATACATAAACTATACCTATTATAGTTTATCCAAAATGTTTGTAATGTATAAGAACTCTTTTATGAAAACACATTAGTGTTATGAATCCATGAACTATGCTTATTATGGCTTAATGTACGCATTCTAAATAAATGAATAATCTTATCATGAATGACTAAGTTTCAGTTTATGATGATAAACTAACAAGGAAATACATTTAATTTTTAGAACTTATTGTTATACACTTTGCTCAACATAATACAAAGTGTTATGAAAGATATAAGTTGTTAACTAATTTTTTTAACCTTTCTGTGCTGTTTTAGAAAAGTCATAGAAAAATCATACGAAGTCGAAAATGAGATCCGTAAATTCTGAGAGATCCCAAAATGTGTCTAGTTTACTCATCATTTTTATCATGATTTTTAATGACCTCCAACTTGGGTGAAAAAGTCCATAATCACAGACTGGTCCGGATTGGTGTTTGAAATGTTAGGCAGTTTTGTAAAAATCACCATAAATTGTGGAAAAATCATATCGAGATGTGAAAGTATTCATTTTAAAGCTAAGAACTGGAACTACTTACACCTAAAACAGTTTTGAAAACAAAAATGTTTAAGTTGCCCAAAACAGTCCGTGAATGGAGTCCAACTTTTCTGATGAAAGCTGTTAGAAAAGTTTAGTTATATTCTTGGTGTATTAACTTGTATCCTCCCCCCCCCCCCCCCATAAAACCTTAAGAAAACATGAAAATGTAGGGGTATGAACTCACCTTGAGTGATTTCAGTAGATGGATGATGGAGAAAAGAAGTATTCAACTCAAGAACACTTGTGAGATGCTTGAAGATTTGAGGAGCTAACAACAAATATGACGATATTTGTGTAAGAAATCTATGATTTGGATGAAGGATAGTAGAATATCTATGTGTAGGAGGAAGATACTTAACAAATATGGAGGAAAAATCTAAGATCAGCCCTTGAATCTTGAATTTCTAGAGAGAGGAAGTGAGAGAGAAAATATGTTTGATCTTTGGTGGAAGAATGAGAAAATGAGAGACGTGTGAGGAGAGAGGAGGGTTTTCTTACCCTTAACCAAGTGTGTGGCTGAAAAATGGTGGGAAAAGTACCATGAAATGACTAGGTATGGGTTGATGGTGAATAGTGACATGGAGTGGGTATGAGAGTGGTTGCTTGTGTCATAGAATAAAGAAAAGTCAACACTCCACCTCTTGTACTTCACCCACTCTTCTTGGATAAGGTTTATCCCCAAAAACGTGGATAATTAATACATATGGGGCCTTATATGTTAAAATAAAGTTTTGGGTGAAAATCCTGCGTTAAAACAATTAAAAACGGAGCTAAAATGAAATCGTAGTAAAAAACCGGGAAGAAATGCTCTTCCTGCGAGGCTTCTCGTAAGCAGGCCGAAGGTGGCTAGGTTCGGTCCTTAGAAGGTTAGGACCGAAGGCTCCGGTGAGTCAGGAAGCGTAATGAGGTGAAAGTGGTTAATAGGCGAAATGGAGCGAAATAGACCGAAATGGACCGACGGTTCGGTCCGCAGGGGAGGGTTCGCTCCCTTATGCGAGGCTCGGTCCGAAGGGAGGGTTCGCTTCTGACAAGTTCGGTTCCTAAGAGGGGTTTCGGGTCCTCAAGAGGGTTCGGGTCCTTAAGAGGGTTCGGGTCCTTAAGAGAGGTTTCGGGTCCTTAAGCCCTTTTTATCCGTTCTTACCCCGTTATAAGCGGTTTTTGACCCGGTTAAGGGTCGGGATGCCCCGAAAGACTATAAAAAGTTTAAGGTACTTTTGAGAGAGATTTCACATTCTTGGAGAGATTTCTCATACATAGAGAGATTTGGGAGAGATTTCATATTCTTAGAGAGATTTCTCATACAAAGAGAGATTTGGGAGAGATTTCACATACTTAGAGAGATTTAGGAGAGATTTCACATTCTTGGAGAGATTTCTCATACAAAGAGAGATTTGGGAGAGATTTCACATACTTAGAGAGATTTAGGAGAGATTTCACATTCTTGGAGAGATTTCTCATACAAAGAGAGATTTGGGAGAGATTTCACATACTTAGAGAGATTTAGGAGAGATTTCACATTCTTGGAGAGATTTCTCATACAAAGAGAGATTTGGGAGAGATTTCACATACTTAGAGAGATTTGGGAGATATTTCATATTCTTGGAGAGATTTCTCATATAAAGAGAGATTTGGGAGAGATTTCACATACCTAGAGAGATTTGGGAGAGATTTCACATTCTTGGAGAGATTTCTCATACAAAGAGGAGATTTGGGAGCGATTTCTCATACATAGAGAGATTTGGGAGAGATTCTCGATAAAGAGAGATAGAGTGAAAACGATTGAGTGATGTTTCGTGTGTGACATTTGTGAGTGTCCGACTTCGCAATGCAACGTCCATAAACCTCGTTAAGCCTTGTTTAAGGATCTTACACACTCCCGATGAGTATGCAACATTGTTTTATCGGTTTGGTTCGTCACTTACCACAGTTTTAGGTTAAGGAGATCTAGATGTGTGTACTTTTCGATTTATGATCTCTCATTAGAATAGCGAGTTGTGAAGTAATTACCTAACGTATGCCCTAGAACCCACAGGCTAATTGAGTCGACCGGTTTGACTTGTTGACTTTAGTTGACTTTGACTTGACCAGAAATCGACGGTTATGACAATATTGGACTTAAATTGAAAGGATATTGGACTACTGAGTGCTAAAAGGTAATTTATGGACTTTATTTGAAACGAATAAGAGGATGAGGGACTAAAATCGTTAATGTGGTCAAAAAAATTTAGATTGGATGGAAGCTTATAACCCATGATGTTATTAGTCTCAAACCCTAAACCTAAACATTGGCATCAGCCACCTTTTTTCCAGCCGTTATCACCGCAGTTGAACTCGCCGCCATCACCTTGCCTCGCATGGACGGTCAAGCACCACCATTGTCGCTTCTTGATGAAAGCTGTTAGAAAAGTTTAGTTATATTCTTGGTGTTTTAACTTGTATCCTCCCCACCCCCGCCCCCCATAAAAACTTAAGAAAACATGAAAATGTAGGGGTATGAACTCACCTTGACTGATTTCAGTAGATGGATGATGGAGAAAAGAAGTGTTCAACTCAAGAACACTTGGGAGATGCTTGAAGATTTGAGGAGCTAACAACAAATATGACGATATTTGTGTAAGAAATCTATGATTTGGATGAAGGATAATAGAATATCTAAGTGTAGGAGGAAGATACTTACCAAATGTGGAGGAAAAATCTAAGATCAGCCCTTGAATCTTGAATTTCTAGAGAGAGGAAGTGAGAGAGAAAATATGTTTGATCTTTGGTGGAAGAATGAGAAAATGAGAGACGTGTGAGGAGAGAGGAGGGTTTTCTTACCCTTGACCAAGTGTGTGGCTGAAAAATGGTGGGAAAAGTACCATGAAATGACTAGGTATGGGCTGATGGTGAATAGTGACATGGAGTGGGTATGAGAGTGGTTGCTTGTGTCATAGAATAAAGAAAAGTCAACACTCCACCTCTTGTACTTCACCCACTCTTCTTGGATAAGGTTTATCCCCAAAAACGTGGATAATTAATACATATGGGGCCTTATATGTTAAAATAAAGTTTTGGGTGAAAATCCCACGTTAAAACAATTAAAAACAGAGCTAAAATGAAATCGTAGTAAAAAACCGGGAAGAAATGCTCTTCCTACGAGGCTTCTCGTAAGCAGGCCGAAGGTGGCTAGGTTCGGTCCTTAGAAGGTTGGGAACGAAGGCTCCGGTGAGTCAGGAAGCGTAATGGGGCGAAAGTGGTTAATAGGCGAAATGGAGCGAAATAGACCGAAATGGACCGAAGGTTCGGTCCGAAGGGGAGGGTTCGGTCCCTTATGCGAGGCTCGGTCCGAAGGGAGGGTTCGCTTCTGACAAGTTCGGTTCCTAAGAGGGGTTTCGGGTCCTCAAGAGGGTTCGGGTCCTTAAGAGGGGTTTCGGGTCCTTAAGCCCTTTTTATCCATTCTTACCCCGTTATAAGCGGTTTTTGACCCGGTTAAGGGTCGGGATGCCCCGAAAGACTATAAAAACTTTAAGGTACTTTTGAGAGAGATTTCACATTCTTGGAGAGATTTCTCATACATAGAGAGATTTGGGAGAGATTTCATATTCTTAGAGAGATTTCTCATACAAAGAGAGATTTGGGAGAGATTTCACATACTTAGAGAGATTTAGGAGAGATTTCACATTCTTGGAGAGATTTCTCATACAAAGAGAGATTTGGGAGAGATTTCACATACATAGAGAGATTTGGGAGATATTTCATATTCTTGGAGAGATTTCTCATACAAAGAGAGATTTGGGAGAGATTTCACATACCTAGAGAGATTTGGGAGAGATTTCACATTCTTGGAGAGATTTCTCATACAAAGAGGAGATTTGGGAGAGATTTCTCATACATAGAGAGATTTGGGAGAGATTCTTGATAAAGAGAGATAGAGTGAAAACGATTGAGAGATGTTTCGTGTGTGACATTTGTGAGTGTCCGGCTTCGCAATGCAACGTCCATAAACCCCGTTAAGCCTTGTTTAAGGATCTTACACACTCCCGATGAGTATGCAACATTGTTTTATCGGTTTGGTTCGTCATTTACCACAGTTTTAGGTTAAGGAGATCTAGATGTGCGTACTTTTCGATTTATGATCTCTCATTAGAATAGCGAGTTGTGAAGTAATTACCTAATGTATGCCCTAGAACCCATAGGCTAATTGAGTCGACCGGTTTGACTTGTTGACTTTAGTTGACTTTGACTTGACCAGAAATTGACGGTTGTCACAATATTGTACTTAAATTGAAAGGATATTGGACTACTGAGTGTTAAATGATAATTTATGGACTTTATTTGAAACGAATAAGAGGATGAGGGACTAAAATCGTTAATGTGGTCAAAAAAATTTAGATTGGATGGAAGCTTATAACCCATGACGTTATTAGTCTCAAACCCTAAACCTAAACATTAGCATCAGCCACCTTTTTTCCAGTCGTTATCACCGCAGTTGAACTCGCCGCCATCACCTTGCTTCGCATGGACGGTCAAGCACCACCGTTGTCGCTTCTTGATGAAAGTTGTTAGAAAAGTTTAGTTATATTCTTGGTGTTTTAACTTGTATCCTCCCCCCCCCCCCCCATAAAACCTTAAGAAAACATGAAAATGTAGGGGTATGAACTCACCTTGAGTGATTTCAGTAGATGGATGATGGAGAAAAGAAGTGTTCAACTCAAGAACACTTGGGAGATGCTTGAAGATTTGAGGAGCTAACAACAAATATGACGATATTTGTGTAAGAAATCTATGATTTGGATGAAGGATAGTAGAATATCTAAGTGTAGGAGGAAGATACTTACCAAATGTGGAGGAAAAATCTAAGATCAGCCCTTGAATCTTGAATTTCTAGAGAGAGGAAGTGAGAGAGAAAATATGTTTGATCTTTGGTGGAAGAATGAGAAAATGAGAGACGTGTGAGGAGAGAGGAGGGTTTTCTTACCCTTGACCAAGTGTGTGGCTGAAAAATGGTGGGAAAAGTACCATGAAATGACTAGGTATGGGCTGATGGTGAATAGTGACATGGAGTGGGTATGAGAGTGGTTGCTTGTGTCATAGAATAAAGAAAAGTCAACACTCCACCTCTTGTACTTCAACCACTTTTCTTGGATAAGGTTTATCCCCAAAAACGTGGATAATTAATACATATGGGGTCTTATATGTTAAAATAAAGTTTTGGGTGAAAATCCCGCGTTAAAACAGTTAAAAACGGAGCTAAAATGAAATCGTAGTAAAAAACCGGGAAGAAATGCTCTTCCTGCGAGGCTTCTCGTAAGCAGGCCGAAGGTGGCTAGGTTCGGTCCTTAGAAGGTTGGGACCGAAGGCTCCGGTGAGTCAGGAAGCGTAATGGGGCGAAAGTGGTTAATAGGCGAAATGGAGTGAAATAGACCGAAATGGACCGAAGGTTCGGTCCGAAGGGGAGGGTTCGGTCCCTTATGCGAGGCTCGGTCCGAAGGGAGGGTTCGCTTCTGACAAGTTCGGTTCCTAAGAGGGGTTTCGGGTCCTCAAGAGGGTTCGGGTCCTTACGAGGGGTTTCGGGTCCTTAAGCCCTTTTTATCCATTCTTACCCCGTTATAAGCGGTTTTTGACCCGGTTAAGGGTCGGAATGCCCCGAAAGACTATAAAAAGTTTAAGGAACTTTTGAGAGAGATTTCACATTCTTGGAGAGATTTTCTCATACAAAGAGAGATTTGGGAGAGATTTCATATTCTTAGAGAGATTTCTCATACAAAGAGAGATTTGGGAGAGATTTCACATACTTAGAGAGATTTAGGAGAGATTTCACATTCTTGGAGAGATTTCTCATACAAAGAGAGATTTGGGAGAGATTTCACATACTTAGAGAGATTTGGGAGATATTTCATATTCTTGGAGAGATTTCTCATACAAAGAGAGATTTGGGAGAGATTTCACATACCTAGAGAGATTTGGGAGAGATTTCACATTCTTGGAGAGATTTCTCATACAAAGAGGAGATTTGGGAGAGATTTCTCATACATAGAGAGATTTGGGAGACATTCTTGATAAAGAGAGATAGAGTGAAAACGATTGAGAGATGTTTCGTGTGTGACATTTGTGAGTGTCCGGCTTCGCAATGCAACGTCCATAAACCCCGTTAAGCCTTGTTTAAGGATCTTACACACTCCCGATGAGTATGCAACATTGTTTTATCGGTTTGGTTCGTCATTGACCACAGTTTTAGGTTAAGGAGATCTAGATGTACGTACTTTTCGATTTATGATCTCTCATTAGAATAGCGAGTTGTGAAGTAATTACCTAACGTATGCCCTAGAACCCACAGGCTAATTGAGTCGACCGGTTTGACTTGTTGACTTTAGTTGACTTTGACTTGACCAGAAATTGACGGTTGTCACAATATTGTACTTAAATTGAATGGATATTGGACTACTGAGTGTTAAATGGTAATTTATGGACTTTATTTGAAACGAATAAGAGGATGAGGGACTAAAATCGTTAATGTGGTCAAAAAAATTTAGATTGGATGGAAGCTTATAACCCATGACGTTATTAGTCTCAAACCCTAAACCTAAACATTGGCATCAGCCACCTTTTTTCCAGCCGTTATCACCGCAGTTGAACTCGCCGCCATCACCTTGCCTCGCATGGACGGTCAAGCACCACCGTTGTCGCTTCTTGATGAAAGCTGTTAGAAAAGTTTAGTTATATTCTTGGTGTTTTAACTTGTATCCTCCCCCCCCCCCCCCATTAAACCTTAAGAAAACATGAAAATGTAGGGGTATGAACTCACCTTGAGTGATTTCAGTAGATGGATGATGGAGAAAAGAAGTATTCAACTCAAGAACACTTGGGAGATGCTTGAAGATTTGAGGAGCTAACAACAAATATGACGATATTTGTATAAGAAATCTATGATTTGGATGAAGGATAGTAGAATATCTAAGTGTAGGAGGAAGATACTTACCAAATGTGGAGGAAAAATCTAAGATCAGCCCTTGAATCTTGAATTTCTAGAGAGAGGAAGTGAGAGAGAAAATATGTTTCATCTTTGGTGGAAGAATGAGAAAATGAGAGACGTGTGAGGACAGAGGAGGGTTTTCTTACCCTTGACCAAGTGTGTGGCTGAAAAATGGTGGGAAAAGTACCATGAAATGACTAGGTATGGGCTGACGGTGAATAGTGACATGGAGTGGGTATGAGAGTGGTTGCTTGTGTCATAGAATAAAGAAAAGTCAACACTCCACCTCTTGTACTTCAACCACTTTTCTTGGATAAGGTTTATCCCCAAAAACGTGGATAATTAATACATATGGGGTCTTATATGTTAAAATAAAGTTTTGGGTGAAAATCCCGCGTTAAAACAATTAAAAACGGAGCTAAAATGAAATCGTAGTAAAAAACCGGGAAGAAATGCTCTTCCTGCGAGGCTTCTCGTAAGCAGGCCGAAGGTGGCTAGGTTCGGTCCTTAGAAGGTTGGCACCGAAGGCTCCGGTGAGTCAGGAAGCGTAATGGGGCGAAAGTGGTTAATAGGCGAAATGGAGCGAAATAGACCGAAATGGACCGAAGGTTCGGTCCGAAGGGGAGGGTTCGGTCCCTTATGCGAGGCTCGGTCCGAAGGGAGGGTTCGCTTCTGACAAGTTCGGTTCCTAAGAGGGGTTTCGGGTCCTCAAGAGGGTTCGCATCCTTAAGAGGGTTCGGGTCCTTAAGAGGGGTTTCGGGTCCTTAAGCCCTTTTTATCCATTCTTACCCCGTTATAAGCGGTTGTTGACCCGGTTAAGGGTCGGGATGCCCCGAAAGACTATAAAAAATTTAAGGAACTTTTGAGAGAGATTTCACATTCTTGGAGAGATTTCTCATACAAAGAGAGATTTGGGAGAGATTTCATATTCTTAGAGAGATTTCTCATACAAAGAGAGATTTGGGAGAGATTTCACATACTTAGAGAGATTTAGGAGAGATTTCACATTATTGGAGAGATTTCTCATACAAAGAGAGATTTGGGAGAGATTTCACATATTTAGAGAGATTTGGGAGAGATTTCACATACTTAGAGAGATTTGGGAGATATTTCATATTCTTGGAGAGATTTCTCATACAAAGAGAGATTTGCGAGAGCTTTCACATACTTAGAGAGATTTGGGAGAGATTTCACATTCTTGGAGAGATTTCTCATACAAAGAGGAGATTTGGGAGAGATTTCTCATACATAGAGAGATTTGGGAGAGATTCTTGATAAAGAGAGATAGAGTGAAAACGATTGAGAGATGTTTCGTGTGTGACATTTTTGAGTGTCCGGCTTCGCAATGCAACATCCATAAACCCCGTTAAGCCTTGTTTAAGGATCATACACACTCCCGATTAGTATGCAACATTGTTTTATCGGTTTGGTTCGTCACTTACCATAGTTTTAGGTTAAGGAGATCTAGATGTACGTACTTTTCGATTTATGATCTCTCATTAGAATAGCGAGTTGTGAAGTAATTACCTAACGTATGCCCTAGAACCCACAGGCTAATTGAGTCGACCGGTTTGACTTGTTGACTTTAGTTGACTTTGACTTGACCAGAAATTGACGGTTGTCACAATATTGGACTTAAATTGAAAGGATATTGGACTACTGAGTGCTAAATGGTAATTTATGGACTTTATTTGAAACGAATAAGAGGATGAGGGACTACAATCGTTAATGTGGTCAAAAAAATTTAGATTGGATGGAAGCTTATAACCCATGACGTTATTAGTCTCAAACCCTAAACCTAAACATTGGCATCAACCACCTTTTTTCCAGCCGTTATCACCGCAGTTGAACTCGCCGCCATCACCTTGCCTCGCATGGACGGTCAAGCACCACCGTTGTCGCTTCTTGATGAAAGCTGTTAGATAAGTTTAGTTATATTCTTGGTGTTTTAACTTGTATCCTTCCCCCCCCCCCCCCCCATAAAAACTTAAGAAAACATGAAAATGTAGGGGTATGAACTCACCTTGAGTGATTTCAGTAGATGGATGATGGAGAAAAGAAGTATTCAACTCAAGAACACTTGGGAGATGCTTGAAGATTTGAGGAGCTAACAACAAATATGACGATATTTGTGTAAGAAATCTATGATTTGGATGAAGGATAGTCGAATATCTAAGTGTAGAAGGAAGATACTTACCAAATGTGGAGGAAAAATCTAAGATCAGCCCTTGAATATTGAATTTCTAGAGAGAGGAAGTGAGAGAGAAAATATGTTTGATCTTTGGTGGAAGAATGAGAAAATGAGAGATGTGTGAGGAGAGAGGAGGGTTTTCTTACCCTTGACCAAGTGTGTGGCTGAAAAATGGTGGGAAAAGTACCATGAAATGACTAGGTATGGGCTGATGGTGAATAGTGACATGGAGTGGGTATGAGAGTGGTTGCTTGTGTCATAGAATAAAGAAAAGTCAACACTCCACCTCTTGTACTTCAACCACTCTTCTTGGATAAGGTTTATCCCCAAAAACGTGGATAATTAATACATATGGGGTCTTATATGTTAAAATAAAGTTTTGGGTGAAAATCTCGCGTTAAAACAATTAGAAACGGAGCTAAAATGAAATCGTAGTAAAAAACCGGGAAGAAATGCTCTTCCTGCGAGGCTTCTCGTAAGCAGGCCGAAGGTGGCTAGGTTCGGTCCTTAGAAGGTTGGGACCGAAGGCTCCGGTGAGTCAGGAAGCGTAATGGGGCGAAAGTGGTTAATAGGCGAAATGGAGCGAAATAGACCGAAATGGACCGAAGGTTCGGTCCGAAGGGGAGGGTTCGGTCCCTTATGCGAGGCTCAGTCCGAAGGGAGGGTTCGCTTCTGACAAGTTCGGTTCCTAAGAGGGGTTTCGGGTCCTCAAGAGGGTTCGCGTCCTTAAGAGGGTTCGGGTCCTTAAGAGGGGTTTCGGGTCCTTAAGCCCTTTTTATCCATTCTTACCCCGTTATAAGCGGTTTTTGACCCGGTTAAGGGTCGGGATGCCCCGAAAGACTATAAAAAGTTTAAGGAACTTTTGAGAGAGATTTCACATTCTTGGAGAGATTTCTCATACAAAGAGAGATTTGGGAGAGATTTCATATTCTTAGAGAGATTTCTCATACAAAGAGAGATTTGGGAGAGATTTCACATACTTAGAGAGATTTAGGAGAGATTTCACATTCTTGGAGAGATTTCTCATACAAAGAGAGATTTGGGAGAGATTTCACATACTTAGAGAGATTTGGGAGATATTTCATATTCTTGGAGAGATTTCTCATACAAAGAGAGATTTGGGAGAGATTTCACATACTTAGAGAGATTTGGGAGAGATTTCACATTCTTGGAGAGATTTCTCATACAAAGAGGAGATTTGGGAGAGATTTCTCATACATAGAGAGATTTGGGAGAGATTCTTGATAAAGAGAGATAGAGTGAAAACGATTGAGAGATGTTTCGTGTGTGACATTTGTGAGTGTCCGGCTTCGCAATGCAACGTCCATAAACAACGTTAAGCCTTGTTTAAGGATCTTACACACTCCCGATGAGTATGCAACATTGTTTTATCGGTTTGGTTCGTCACTTACCACAGTTTTAGGTTAAGGAGATCTAGATGTACGTACTTTTCGATTTATGATCTCTCATTAGAATAGCGAGTTGTGAAGTAATTACCTAACGTATGCCCTAGAACCCACAGGCTAATTGAGTCGATCGGTTTGACTTGTTGACTTTAGTTGACTTTAGTTGACTTTGACTTGACCAGAAATTGACGGTTGTCACAATATTGGACTTAAATTGAAAGGATATTGGACTATTGAGTGTTAAATGGTAATTTATGGACTTTATTTGAAACGAATAAGAGGATGAGGGACTAAAATCGTTAATGTGGTCAAAAAAATTTAGATTGGATGGAAGCTTATAACCCATGTCGTTATTAGTCTCAAACCCTAAACCTAAACATTGGCATCAGCCACCTTTTTTCTAGCCGTTATCACCGTAGTTGAACTCGCCGCCATCACCTTGCCTCGCATGGACGGTCAAGCACCACCGTTGTCGCTTCTTGATGAAAGCTGTTAGAAAAGTTTAGTTATATTCTTGGTGTTTTAACTTGTATCCTCCCCCCCCCCCCCATAAAACCTTAAGAAAACATGAAAATGTAGGGGTATGAACTCACCTTGAGTGATTTCAGTAGATGGATGATGGAGAAAAGAAGTATTCAACTCAAGAACACTTGGGAGATGCTTGAAGATTTGAGGAGCTAACAACAAATATGACGATATTTGTGTAAGATATCTATGATTTGGATGAAGGATAGTAGAATATCTAAGTGTAGGAGGAAGATACTTAACAAATGTGGAGGAAAAATCTAAGATCAGCCCTTGAATCTTGAATTTCTAGAGAGAGGAAGTGAGAGAAAAAATATGTTTGATCTTTGGTGGAAGAATGAGAAGATGAGAGACGTGTGAGGAGAGAGGAGGGTTTTCTTACCCTTGACCAAGTGTGTGGCTGAAAAATAGTGGGAAAAGTACCATGAAATGACTAGGTATGGGCTGATGGTGAATAGTGACATGGAGTGGGTATGAGAGTGGTTGCTTGTGTCATAGAATAAAGAAAAGTCAACACTCCACCTCTTCTACTTCAGCCACTCTTCTTGGATAAGGTTTATCCCCAAAATCGTGGATAATTAATACATATGGGGTCTTATATGTTAAAATAAAGTTTTGGGTGAAAATCCCGCGTTAAAACAATTAAAAACGGAGCTAAAATGAAATCGTAGTAAAAAACCGGGAAGAAATGCTCTTCCTGCGAGGCTTCTCGTAAGCAGGCCGAAGGTGGCTAGGTTCGGTCCTTAGAAGGTTGGGACCGAAGGCTCCGGTGAGTCAGGAAGCGTAATGGGGCGAAAGTGGTTAATAGGCGAAATGGAGCGAAATAGACCGAAATGGACCGAAGGTTCGGTCCGAAGGGGAGGGTTCGGTCCCTTATGTGAGGCTCGGTCCGAAGGGAGGGTTCGCTTCTGCAAAGTTCGGTTCCTAAGAGGGGTTTCGGGTCCTCAAGAGGGTTCGGGTCCTTAAGAGGGGTTTCGGGTCCTTAAGCCCTTTTTATCCGTTGTTACCCCCGTTATAAGCGGTTTTTTACCCGATTAAGGGTCGGGATGGCCCGAAAGACTATAAAAAGTTTAAGGAACTTTTGAGAGAGATTTCACATTCTTGGAGAGATTTCTCATGCAAAGAGAGATTTGGGAGAGATTTCATATTCTTAGAGAGATTTCTCATACAAAGAGAGATTTGGGAGAGATTTCACATACTTAGAGAGATTTAGGAGAGATTTCACATTCTTGGAAAGATTTCTCATACAAAGAGAGATTTGGGAGAGATTTCACATACTTAGAGAGATTTGGGAGATATTTCATATTCTTGGAGAGATTTCTCATACAAAGAGAGATTTGGGAGAGATTTCACATACTTAGAGAGATTTGGGAGAGATTTCATCTTCTTGGAGAGATTTCTCATACAAAGAGGAGATTTGGGAGAGATTTCTCATACATAGAGAGATTTGGGAGAGATTCTCGATAAAGAGAGATAGAGTGAAAATGATTGAGAGATGTTTCATGTGTGACATTTGTGAGTGTCCGGCTTCACAATGCAACGTCCATAAACCCTGTTAAGCCTTGTTTAAGGATCTTACATACTCCCGATGAGTATGCAACATTGTTTTATCGGTTTGGTTCGTCACTTACCACAGTTTTAGGTTAAGGAGATCTAGATGTACGTACTTTTCGATTTATGATCTCTCATTAGAATAGCGAGTTGTGAAGTAATTACCTAACGTATGCCGTAGAACCCACAGGCTAGTTGAGTCGACCGGTTGGACTTGTTGACTTTAGTTGACTTTGACTTGACCAGAAATTGACGGTTGTCACAATATTGGACTTAAATTGAAAGGATATTGGACTACTGAGTGTTAAATGGTAATTTATGGACTTTATTTGAAACGAATAAGAGGATGAGGGACTAAAATCGTTAATGTGGTCAAAAAAATTTAGATTGGATGGAAGCTTATAACCCATGACGTTATTAGTCTCAAACCCTAAACCTAAACATTGGCATCAGCCACCTTTTTTCCAGCCGTTATCACTGCAGTTGAACTCGCCGCCATCACCTTGCCTCGCATGGACGGTCAAGCACCACCGTTGTCGCTTCTTGATGAAAGCTGTTAGAAAAGTTTAGTTATATTCTTGGTGTTTTAACTTGTATCCTTCCCCCCCCCCCCCCCATAAAAACTTAAGAAAACAAGAAAATGTAGGGGTATGAACTCACCTTGAGTGATTTCAGTAGATGGATGATGGAGAAAAGAAGTATTCAACTCAAGAACACTTGGGAGATGCTTGAAGATTTGAGGAGCTAACAACAAATATGACGATGTTTGTGTAAGAAATCTATGATTTGGATGAAGGATAGTAGAATATCTAAGTGTAGGAGGAAGATACTTACCAAATGTGGAGGAAAAATCTAAGATCAGCCCTTGAATCTTGAATTTCTAGAGAGAGGAAGTGAGAGAGAAAATATGTTTGATCTTTGGTGGAAGAATGAGAAAATGAGAGACGTGTGAGGAGAGAGGAGGGTTTTGTTACCCTTGACCAAGTGTGTGGCTGAAAAATGGTGGGAAAAGTACCATGAAATGACTAGGTATGGGCTGATGGTGAATAGTGACATGGAGTGGGTATGAGAGTGGTTGCTTGTGTCATAGAATAAAGAAAAGTCAACACTCCACCTCTTGTACTTCACCCACTCTTCTTGGATAAGGTTTATCCCCAAAAACATGGATAATTAATACATATGGAGCCTTATATGTTAAAATAAAGTTTTGGGTGAAAATCCTGCGTTAAAACAATTAAAAACAGAGCTAAAATGAAATCGTAGTAAAAAACCGGGAAGAAACGCTCTTCCTGCGAGGCTTCTCGTAAGCAGGCCGAAGGTGGCTAGGTTCGGTCCTCAGAAGGTTGGGACCGAAGGCTCCGGTGAGTCAGGAAGCGTAATGGGGCGAAAGTGGTTAATAGGCGAAATGGAGCGAAATAGACCGAAATGGACCGAAGGTTCGGTCCGAAGGGGAGGGTTCGGTCCCTTATGCGAGGCTCGGTCCGAAGGGAGGGTTCGCTTCTGACAAGTTCGGTTCCTAAGAGGGGTTTCGGGTCCTCAAGAGGGTTCGGGTCCTTAAGAGGGTTCGGATCCTTAAGAGGGGTTTTGGGTCCTTAAGCCCTTTTTATCCGTTCTTACCCCGTTATAAGCGGTTTTTGACCAGGTTAAGGGTCGGGATGGCCCGAAAGACTATAAAAAGTTTAAGGAACTTGTGAGAGAGATTTCACATTCTTGGAGAGATTTCTCATGCAAAGAGAGATTTGGGAGAGATTTCATATTCTTAGAGAGATTTCTCATACAACGAAAGATTTGGGAGAGATTTCACATACTTTGAGAGATTTAGGAGAGATTTCACATTCTTGGAGAGATTTCTCATACAAAGAGAGATTTGGGAGAGATTTTACATACTTAGAGAGATTTGGGAGAGATTTTACATACTTAGAGAGATTTGGGAGATATTTCATATTCTTGGAGAGATTTCTCATACAAAGAGAGATTTGGGAGAGATTTCACATACTTAGAGAGATTTGGGAGAGATTTCACATTCTTGGAGAGATTTCTCATACAAAGAGGAGATTTGGGAGAGATTTCTCATACATAGAGAGATTTGGGAGAGATTCTCGATAAAGAGAGATAGAGTGAAAACGATTGAGAGATGTTGCGTGTGTGACATTTGTGAGTGTCTGGCTTCGCAATGCAACGTCCATAAACCCCGTTAAGCCTTGTTTAAGGATCTTACACACTCCCGATGAGTATGCAACATTGTTTTATCGGTTTGGTTCGTCACTTACCACAGTTTTTGGTTAAGGAGATCTAGATGTACGTACTTTTCGATTTATGATCTCTCATTAGAATAGCGAGTTGTGAAGTAATTACCTAACGTATGCCCTAGAACCCACAGGCTAATTGAGTCGACCGGTTTGACTTGTTGACTTTAGTTGACTTTGACTTGACCAGAAATTGACGGTTGTCACAATATTGGACTTAAATTGAAAGGATATTGGACTACTGAGTGTTAAATGGTAATTTATGGACTTTATTTGAAACGAATCAGAGGATGAGGGACTAAAATCGTTAATGTGGTCAAAAAAATTTAGATTGGATGGAAGCTTATAACCCATGACGTTATTAGTCACAAACCCTAAACCTAAACATTGGCATCAGCCACCTTTTTTCCAGCCGTTATCACCGCAGTTGAACTCGCCGCCATCACCTTGCCTCGCATGGACGGTCAAGCACCACCGTTGTCGCTTCTTGATGAAAGCTGTTAGAAAAGTTTAGTTATATTCTTGGTGTTTTAATTTGTATCCTCCCCCCCCCCCATAAAACCTTTAGAAACATGAAAATGTAGGGGTATGAACTCACCTTGAGTGATTTCAGTAGATGGATGATGGAGAAAAGAAGTATTCAACTCAAGAACACTTGGGAGATGCTTGAAGATTTGAGGAGCTAACAACAAATATGACGATATTTGTGTAAGAAATCTATGATTTGGATGAAGGATAGTCGAATATCTTAGTGTAGAAGTAAGATACTTACCAAATGTGGAGGAAAAATCTAAGATCAGCCCTTGAATATTGAATTTCTAGAGAGAGGAAGTGAGAGAGAAAATATGTTTGATCTTTGGTGGAAGAATGAGAAAATGAGAGATGTGTGAGGAGAGAGGAGGGTTTTGTTACCCTTGACCAAGTGTGTGGCTGAAAAATGGTGGGAAAAGTACCATGAAATGACTAGGTATGGGCTGATGGTGAATAGTGACATGGAGTGGGTATGAGAGTGGTTGTTGTTGGGTTTTGAGCATTCTAACACTCCTAAGTGTACATGCAACCCTAAATACCTTGGATCTATGTTTTCTCTATTATACATGCAAATAAGAACTTCCAAGGTATTATCCTAATCTAGCATACAAAACAATAACTATAGCAAGATAGAATACATACCTCTTTGGAGAAGAAAGTCTTCATGAAGCTAGAGTGCCTAGTGCCCCAAGTGTGACACCTCAAATGGAATCACAATCATCAAAACACTTGGAATGACTTGAGAGAAAACCCACACTTCATGTAATCGGCTAGCCCTTCTAGTACACCCACTAGTGCCGATTTTGGTGAATAATATGATGCTTATATAGTGTTACAATTAGGGCAAACCCTAATTGTCATGACTTTCCATTTCCTTGGATCCATGGGTACAAATACACCATGGAGCATCCATGGACCATCCTATGGGTTTTAGCCCAACTTGATTATCCATGGAGCATTAGCCCACTATACAAGTATGGATGATTTACACAATCAACCCATATATTTAATTAGTCTTCTTTTGATCACTTAATTAATCCTAGATTAATTCTTGATCAATACTAATTAAATAATCTTATCATTCTTATTATTAATATACTAGAACTTATAATATATTAATAACCATAAGTGTCTTATTTCTCTCATTCAAGTGCATGATGGTATGCAACCCAAATGGACCATGCCGGGTCGGGTCAAGTCTTACCAAATATAGTTATGGACTTAGACATTAATCCAACAGTCTCCCACTTGGATAAGTCTAAAACTATTATTGCGTATGACTTCAGGAACCAACCGGCAATCGTAGCTCTCAAAAGCTTCTGTCGAACTCTGACCTTGTCGATGAACTCTGACCTTTGTCAGTGACTTGTCCATTAGATAAGGGATCATATATTCCTCCATTCTAGATATCATATGGACTGAGACATGGATTATAATCATTCTCTCTGTCCATTTGTTGTTTCCCGATTTCCGATTTATGACGACTGACTAATTGAACAAATCAAATCAGTCCTGGCCCGGCCGAGCACTTCCATTTGTCATCATCAAATCATCGAGGGGCCCACAGATATCGCTTTTATCCCGAAGGTAAAAGGAACGGATAAACTTCGACTCATATGGCTTGTTCTACTACTTGTTGAATCATACACAAAGGCACGTTTTATAGCACAGAGTTACCAAATGCGGTTTCGTGCAATCAATGTACTATCAACTCATAGTAACAACTCATATCTCTAGGTTTAAAGAATATAAGATATTATCGTCTCATGATCACTCGTGATAAAATCCATGAAGTGATTCCAATGAGCGCGGGTTGAATCCAATACTCAGAACTTATGAGCACTCATGATTGTTGTAGCCTTGTCCAACACCTTAGACCTCTACAACCCATCATGACAGTCTTAATTCATATCTACTTCCAAAATATGACCGACTGTGGATGGTTTGAATAACTTAGTCATTCCGGAAGAATAACCCAGTTTATTCGGGAAGTCAAAACATGCAAAGTGAAACACAATAATAATTGAATCCAATATGGTATCAACCCTTTGAACATAAATAAAACACCTTTTATTTATCACCATATGATTACACATTATTCATTGTACACTGTTTCAGCTATCAACTTTATTCTTGAATTTAAAACAATAGTTGTCCCATGCTCCAAGCATGTACACTATGTTTTTCTCAAACACTAGTCATGCCATACACCAAGTATGCATACTATGTTTGTCTATGATCTTTACTTTGTGAACTAGATCAATTGAACATAACTTCAATGATTCTCTTTTCACACTCCCAAATCCTTACTGCAAATGCAAGAATTCCAAATTCATGCCATTTACTGAAATCTGTTGGATTCTAAACTTATATGCACTGATCCTCTTGTAATGATTATGCACAAAGTCAGAAAGACTTGACAACAATCATTACAGAGTATTCCAAAGGAGATCGTTTCCTTGGAAACATCCTTCTTGCAATAAGTTTCCTTAATCTTACACAGATTGAAAATTCTAACTTTTAAACATTTCCAGATTCCATTTTGACTATCGCTTCTGAACAAGAGTTGCCTCCTTACAGATTATGTCAATATGGTCCTTCTAGAATTATCAATATACTTCCAATTGTCCTTGAGTAACCAATCTTTGGTAAACCTTAGATTGTCCTCGACAATTGTTTAATCCTTTTAGTCATATCCAGTTCTAAACCTTTTCCCTTCTTAATGCCCCAGGCATTTGGAAAATTTTAGAACGGATGAATATAGCACATGTAATCGATCCTATATCCGAAGCATATGGGACACGATTCATGATGTCTTACATAAAGACTAAACCAGTCTTTTGCTATAACATTTCCATTTCAATTTGCGAAGTTCTCATAATTTAGATTATGAAAAGGGATGCCGTAATCATAATCGAATTTTAGAACGCAAATAATGGACTCATATACAGAATTTCCTTATGTTGAGCCATTCCAACATGAAATTCATATATATCCTTGACTAAATGATTAAAACCTCAGATCTAAACCTTATAGATTTGATATGAAGTATAATTTCCTCTCCCTTAATTATAGCAAAACAACTTTTTCCCAATTGAAACTTTTGTTTTCTATAATTAACATTGCTAGCTTGCAATACTTAACATAATTATCATGCTCCCACTAACATGATGATTATTAGCATAACACTTATGCTCCCACTAGCTTTGACATGTACTCAGAAATCAGCTGGACTTCTAGAAATCAATACTTCATTGACTTTCTTACCAAAGTTCAGATTTCTGATGCTAGATTGTTTTGATAAAGCTGTATCAAAATCATACACCTTCCCTTAGATAGCACACTTGTGAGTCTAAACAATTATGAAGAGGTATGCCGTAATCATAATGGTTAGACCTTTTTGCCACTTCTCACAAGTCCAGGTTAGTGTGCCGGTTAACCACACGCGCTCCACTAACGACTTTGAGAATGCAAATATCACAATTGCTATCTAGCTAAAATCTACTTAGTGAAAGTGTTTCATCACCATCATTTTCATGAATCGGAGAGAAACCTTATGACACTTAGATTTAATGGTGTATGAGTTCCTACCCATATGAACTGTCAAAATCATAATCATAAGACAAAGATAATGACAAATCCAAAACCATATGGATTGAACTCAATCTTAACTTCTTGCCACCTGGCAGCTCAAGGGCCTACCATTGCTTCCAAGTTGTTGTGCAACAAATTGAGAACTCTAAGAACTCATATGCAAAGCCAACTTTAACTGGAATGGGCACAGATATGTCAACACGATAGGTTATAAACCTCAAGTCGTGTGCTAGTGAAGAACTTCAGGTTTTACTCTTGATTAGTTCTTAAGACTCCCACTGTCCTCTTGACATATAAGACTCCCTTGTCAAATATCCAAGAGATAGTGAGGATTCTAATCAAGACAAACACTTCACACAATTGGCCTAAGTTGGTCTTTGTTTTATCCAAAACATCACAACTTACCAATTTCAAATGTACAAGAGTAGAAAATTACTCTTACATTTGACAAGTGTTTTAAACCTTCTTTTGAGACATGTCACTCAAGTTACAATCTTGGAGTATGACTCTAAGACTTGTATTGGAACGAAGTATGACTCATCTTCTTGATTTAACCATTTCAACAATTCAAGATCCCTCTTCTTAGTCATAAGAATGCACTAAGATTTCCTTAGAGAACTAATTGTGATATGGTTTCTTAATCATTAAGATGATCACAAAACTGATACTAAAGTACTCTCCCATCTTTTCAGATTTGAGAAACTTTTATCCTTCTGCCTAATTTGATTCTTCTTATCGATCTTTTGTGGTGGACTTAATCAGTGCACAAGAATGTGTACTCGATCCCTAAGTCCTTTACTTGACTCACACATCCATGTGAATAAGTAATTAGTCTTAATTTTCCAAAACTTGAAAGTTCTCATTCATCATGCTATACAACTTGCATGATTCCAAGTTCCGGTCCACTTGAAACTTGGGTGATGAGAATCTTTCCTTATTTGGTAAATTTAGACATTACCACAAATGAAAGAATCAATTTCATATTTCCAGTCTTGCTCCTAATGGAATCTTATAAGCAACAAAAATTTCCACAGATGCCATTGTAAGGATATTTTAAAATAAATAAAATAAAAAATTTCCTTTTATTTTAAAACTTTGCGGAAAAACTATCCTTACAATCCATATGAAAACTTGTTGTTATCTATTCCTAAGCAATATCTCATAACTCCTAAGAAGTAGCTCAAGAATCCGATTTTTCAAACTATGCGATAGAAATCCATCTATGCGATCAGATTCAGCATATTCTTCCTTTAAGTTTCTTCACTTTCCTTTGATTCTTAAACCATCACCATGCGACCCAGTCACATCATGTATCAAGAATCTCAGAATAGAAACTTAACAGAGTTAGATAGTGGATTTTACCTGAAGTAGAGTCAAACTTATTGACTTTAACATCCTTAGGTAAATTTGGCAGCTTCGCAACCAATGCCCCTTCCTTTGGCAATATAAACATATGGACCCTTTGATAATGGTACACGGGACTATCACAGACTTAGCTTTTCTCTTTACCATTTGGTCAACCGAGTTGACTATGGCCAATCCCTTCCATTGGGAAGAGAATGCTTTACTGGATAACCAATGTCATCATTATCAATGTCCATAAAGTTTTAGGAAGTTGATCTTAGCAAATAGATAAGATCATTAAGGGTCTTGTCATAGTTTGTTTCATAGGTGTCCCAAAGGAACTCACTATGTGACTTAGAAAGTGATTGAACCACCAACTTTCTCAAGACTTTGACACCCAACTCTCCCGGCTTGTCAATATGTGACTACATCTCCAAGATGTGATCACACCTAGACCTTGCCTTGCCAATAGGGCTTGAGTGACCTTAAAATTTTCAAGAACTTGTGGGTTGGGGAGAATAATTGGAGGAGGTGAAAGAAGTATGATTTCCAAAGGACATCATCTTCATTTAGGAAATCTTGTTTCACTAGATTTGGGAAGATCATAGGTGTCCAAACCAGACATCTTTTGGGAGATATTCAAGATAGTTGATTTAAAGTCCTTAATATGACACCCAATATGAAATATTAAGGCTAGGACCCAACAAACTATTTTATAACCTAGAAGAGGTATGCCGTAATCCAAGCTATAAAATATTTGAAGGTAGGTGAATGACGATTCACCAATTTCCACCAAGATAAACGAAATGTATTATTAGGTTTTAATTGGTTTTGAAACTCCTAGATCTTTGAGATTCATTGAACTTTTCAAAGGCATGTTTCAATCTCGAGTGTGCCCTTCAGGTTTTGTGACTGGGATGCCGAGGATCACAAAACAAGGTGTGAAGTAACCATGCAAATCACTTGGTACCCTTAATAAATTACCCCTCAATCGATGTGCCGGTTAACCACACACGCTCCATCGATACTATGATAAATATTAAGTCACCCTTTACCTACCTTGTTAAGTCCAAGTTAGTGTGCCGGTTAACCACACACGCTCCACTAACGACTTAGACAAAGTGTAAAGTGTAATTTCATGGATTAGCACCTTATTCACATTTTTCCTAAGTAACTAAGATTGGGTATTATTAAGAGTTTAGTTACTTAGTATTATCATTAATACTTTTAATGAAGGGAGAATTCTAGTCCTGTCAAACCCGTTCGGCTAACGACCCTCCACCAGTCAAGCAAGCGGTGGGTGAGAGTGGACACCCATTAAGTTGCCATTTTATAGGCAACAACCTTATACCCACCTTATAGACCGGCTTCGTGAATGAGGCGTACTAGCGGTAAGACTGACTTTACTCTTATACATATATATTATTAACTTATAATATTATAAAGTATAAGGGTTGAATTTTAACTTTTAAAATTCTAAGGGCTAACTTGGAATTAAAGTATTCATAAGTGAAAACTTTACAAATTCCAAAACTTGAGGGCAAGTTTTGAAACTATTCAAAACTAATTAATTCCATAACTTATGTGTTTAAAGTAGTTTTAATCCAAAAACTCTTCAAGTTCCATAACTTGAGGACAAGTTATGGAAGACTTTAAACTAATAAAAGAACTAACTTTTCCTTTATTTTATAACTTATGGATTTAATTATGGTTACATATTTTTCTTTAATGAAGTGACTCTTGAACTTTCATAACTTGAGGACAAGTTATGGAGTCATAAAAAAATTTATTCAATGACACAAGACTCTTCATTTTGTAACCATTGCCAACTTTTATGAATTTTATGAGTCTTTAATGTGACTCTTCATGTAACTTGAGGACAAGTTACACAAACACATTTTATACTCAACTCTTAGATTAAAATGGATTGAAAACAACTATTTCACTCAACATTTCTATTAATCTAAGCAATTCATAAAAACAAGATAATTCAAATCAAACTTTTTCATGTAATTAGTCTAAACCTTAAACTAATACAAAACATGAATCTATTGACAATTATCTTTGAAAATGGATTAGCATGAACATTACCACATCAAAAACAAGTTTATAAGATCAAAACAACTTAGGGTAATGTTCCTAGTCCATTTCTAGCCAAAAAACTCGAAAATATGCTGTCTGGGGGTCCAACTCGTCGAGTGCATGAACAAACTCGGCGAGTTGGATCGAATTCATCACTTTTTAGGCATGGACTCGTCGAGTCTCCTGATGGACTCGCCGAGTCTGATGGCCAGACAGCACCAGATTCGTTTTTTCAGCTTCTATTGCAGGTATAACAAGAAAACAAGCCTAGGCTCTGATACCACTGTTGGGTTTTGAGCATTCTAACACTCCTAAGTGTACATGCAACCCTAAATACCTTGGATCTATGTTTTCTCTATTATACATGCAAATAAGAACTTCCAAGGTATTATCCTAATCTAGCATACAAAACAATAACTATAGCAAGATAGAATACATACCTCTTTGGAGAAGAAAGTCTTCATGAAGCTAGAGTGCCTAGTGCCCCAAGTGTGACACCTCAAATGGAATCACAATCATCAAAACACTTGGAATGACTTGAGAGAAAACCGACACTTCATGAAATCGGCTAGCCCTTCTAGTACACCCACTAGTGCCGATTTTGGTGAATAATATGATGCTTATATAGTGTTACAATTAGGGCAAACCCTAATTGTCATGACTTTCCATTTCCTTGGATCCATGGGTACAAATACACCATGGAGCATCCATGGACCATCCTATGGGTTTTAGCCCAACTTGATTATCCATGGAGCATTAGCCCACTATACAAGTATGGATGATTTACACAATCAACCCATATATTTAATTAGTCTTCTTTTGATCACTTAATTAATCCTAGATTAATTCTTGATCAATACTAATTAAATAATCTTATCATTCTTATTATTAATATACTAGAACTTATAATATATTAATAACCATAAGTGTCTTATTTCTCTCATTCAAGTGCATGATGGTATGCAACCCAAATGGACCATGCCGGGTCGGGTCAAGTCTTACCAAATATAGTTATGGACTTAGACATTAATCCAACAGTTGCTTGTGTCATAGAATAAAGAAAAGTCAACACTCCACCTCTTGTACTTCACCCACTCTTCTTGGATAAGGTTTATCCCCAAAAACGTGGATAATTAATAACATATGGGGCCTTGTATGTTAAAAGAAAGTTTTGGGTGAAAATCCCGCGTTAAAACAATTAAAAACGGAGCTAAATTGAAATCGTAGTAAAAAACCGGGAAGAAATGCTCTTCCTGCGAGGCTTCTCGTAAGCAGGCCGAAGGTGGCTACGTTCGGTCCTTAGAAGGTTGGGACCGAAGGCTCCGGTGAGTCAGGAAGCGTAATGGGGCGAAAGTGGTTAATAGGTGAAATGGAGCGAAATAGACCGAAATGGACCGAAGGTTCGGTCCGAAGGGGAGGGTTCGGTCCCTTATGCGAGGCTCGGTCCGAAGGGAGGGTTCGCTTCTGACAAGTTCGGTTCCTAAGAGGGGTTTCGGGTCCTCAAGAGGGTTCGGGTCCTTAAGAGGGTTCGGGTCCTTAAGAGGGGTTTCGGGTCCTTATGCCCTTTTTATCCGTTCTTACCCCGTTATAAGCGGTTTTTGACCCGGTTAAGGGTCGGGATGGCCCGAAAGACTATAAAAAGTTTAAGGAACTTTTGAGAGAGATTTCACATTCTTGGAGAGATTTCTCATGCAAAGAGAGATTTGGGAGAGATTTCATATTCTTAGAGAGATTTCTCATACAACGAGAGATTTGGGAGAGATTTCACATACTTAGAGAGATTTAGGAGAGATTTCACATTCTTGGAGACATTTCTCATACAAAGAGAGATTTGGGAGAGATTTCACATACTTAGAGAGATTTGGGAGATATTTCATATTCTTGGAGAGATTTCTCATACAAAGAGAGATTTGGGAGAGATTTCACATACTTAGAGAGATTTGGGAGAGATTTCACATTCTTGGAGAGATTTCTCATACAAAGAGGAGATTTAGGAGAGATTTCTCATACATAGAGAGATTTGGGAGAGATTCTCGATAAAGAGAGATAGAGTGAAAACGATTGAGAGATGTTTCGTGTGTGACATTTGTCAGTGTCCGGCTTCGCAATGCAACGTCCATAAACCCCGTTAAGCCTTGTTTAAGGATCTTACACACTCCCGATGAGTATGCAACATTGTTTTATCGGTTTGGTTCGTCACTTACCATAGTTTTTGGTTAAGGAGATCTAGATGTACGTACTTTTCGATTTATGATCCCTCATTAGAATAACGAGTTGTGAAGTAATTACCTAACGTATGCCCTAGAACCCACAGGCTAATTGAGTCGACCGGTTTGACTTGTTGACTTTAGTTGACTTTGACTTGACCAGAAATTGCCGGTTGTCACAATATTGGACTTAAATTGAAAGGATATTGGACTACTGAGTGTTAAATGGTAATTTATGGACTTTATTTGAAACGAATAAGAGGATGAGGGACTAAAATCGTTAATGTGGTCAAAAAAATTTAGATTGGATGGAAGCTTATAACCCATGACGTTATTAGTCACAAACCCTAAACCTAAACATTGGCATCAGCCACCTTTTTTCCAGCCGTTATCACCGCAGTTGAACTCGCCGCCATCACCTTGCCTCGCATGGACGGTCAAGCACCACCGTTGTCGCTTCTTGATGAAAGCTGTTAGAAAAGTTTAGTTATATTCTTGGTGTTTTAACTTGTATCCTCCACCCCCCCCCTCCATAAAACCTTAAGAAAACATGAAAATGTAGGGGTATGAACTCACCTTGAGTGATTTCAGTAGATGGATGATGGAGAAAAGAAGTATTCAACTCAAGAACACTTGGGAGATGCTTGAAGATTTGAGGAGCTAACAACAAATGTGATGATATTTGTGTAAGAAATCTATGATTTGGATGAAGGATAGTAGAATATCTAAGTGTAGGAGGAAGATACTTACCAAATGTGGAGGAAAAATCTAAGATCAACCCTTGAATCTTGAATTTCTAGAGAGAGGAAGTGAGAGAGAAAATATGTTTGATCTTTGGTGGAAGAATGAGAAAATGAGAGATGTGTGAGGAGAGAGGAGGGTTTTCTTACCCTTGACCAAGTGTGTGGCTGAAAAATGGTGGGAAAAGTACCATGAAATGACTAGGTATGGGCTGATGGTGAATAGTGACATGGAGTGGGTATGAGAGTGGTTGCTTGTGTCATAAAATAAAGAAAAGTCAACACTCCACCTCTTGTACTTCACCCACTCTTCTTGGATAAGGTTTATCCCCAAAAACGTGGATAATTAATACATATGGGGCCTTATATGTTAAAATAAAGTTTTGGGTGAAAATCCCGCGTTAAAACAATTAAAAACGGAGCTAAAATGAAATCGTAGTAAAAAACCGGGAAGAAATGCTCTTCCTGCGAGGCTTCTCGTAAGCAGGCCGAAGGTGGCTAGGTTCGGTCCTTAGAAGGTTGGGACCGAAGCCTCCGGTGAGTCAGGAAGCGTAATGGGGCGAAAGTGGTTAATAGGCGAAATGGAGCGAAATAGACCGAAATGGACCGAAGGTTCGGTCCGAAGGGGAGGGTTCGGTCCCTGATGCGAGGCTCGGTCCGAAGGGAGGGTTCGCTTCTGACAAGTTCGGTTCCTAAGAGGGGTTTCGGGTCCTCAAGAGGGTTCGGGTCCTTAAGAGGGTTCGGGTCCTTAAGAGGGGTTTCGGGTCCTTAAGCCCTTTTTATCCGTTCTTACCCCGTTATAAGCGGTTTTTGACCCGGTTAAGGGTCGGGATGGCCTGAAAGACTATAAAAAGTTTAAGGAACTTTTGAGAGAGATTTCACATTCTTGGAGAGATTTCTCATGCAAAGAGAGATTTGGGAGAGATTTCACATTCTTAGAGAGATTTCTCATACAAAGAGAGATTTGGGAGAGATTTCACATACTTAGAGAGATTTAGGAGAGATTTCACATTCTTGGAGAGATTTCTCATACAAAGAGAGATTTGGGAGAGATTTCACATACTTAGAGAGATTTGGGAGATATTTCATATTCTTGGAGAGATTTCTCATACAAAGAGAGATTTGGGAGAGATTTCACATACTTAGAGAGATTTGGGAGAGATTTCACATTCTTGGAGAGATTTCTCATACAAAGAGGAGATTTGGGAGAGATTTCTCATACATAGAGAGATTTAGGAGAGATTCTCGATAAAGAGAGATAGAGAGAAAACGATTGAGAGATGTTTCGTGTGTGACATTTGTGAGTGTCCGGCTTCGCAATGCAACGTCCATAAACCCCGTTAAGCCTTGTTTAAGGATCTTACACACTCTCGATGAGTATGCAACATTGTTTTATCGGTTTGGTTCGTCACTTACCACAGTTTTAGGTTAAGGAGATCTAGATGTACGTACTTTTCGATTTATGATCTCTCATTAGAATAGCGAGTTGTGAAGTAATTACCTAACGTATGCCCTAGAACCCACAGGCTAATTGAGTCGACCGGTTTGACTTGTTGACTTTAGTTGACTTTGACTTGACCAGAAATTGACGGTTGTCACAATATTGGACTTAAATTGAAAGGATATTGGACTACTGAGTGTTAAATGGTAATTTATGGACTTTATTTGAAACGAATAAGAGGATGAGGGACTAAAATCGTTAATGTGGTCAAAAAAATTTAGATTGGATGGAAGCTTATAACCCATGACGTTATTAGTCTCAAACCCTAAACCTAAACATTGGCATCAGCCACCTTTTTTCCAGCCGTTATCACCGCAGTTGAACTCGCCGCCATCACCTTGCCTCGCATGGACGGTCAAGCACCACCGTTGTCGCTTCTTGATGAAAGCTGTTAGAAAAGTTTAGTTATATTCTTGGTGTTTTAACTTGTATCCTCCCCCCCCCCCATAAAACCTTAAGAAAACATGAAAATGTAGGGGTATGAACTCACCTTGAGTGATCTCAGTAGATGGATGATGGAGAAAAGAAGTATTCAACTCAAGAACACTTGGGAGATGCTTGAAGATTTGAGGAGCTAACAACAAATATGACGATATTTGTGTAAGAAATCTATGATTTGGATGAAGGATAGTAGAATATCTAAGTGTAGGAGGAAGATACTTACCAAATGTGGAGGAAAAATCTAAGATCAGCCCTTGAATCTTGAATTTCTAGAGAGAGGAAGTGAGAGAGAAAATATGTTTGATCTTTGGTGGAAGAATGAGAAAATGAGAGATGTGTGAGGAGAGAGGAGGGTTTTCTTACCCTTGACCAAGTGTGTGGCTGAAAAATGGTGGGAAAAGTACCATGAAATGACTAGGTATGGGCTGATGGTGAATAGTGACATGGAGTGGGTATGAGAGTGGTTGCTTGTGTCATAGAATAAAGAAAAGTCAACACTCCACCTCTTGTACTTCACCCACTCTTCTTGGATAAGGTTTATCCCCAAAAACGTGGATAACTAATACATATGGGGCCATATATGTTAAAATAAAGTTTTGGGTGAAAATCCCGCGTTAAAACAATTAAAAACGGAGCTAAATTGAAATCGTAGTAAAAAACCGGGAAGAAATGCTCTTCCTGCGAGGCTTCTCGTAAGCAGGCCGAAGGTGGCTACATTCGGTCCTTAGAAGGTTGGGACCGAAGGCTCCGGTGAGTCAGGAAGCGTAATGGGGCGAAAGTGGTTAATAGGTGAAATGGAGTGAAATAGATCGAAATGGACCGAAGGTTCGGTCCGAAAGGGAGGGTTTGGTCCCTTATGCGAGGCTCGGTCCGAAGGGAGGGTTCGCTTCTGACAAGTTCGGTTCCTAAGAGGGGTTTTGGGTCCTCAAGAGGGTTCGGGTCCTTAAGAGGGTTCGGGTCCTTAAGAGGGGTTTCGGGTCCTTAAGCCCTTTTTATCCGTTCTTACCCCGTTATAAGCGGTTTTTGACCCGGTTAAGGGTCGGGATGGCCCGAAAGACTATAAAAAGTTTAAGGAACTTTTGAGAGAGATTTCACATTCTTGGAGAGATTTCTCATGCAATGAGAGATTTGGGAGAGATTTCTCATACAACGAGAGATTTGGGAGAGATTTCACATATTAGAGAGATTTAGGAGAGATTTCACATTCTTGGAGAGATTTCTCATACAAAGAGAGATTTGGGAGAGATTTCACATACTTAGAGAGATTTGGGAGAGATTTCACATTCTTGGAGAGATTTCTCATACAAAGAGGAGATTTAGGAGAGATTTCTCATACACAGAGAGATTTGGGAGAGATTCTCGATAAAGAGAGATAGAGTGAAAACGATTGAGAGATGTTTCGTGTGTGACATTTGTGAGTGTCCGGATTCGCAATGCAACGTCCATAAACCCCGTTAAGCCTTGTTTAAGGATCTTACACACTCCCGATGAGTATGCAACATTGTTTTATCGGTTTGGTTCGTCACTTACCACAGTTTTAGGTTAAGGAGATCTAGATGTACGTACTTTTCGATTTATGATCTCTCATTAGAATAGCGAGTTGTGAAGTAATTACCTAACGTATGCCCTAGAACCCACAGGCTAATTGAGTCGACCGGTTTGACTTGTTGACATTAGTTGACTTTGACTTGACCAGAAATTGACGGTTGTCACAATATTGGACTTAAATTGAAAGGATATTGGACTACTGAGTGTTAAATGGTAATTTATGGACTTTATTTGAAACGAATAAGAGGATGAGGGACTAAAATCGTTAATGTGGTCAAAAAAATTTAGATTGGATGGAAGCTTATAACCCATGACGTTATTAGTCTCAAACCCTAAACCTAAACATTGGCATCAGCCACCTTTTTTCCAGCCGTTATCACCGCAGTTGAACTAGCCGCCATCACCTTGCCTCGCATGGACGGTCAAGCACCACCGTTGTCGCTTCTTGATGAAAGCTGTTAGAAAAGTTTAGTTATATTCTTGGTGTTTTAACTTGTATCCTCCCCCCCCCCCCCATAAAACCTTAAGAAAACATGAAAATGTAGGGGTATGAACTCACCTTGAGTGATCTCAGTAGATGGATGATGGAGAAAAGAAGTATTCAACTCAAGAACACTTGGGAGATGCTTGAAGATTTGAGGAGCTAACAACAAATATGACGATATTTGTGTAAGAAATCTATGATTTGGATGAAGGATAGTAGAATATCTAAGTGTAGGAGGAAGATACTTACCAAATGTGGAGGAAAAATCTAAGATCAGCCCTTGAATCTTGAATTTCTAGAGAGAGGAAGTGAGAGAGAAAATATGTTTGATCTTTGGTGGAAGAATGAGAAAATGAGAGATGTGTGAGGAGAGAGGAGGGTTTTCTTACCCTTGACCAAGTGTGTGGCTGAAAAATGGTGGGAAAAGTACCATGAAATGACTAGGTATGGGCTGATGGTGAATAGTGACATGGAGTGGGTATGAGAGTGGTTGCTTGTGTCATAAAATAAAGAAAAGTCAACACTCCACCTCTTGTACTTCACCCACTCTTCTTGGATAAGGTTTATCCCCAAAAACGTGGATAATTAATACATATGGGGCCTTATATGTTAAAATAAAGTTTTGGGTGAAAATCCCGCGTTAAAACAATTAAAAACGGAGCTAAAATGAAATCGTAGTAAAAAACCGGGAAGAAATGCTCTTCCTGCGAGGCTTCTCGTAAGCAGGCCGAAGGTGGCTAGGTTCGGTCCTTAGAAGGTTGGGACCGAAGCCTCCGGTGAGTCAGGAAGCGTAATGGGGCGAAAGTGGGTAATAGGCAAAATGGAGCGAAATAGACCGAAATGGACCGAAGGTTCGGTCCGAAGGGGAGGGTTTGGTCCCTTATGCGAGGCTCGGTCCGAAGGGAGGGTTCGCTTCTGACAAGTTCGGTTCCTAAGAGGGGTTTCGGGTCCTCAAGAGGGTTCGGGTCCTTAAGAGGGTTCGGGTCCTTAAGAGGGGTTTCGGGTCCTTAAGCCCTTTTTATCCGTTCTTACCCCGTTATAAGCGGTTTTTGACCCGGTTAAGGGTCGGGATGGCCCGAAAGACTATAAAAAGTTTAAGGAACTTTTGAGAGAGATTTCACATTCTTGGAGAGATTTCTCATGCAAAGAGAGATTTGGGAGACATTTTACATTCTTAGAGAGATTTCTCATACAAAGAGAGATTTGGGAGAGATTTCACATATTAGAGAGATTTAGGAGAGATTTCACATTCTTGGAGAGATTTCTCATACAAAGAGAGATTTGGGAGAGATTTCACATACTTAGAGAGATTTGGGAGATATTTCATATTCTTGGAGAGATTTCTCATACAAAGAGAGATTTGGGAGAGATTTCACATACTTAGAGAGATTTGGGAGAGATTTCACATTCTTGGAGAGATTTCTCATACAAAGAGGAGATTTAGGAGAGATTTCTCATACACAGAGAGATTTGGGAGAGATTCTTGATAAAGAGAGATAGAGTGAAAACGATTGAGAGATGTTTCGTGTGTGACATTTGTGAGTGTCCGGATTCGCAATGCAACGTCCATAAACCCCGTTAAGCCTTGTTTAAGGATCTTACACACTCCCGATGAGTATGCAACATTGTTTTATCGGTTTGGTTCGTCACTTACCACAGTTTTAGGTTAAGGAGATCTAGATGTACGTACTTTTCGATTTATGATCTCTCATTAGAATAGCGAGTTGTGAAGTAATTACCTAACGTATGCCCTAGAACCCACAGGCTAATTGAGTCGACCGGTTTGACTTGTTGACTTTAGTTGACTTTGACTTGACCAGAAATTGACGGTTGTCACAATATTGGACTTAAATTGAAAGGATATTGGACTACTGAGTGTTAAATGGTAATTTATGGACTTTATTTGAAACGAATAAGAGGATGAGGGACTAAAATCGTTAATGTGGTCAAAAAAATTTAGATTGGATGGAAGCTTATAACCCATGACGTTATTAGTCTCAAACCCTAAACCTAAACATTGGCATCAGCCACCTTTTTTCCAGCCGTTATCACCGCAGTTGAACTCGCCGCCATCACCTTGCCTCGCATGGACGGTCAAGCACCACCGTTGTCGCTTCTTGATGAAAGCTGTTAGAAAAGTTTAGTTATATTCTTGGTGTTTTAACTTGTATCCTCCCCCCCCCCCCCCCATAAAACCTTAAGAAAACATGAAAATGTAGGGGTATGAACTCACCTTGAGTGATCTCAGTAGATGGATGATGGAGAAAAGAAGTATTCAACTCAAGAACACTTGGGAGATGCTTGAAGATTTGAGGAGCTAACAACAAATATGACGATATTTGTGTAAGAAATCTATGATTTGGATGAAGGATAGTAGAATATCTAAGTGTAGGAGGAAGATACTTACCAAATGTGGAGGAAAAATCTAAGATCAACCCTTGAATCTTGAATTTCTAGAGAGAGGAAGTGAGAGAGAAAATATGTTTGATCTTTGGTGGAAGAATGAGAAAATGAGAGATGTGTGAGGAGAGAGGAGGGTTTTCTTACCCTTGACCAAGTGTGTGGCTGAAAAATGGTGGGAAAAGTACCATGAAATGACTAGGTATGGGCTGATGGTGAATAGTGACATGGAGTGGGTATGAGAGTGGTTGCTTGTGTCATAAAATAAAGAAAAGTCAACACTCCACCTCTTGTACTTCACCCACTCTTCTTGGATAAGGTTTATCCCCAAAAACGTGGATAATTAATACATATGGGGCCTTATATGTTAAAATAAAGTTTTGGGTGAAAATCCCGCGTTAAAACAATTAAAAACGGAGCTAAAATGAAATCGTAGTAAAAAACGGGGAAGAAATGCTCTTCCTGCGAGGCTTCTCGTAAGCAGGCCGAAGGTGGCTAGGTTCGGTCCTTAGAAGGTTGGGACCGAAGCCTCCGGTGAGTCAGGAAGCGTAATGGGGCGAAAGTGGGTAATAGGCAAAATGGAGCGAAATTGACCGAAATGGACCGAAGGTTCGGTCCGAAGGGGAGGGTTCGGTCCCTTATGCGAGGCTCGGTCCGAAGGGAGGGTTCGCTTCTGACAAGTTCGGTTCCTAAGAGGGGTTTCGGGTCCTCAAGAGGGTTCGGGTCCTTAAGAGGGTTCGGGTCCTTAAGAGGGGTTTCGGGTCCTTATGCCCTTTTTATCCGTTCTTACCCCGTTATAAGCGGTTTTTGACCCGGTTAAGGGTCGGGATGGCCCGAAAGACTATAAAAAGTTTAAGGAACTTTTGAGAGAGATTTCACATTCTTGGAGAGATTTCTCATGCAAAGAGAGATTTGGGAGACATTTTACATTCTTAGAGAGATTTCTCATACAAAGAGAGATTTGGGAGAGATTTCACATATTAGAGAGATTTAGGAGAGATTTCACATTCTTGGAGAGATTTCTCATACAAAGAGAGATTTGGGAGAGATTTCACATACTTAGAGAGATTTGGGAGATATTTCATATTCTTGGAGAGATTTCTCATACAAAGAGAGATTTGGGAGAGATTTCACATACTTAGAGAGATTTGGGAGAGATTTCACATTCTTGGAGAGATTTCTCATACAAAGAGGAGATTTAGGAGAGATTTCTCATACACAGAGAGATTTGGGAGAGATTCTTGATAAAGAGAGATAGAGTGAAAACGATTGAGAGATGTTTCGTGTGTGACATTTGTGAGTGTCCGGATTCGCAATGCAACGTCCATAAACCCCGTTAAGCCTTGTTTAAGGATCTTACACACTCCCGATGAGTATGCAACATTGTTTTATCGGTTTGGTTCGTCACTTACCACAGTTTTAGGTTAAGGAGATCTAGATGTACGTACTTTTCGATTTATGATCTCTCATTAGAATAGCGAGTTGTGAAGTAATTACCTAACGTATGCCCTAGAACCCACAGGCTAATTGAGTCGACCGGTTTGACTTGTTGACTTTAGTTGACTTTGACTTGACCAGAAATTGACGGTTGTCACAATATTGGACTTAAATTGAAAGGATATTGGACTACTGAGTGTTAAATGGTAATTTATGGACTTTATTTGAAACGAATAAGAGGATGAGGGACTAAAATCGTTAATGTGGTCAAAAAAATTTAGATTGGATGGAAGCTTATAACCCATGACGTTATTAGTCTCAAACCCTAAACCTAAACATTGGCATCAGCCACCTTTTTTCCAGCCGTTATCACCGCAGTTGAACTCGCCGCCATCACCTTGCCTCGCATGGACGGTCAAGCACCACCGTTGTCGCTTCTTGATGAAAGCTGTTAGAAAAGTTTAGTTATATTCTTGGTGTTTTAACTTGTATCCTCCCCCCCCCCCCCCATAAAACCTTAAGAAAACATGAAAATGTAGGGGTATGAACTCACCTTGAGTGATCTCAGTAGATGGATGATGGAGAAAAGAAGTATTCAACTCAAGACACTTGGGAGATGCTTGAAGATTTGAGGAGCTAACAACAAATATGACGATATTTGTGTAAGAAATCTATGATTTGGATGAAAGATAGTAGAATATCTAAGTGTAGGAGGAAGATACTTACCAAATGTGGAGGAAAAATCTAAGATCAGCCCTTGAATCTTGAATTTCTAGAGAGAGGAAGTGAGAGAGAAAATATGTTTGATCTTTGGTGGAAGAATGAGAAAATGAGAGATGTGTGAGGAGAGAGGAGGGTTTTCTTACCCTTGACCAAGTGTGTGGCTGAAAAATGGTGGGAAAAGTACCATAAAATGACTAGGTATGGGCTGATGGTGAATAGTGACATGGAGTGGGTATGAGAGTGGTTGCTTGTGTCATAAAATAAAGAAAAGTCAACACTCCACCTCTTGTACTTCACCCACTCTTCTTGGATAAGGTTTATCCCCAAAAACGTGGATAATTAATACATATGGGGCCTTATATGTTAAAATAAAGTTTTGGGTGAAAATCCCGCATTAAAACAATTAAAAACGGAGCTAAAATTAAATCGTAGTAAAAAACCGGGAAGAAATGCTCTTCCTGCGAGGCTTCTCGTAAGCAGGCCGAAGGTGGCTAGGTTCGGTCCTTAGAAGGTTGGGACCGAAGCCTCCGGTGAGTCAGGAAGCGTAATGGGGCGAAAGTGGGTAATAGGCAAAATGGAGCGAAATAGACCGAAATGGACCGAAGGTTCGGTCCGAAGGGGAGGGTTCGGTCCCTTATGCGAGGCTCGGTCCGAAGGGAGGGTTCGCTTCTGACAAGTTCGGTTCCTAAGAGGGGTTTCGGGTCCTCAAGAGGGTTCGGGTCCTTAAGAGGGTTCGGGTCCTTAAGAGGGGTTTCGGGTCCTTAAGCCCTTTTTATCCGTTCTTACCCCGTTATAAGCGGTTTTTGACCCAGTTAAGGGTCGGGATGGCCCGAAAGACTATAAAAAGTTTAAGGAACTTTTGAGAGAGATTTCACATTCTTGGAGAGATTTCTCATGCAAAGAGAGATTTGGGAGACATTTTACATTCTTAGAGAGATTTCTCATACAAAGAGAGATTTGGGAGAGATTTCACCTACTTAGAGAGATTTAGGAGAGATTTCACATTCTTGGAGAGATTTCTCATACAAAGAGAGATTTGGGAGAGATTTCACATACTTAGAGAGATTTGGGAGATATTTCATATTCTTGGAGAGATTTCTCATATAAAGAGAGATTTGCGAGAGATTTCACATACTTAGAGAGATTTGGGAGAGATTTCACATTCTTGGAGAGATTTCTCATACAAAGAGGAGATTTGGGAGAGATTTCTCATACATAGAGAGATTTAGGAGAGATTCTCGATAAAGAGAGATAGAGAGAAAACGATTGAGAGATGTTTCGTGTGTGACATTTGTGAGTGTCCGGCTTCGCAATGCAACGTCCATAAACCCCGTTAAGCCTTGTTTAAGGATCTTACACACTCCCGATGAGTATGCAACATTGTTTTATCGGTTTGGTTCGTCACTTACCACAGTTTTAGGTTAAGGAGATCTAGATGTACGTACTTTTCGATTTATGATCTCTCATTAGAATAGCGAGTTGTGAAGTAATTACCTAACGTATGCCCTAGAACCCCCAGGCTAATTGAGTCGACCGGTTTGACTTGTTGACTTTAGTTGACTTTGACTTGACCAGAAATTGACGGTTGTCACAATATTGGACTTAAATTGAAAGGATATTGGACTACTGAGTGTTAAATGGTAATTTATGGACTTTATTTGAAACGAATAAGAGGATGAGGGACTAAAATCGTTAATGTGGTCAAAAAAATTTAGATTGGATGGAAGCTTATAACCCATGACGTTATTAGTCTCAAACCCTAAACCTAAACATTGGCATCAGCCACCTTTTTTCCAGCCGTTATCACCGCAGTTGAACTCGCCGCCATCACCTTGCCTCGCATGGACGGTCAAGCACCACCGTTGTCGCTTCTTGATGAAAGCTGTTAGAAAAGTTTACTTATATTCTTGGTGTTTTAACTTGTATCCTCCCCCCCCCCCCATAAAACCTTAAGAAAACATGAAAATGTAGGGGTATGAACTCACCTTGAGTGATCTCAGTAGATGGATGATGGAGAAAAGAAGTATTCAACTCAAGACACTTGGGAGATGCTTGAAGATTTGAGGAGCTAACAACAAATATGACGATATTTGTGTAAGAAATCTATGATTTGGATGAAAGATAGTAGAATATCTAAGTGTAGGAGGAAGATACTTACCAAATGTGGAGGAAAAATCTAAGATCAGCCCTTGAATCTTGAATTTCTAGAGAGAGGAAGTGAGAGAGAAAATATGTTTGATCTTTGGTGGAAGAATGAGAAAATGAGAGATGTGTGAGGAGAGAGGAGGGTTTTCTTACCCTTGACCAAGTGTGTGGCTGAAAAATGGTGGGAAAAGTACCATGAAATGACTAGGTATGGGCTGATGGTGAATAGTGACATGGAGTGGGTATGAGAGTGGTTGCTTGTGTCATAAAATAAAGAAAAGTCAACACTCCACCTCTTGTACTTCACCCACTCTTCTTGGATAAGGTTTATCCCCAAAAACGTGGATAATTAATACATATGGGGCCTTATATGTTAAAATAAAGTTTTGGGTGAAAATCCCGCGTTAAAACAATTAAAAACGGAGCTAAAATGAAATCGTAGTAAAAAACCGGGAAGAAATGCTCTTCCTGCGAGGCTTCTCGTAAGCAGGCCGAAGGTGGCTAGGTTCGGTCCTTAGAAGGTTGGGACCGAAGCCTCCAGTGAGTCAGGAAGCGTAATGGGGCGAAAGTGGGTAATAGGCAAAATGGAGCGAAATAGACCGAAATGGACCGAAGGTTCGGTCCGAAGGGGAGGGTTCGGTCCCTTATGCGAGGCTCGGTCCGAAGGGAGGGTTCGCTTCTGACAAGTTCGGTTCCTAAGAGGGGTTTCGGGTCCTCAAGAGGGTTCGGGTCCTTAAGAGGGTTCGGGTCCTTAAGAGGGGTTTCAGGTCCTTAAGCCCTTTTTATCCGTTCTTACCCCGTTATAAGCGGTTTTTGACCCAGTTAAGGGTCGGGATGGCCCGAAAGACTATAAAAAGTTTAAGGAACTTTTGAGAGAGATTTCACATTCTTGGAGAGATTTCTCATGCAAAGAGAGATTTGGGAGACATTTCACATTCTTAGAGAGATTTCTCATACAAAGAGAGATTTGGGAGAGATTTCACCTACTTAGAGAGATTTAGGAGAGATTTCACATTCTTGGAGAGATTTCTCATACAAAGAGAGATTTGGGAGAGATTTCACATACTTAGAGAGATTTGGGAGATATTTCATATTCTTGGAGAGATTTCTCATATAAAGAGAGATTTGGGAGAGATTTCACATACTTAGAGAGATTTGGGAGAGATTTCACATTCTTGGAGAGATTTCTCATACAAAGAGGAGATTTGGGAGAGATTTCTCATACATAGAGAGATTTAGGAGAGATTCTCGATAAAGAGAGATAGAGAGAAAACGATTGAGAGATGTTTCGTGTGTGACATTTGTGAGTGTCCGGCTTCGCAATGCAACGTCCATAAACCCCGTTAAGCCTTGTTTAAGGATCTTACACACTCCCGATGAGTATGCAACATTGTTTTATCGGTTTGGTTCGTCACTTACCACAGTTTTAGGTTAAGGAGATCTAGATGTACGTACTTTTCGATTTATGATCTCTCATTAGAATAGCGAGTTGTGAAGTAATTACCCAACGTATGCCCTAGAACCCCCAGGCTAATTGAGTCGACCGGTTTGACTTGTTGACTTTAGTTGACTTTGACTTGACCAGAAATTGACGGTTGTCACAATATTGGACTTAAATTGAAAGGATATTGGACTACTGAGTGTTAAATGGTAATTTATGGACTTTATTTGAAACGAATAAGAGGATGAGGGACTAAAATCGTTAATGTGGTCAAAAAAATTTAGATTGGATGGAAGCTTATAACCCATGACGTTATTAGTCTCAAACCCTAAACCTAAACATTGGCATCAGCCACCTTTTTTCCAGCCGTTATCACCGCAGTTGAACTCGCCGCCATCACCTTGCCTCGCATGGACGGTCAAGCACCACCGTTGTCGCTTCTTGATGAAAGCTGTTAGAAAAGTTTAGTTATATTCTTGGTGTTTTAACTTGTATCCTCCCCCCCCCCCCCCATAAAACCTTAAGAAAACATGAAAATGTAGGGGTATGAACTCACCTTGAGTGATCTCAGTAGATGGATGATGGAGAAAAGAAGTATTCAACTCAAGACACTTGGGAGATGCTTGAAGATTTGAGGAGCTAACAACAAATATGACGATATTTGTGTAAGAAATCTATGATTTGGATGAAGGATAGTAGAATATCTAAGTGTAGGAGGAAGATACTTACCAAATGTGGAGGAAAAATCTAAGATCAGCCCTTGAATCTTGAATTTCTAGAGAGAGGAAGTGAGAGAGAAAATATGTTTGATCTTTAGTGGAAGAATGAGAAAATGAGAGATGTGTGAGGAGAGAGGAGGCTTTTCTTACCCTTGACCAAGTGTGTGGCTGAAAAATGGTGGGAAAAGTACCATGAAATGACTAGGTATGGGCTGATGGTGAATAGTGACATGGAGTGGGTATGAGAGTGGTTGCTTGTGTCATAAAATAAAGAAAAGTCAACACTCCACCTCTTGTACTTCACCCACTCTTCTTGGATAAGGTTTATCCCCAAAAACGTGGATAATTAATACATATGGGGCCTTATATGTTAAAATAAAGTTTTGGGTGAAAATCCCGCGTTAAAACAATTAAAAACGGAGCTAAAATGAAATCGTAGTAAAAAACCGGGAAGAAATGCTCTTCCTACGAGGCTTCTCGTAAGCAGGCCGCAGGTGGCTAGGTTCGGTCCTTAGAAGGTTGGGACCGAAGGCTCCGGTGAGTCAGGAAGCGTAATGGGGCGAAAGTGGTTAATAGGCGAAATGGAGCGAAATAGACCGAAATGGACCGAAGGTTCGGTCTGAAGGGGAGGGTTCGGTCCCTTATGCGAGGCTCGGTCCGAAGGGAGGGTTCGCTTCTGACAAGTTCGGTTCCTAAGAGGGGTTTCGGGTCCTCAAGAGGGTTCGGGTCCTTAAGAGGGTTCGGGTCCTTAAGAGGGGTTTCGGGTCCTTAAGCCCTTTTTATCCGTTCTTACCCCGTTATAAGCGGTTTTTGACCCGGTTAAGGGTCGGGATCGACTGAAAGACTATAAAAAGTTTAAGGAACTTTTGAGAGAGATTTCACATTCTTGGAGAGATTTCTCATGCAAAGAGAGATTTGGGAGAGATTTCATATTCTTAGAGAGATTTCTCATACAAAGAGAGATTTGGGAGAGATTTCACATACTTAGAGAGATTTAGGAGAGATTTCACATTCTTGGAGAGATTTCTCATACAAAGAGAGATTTGGGAGAGATTTCACATACTTAGAGAGATTTGGGAGATATTTCATATTCTTGGAGAGATTTCTCATACAAAGAGAGATTTGGGAGAGATTTCACATACTTAGAGAGATTTGTGAGATATTTCACATTCTTGGAGAGATTTCTCATACAAAGAGGAGATTTGGGAGAGATTTCTCATACATAGAGAGATTTGGGAGAGATTCTCGATAAAGAGAGATAGAGTGAAAACGATTGAGAGATGTTTCGTGTGTGACATTTGTGAGTGTCCGGCTTCGCAATGCAACGTCCATAAACCCCGTTAAGCCTTGTTTAAGGATCTTACACACTCCCGATGAGTATGCAACATTGTTTTATCGGTTTGGTTCGTCACTTACCACAGTTTTAGGTTAAGGAGATCTAGATGTACGTACTTTTCGATTTATGATCTCTCATTAGAATAGCGAGTTGTGAAGTAATTACCTAACGTATGCCCTAGAACCCACAGGCTAATTGAGTCGACCGGTTTGACTTGTTGACTTTAGTTGACTTTGACTTGACCAGAAATTGACGGTTGTCACAATATTGGACTTAAATTGAAAGGATATTGGACTACTGAGTGCTAAATGGTAATTTATGGACTTTATTTGAAACGAATAAGAGGATGAGGGACTAAAATCGTTAATGTGGTCAAAAAAATTTAGATTGGATGGAAGCTTATAACCCATGACGTTATTAGTCTCAAACCCTAAACCTAAACATTGGCATCAACCACCTTTTTTCCAGCCGTTATCACCGCAGTTGAACTCGCCGCCATCACCTTGCCTCGCATGGACGGTCAAGCACCACCGTTGTCGCTTCTTGTGACAACCATCAAAATCCGAGTTAGTTCCATATTTGAATAAACTTAGTTGCACGTATAGGCATGACACATACTAGACTTAGTAACTAGAAGCTAAGTTAACCTAATAGAAACTTTGAAACAATTAGAATCAATGGATAGTGTACTTAGATTTCACATTGATATGTGAATTCTACATCTACTAAGCTGTAATGACTATCCCTATTTGGGTCACTCTTTGACTCGAACACCATTTCATGAATCATATACACACTTCATGCACTTGACCTAGTAGTAAAAGTTAGGTCAGAGTCTCATAGAAACTTAAGTCAAAGTTGAAACTAGGACTAGTATACTTGATTCCTCAATTTCGTTTGAATCTCGGAATCACTACATAGAACGCCAACAAACCAATAAAAATAAATTACAAACAATATTTCTAATTTGAATAAGAGTTATGAAACTCTAAAATAGTTTGAAGTCTCAAAATTCAAGTAATTTTGATACCCAAAGATTTACAAACTCTCAAAAACCCTAAATGCCCTGAAAACTCATATTTACAAACTTTAACCTTAAAAATTCTATAAAAATAATTATAAACCTTGTAATATTATCTTATAATAATTAAATTAGTATAATATTTTCAAGGCAAATAAAATTTAACTCATTAACATTACCCTTAATTTATAAAGAAAAATAAAGGTTTTATGAATAAAAACTTGATTTTAGTGTATATTTTATAAAAGGTTTGATATTTTTATAAAATATTTAATTTTTTATAAAAGAAACAAGATAGAGGGAGCCTCTCTCACCCAAAATCTCGGCCTCCCCTCTCCCAAGACCCTCCTCCTCTTCCCAAAACACATAATCATTTCTCTCTTCTCTACACTCTTCACCTTTTCATTCTCTCTCACACTCTTCATCACCACCACTCTATTTCTCTCTTCATATCTCTATACCCACGAAATTTTCCAGAGAATAAGTCCAAGAACACACCTCAAAATCAAAATCTCCATCATCTAGTGGTGTTCATTATGGTAGAACATGATTTCCTTTCATTTTCCTCCATGTTTTCAAGGTTTTTCTTGCGTTTCCTTCTTTTTCTACACCTTTCTCTTAGAAAATATGTGTGCATGTTCATTCAATTCATTTTTGATGATGATAGTGGTAGGATTTCACCCAAAAACAACATGCATGTTGTAAATGGTGAAATCCAAGGACCTAAACCTAAGTCAAGATCATGAAAATGCACTTTTCTACAAGTTTTGGTGGAAAATCACCACATGCACTCTAAGTTTTCTTTCAAAAACGATTTTTGAACATTTCAAACACATGAATGATCTTTAAACTAACATGCATGTGATGATCTTCAAGCTTAGATGCTAGATCATCAAAGTATGTTGTTAAAAGCTTTCAAATATGTTCATGAAGGATTATTTCCAAATAAATATCTAAAACTCCTTCTCTGACCAAATCCGATTTTTCCCAGATTCCCATCACCAAAATAAGATGCTCTGTAAATTTCAAGAAAATAATTCATTTTTCTCGAATTATTATAATTATTGCAACAAAATAGGGCAATAAATCATATAAAATACTTTCTGAGGTCTATAAATCCTAGGTAAATTCGAGGATGACCCCTATGCTAAATAATGACTTGACATTAAAGTTCATCGATTTTTGTTACAGTTTAACACGTTTTTGAATTTTTTTTTGTTTGGCTTCAATAAATCATAAAACCACTATAGAGAAGGTGAAAGGGAAACCTAACAATTTTCGCAGCTTATAATAGCTGTGGAAGACTTAGAAAAATATGCTCTACTGAGTTAGTGGGGCGGTTCAATGAGGTTGGGAGCCTAGGAGTTGCTTCGGTGACTTAGAGAATCCGGGAGGACTTTTGAGGAAAGTATGGATAGGTTTGGAAGGTAGTATTCGGCGTACACTACTAAAAGTACATGATCCATCCTTGAATCGGTGAGAGTCTTGGAGAATATTAGAAGCTTATAGGATGGAGAATTCTTGGTTATGCTCCGATCGTGGGGACAACTGCTTTGCGAGATGAGGATGAGCACAAATAGGGAAGGACCAGGGTTTTGTCCCAGCTCCGATGGTGTGCCAGTTAGTGGAAGGACTGCAAGGGGTTTAACTTTGCATTGGATTAAGCAGATGGAAAGTGTTTTCCGCACTAGTTTGTACCCCTTAGGAGATAAGGTTCAGTTCGCCTTGGACCTATTGTATCAGGCGGTAAGGATTGATTGTGCGATCTATTACACTTTTGAGATTAAAGACTATGTCTTGGGAGTAGTTGGTAGTATGGTTTAGGGAAGAGGTTGCTTTAGCTATTGCTGTTCAGTCGTTGACGATTGAGCTAGTAAGTGTGTCAGGGTGCGAGACCCTGAATGGTATGATTCTTAGAGCCCGAGAGCGAAAGATTGATTTGGAGCACGACAGGAAGAGGGGACCAAATCAGGTGCATGTATTGGAGGGTCTCAGTATGAGACCCAAGATTTTGGATCAACTTTCTAGAGGTCAGAAGGGTCAGATTCAGTGCAGCACCTAAAGGAAACTGCACGATGGAATTTTTTTTCCAAGGATTTATGTAAGTGTATCTCTAGGTTTTTGGTCGAGATCAGTTTGCAGGTTGGGAGTGTTCATTATTATCTTGGTTTATGGTCGAGATCAGTTCTGGGGTATTATGTGGAAGGTACACGGACAGGGTTCCGCGGGATAGTTATTTGGCATCTTCAAGATTCGGTGGTTTTAGTAATCGTTATTGATTGGCTGACGCAAGCGCCAATGGAAGTGGCTTATTTCTGAGGCATGGGTGGGAGCATCTGTCTTTTGGTCATTTGAGTGTAGTATCATTTCAAGCATTAGGGATTTTCATTCTCATTGGGATTCAGGATGTGTTCATATGGTCATTAAAAGTTTTGTGGTATTTAGGGATTAGCTAGTGATGGATCATTAGTTGATAAGCACTAGTTGTCATCGGGTCGATCGTTGTAAGCTAAGAAGGATTGGGAATCCTTCAAATTCTCCTGTTCCATGAGAATTTAGTCGATTCAAGTGGGGGAGAATCATCCAAGGATACAGAATCAGGAGTGGTTTTGAAACTGGGATGAGTTTCGTATCCTCTTCGGGAAGAAAGACGGCCCAAGCGGCTATTGGGATTGAGGATTCTGTAAGTTGGGAGTTCAGTAAAACTCCGCAACATGTGAATCTTGTCTTCTTGGGGCTTGATAGCAAAATTTGGGGGATTAGGTTGAGGTTCCTGTCATGAAGTGAGTTCAGTTCGGGTGTTTGGTCGAGTGTGTGCACGACTCTAAGTGCAATTGAATTGATAGATTTGGGGTAAGGTGTAGGCTGCGATGGTGGTGAGGTGAAAGTGTTGTAAGACTACGGGGGAGCCGTAGCATTCACTTGTAGTCAGTTAGGCTGAAAGTGTTGTAAGACTACGGGGGAGTCATAACATTCACTAGTAGTCAATTGGGGTGAAAGTGTTGTAAGACTACAGGGGAGCCGTAACATTCAGTATTAGCTAGATAGTGTCGAAAGTGTTATAAGACTACGGGGTGGCCGTAGCATTTACTAGTAGTCAGATAGTGTGGGAGGTGTCATAAGACTGCGAGGTAGCTGTAGCATTCACTGATGTCTAGGTAGCGTGGGAAGTGTTGTGAAAATGTGGGGTAGTCGTAGCATTCACTAGCGGCCATATAATGTGGTAAGTGTTGTGAGACTGCGGGATGACCCGTAGCATTCACGGATTCTTTCAGATGATTAGGCCAGTGTGGGCCAGTTCGCAAGATTGTGGGTGGACCACAACATGATTGGAATCAAGACACAGCAGGTCGTTGGACACCGGGTATGATGTAAGACTACAAATATTCTGTTAGCATTCACCTTTTTGCGTCGAATTGAATGGCGACATGTTGTCAGCCTATCATGATCGGATGCATCAAAAGGATTAAAGGAGCCATGAGTGGTGGAATAGATAGGGAAATTATTGTTGGACGAGGTATCCTTTGGAGGTCTCATGGGATTGTTATGTTTGTTTTTGGTATAGCAATCGGTTAGGTGTCCGGTGTTTCTAATGGTTGACAGATAAGGTGGCATCAGAGAGGTCTCGGCCGCTTCTGAAAAGCAACAAGTGGTAGCAAGAAGATTCGAAGTGCATTCATTGACTTGGGATTCGTGTGTGGAGTTTCCTGTATTCGGGGTATACACTAAGTTGTTTGTTGTGGATTACATAATCTCAGAGTACTTGATTTGACCCTGTTGCGCAACTGTCGTCTTAGTCTACTCATTATAGGGATAAGTCTCTTACTCGAAGGATTATCTGAGCTACGGTTAGGTATAACTATTCTGTAGGGAAATTTGGTCTGTGACTCTGTTTTCTAGTAGGAACCTCAAGTTATCAGAGGCTGAGTAGCCAGTTGGGAGATAAGTGCATTGAATTCGGCAGTGATTCCGTTTGAGCGGTCTGTCAAGGAGACAGACCATCTCGAGACTTCACATTTCAGATGGAGTGGATATGATCAGTTTGCAAGGAACTCATTCATCTTCAGGTTTTAGAACCCTATGTGGAATGGTTTTGGTTTCCTTGGAAAGGTTGGGGTATGCTTGTGGTTGTGGCTTTGTTGCTCAAGTTGTTTGGCGTGTCAGGACTGGTAAGGAATGATTTCGAGGACGAAATCTAATTTAAGTGGGGGATAGTTGTAACATTCCATTTGAAATTAAATAAATAATAAACTCTAAAAACCCCGAGATGTAAATTTTTATTATTATTTTATATTATTGTAGCCAAAATCAATAATAATTTAGCAAGGTGTTGGCTTCGAGGAGTTAAATGTCATACTTTTGGATTTTGTGGGTTAAAAGTGTAAGTTTCAAATTGGTTTTGAAAAAGAAGTCAGGGGGTGTTTGGTAAATACTGGACTTAAATTAAAAGGATTTTGGAGTTATGAGGGTTGACTGGAAATTTATGGACTTTATTTGCAAAGAATAAGACGAGGAGGGAGAAAACGTTCATATGGTCAAATATTGAGATTGGATGGAAGCCTATTTTGGATAAGGTGTCTAAGTCCATAACTATATTTTGTATGTACTTGACCCGATTTAGCATGGTCCATTTGGGTTGCATGACATCAGAACAATTTGGATAGACTTTTGTGAGAAGAGGATATTTATGATTTGTTATTATATTATAAGTTCTAATATATTCATATGAAATCATATTATTTAATTAGTATTGGTCAATAATTTATTTGGAATTAATTTTGTTATCAAAATAGACTAATTAAATATATAGGGATTGATTGTGTAAATTATTCATTCTTATATAGTAGGCTTATGATCCATGATTCTACATGTTGGGCTAAATCCGTTGGGTGACCCATGGATGCTCCATGGAGGTCAAAACCCAGGGAGCATAAGGAATACGGAAAGACTTGCACATTAGGGTTTGCATGGTGTAACCCTAATTGCATTACACTATATAAAGGACCCCATCAGCTTGGGAATGGGCACATATGATACACAAGTGAAGGCTAGCCAATTTTGGTGCAATATAATCTTCTCAAAAGTTATTCCAATTGTTGGTGGTGCTTTGTGAAGCATTTGAGGCATCACATTTGCAGTGCTAGGCTCACAAAGTCTTAAGGAATCTAAGCTACAAGAAAGGTATGTCATTCTACTAGAATTTTGTATTACATATACCCCATAATATGCTAGTTAGGATGAAACCTTGGAAAAATGAAAGTTTGAATGTAAAATAGAGAAAACATAGATCCAAGGTTTCTAGGGTTGCATGCACACCATAGGAGTGTTAGAATACTCAAAACCCAACAATGGTATCAGAGCCTAGGCTTGTTTTCAATTATACTTGATGCTACTTGCTACAAAAATCGATTTTCTACTCACTATTCAGTGAACTTGCTGAGTCCTATGCGAGGACTCGACGATTCAATCTTGAAATTCATCCGACTCGCCGAGTTGGTTCTTGCACTCGACGAGTTGGAGGCCATGAGTGCAGAATTTCGAGTTTCAATGTTGGAATTGGAGTAGGATCATTACCTTAAACTATTTTTAGATCGGTAAACCTGTTTTTGATGTGGTAATGATTATGCTTATCCAATTTCAAAGATAATTGTCAAAGTTTCAAGTTTTATATTAAGTTTATATGATTCTTGAAAATTGTTGATATGAATTATGCATGCTTATGAGTCTTGTTAGATCATAGAAATTATATGACATGCTTGTTAGTTTAATTTTTGATCTAAATGCTTTATAATGGACTCCATAACTTGTCCTCAAGTTATGGAATTCAAACAGTCTTTTCCATTAAACTCATTAAAACTCATATGTTAAAGAAATGAAAGGTTTAACTTGCCCTAAACTTTTGGAATATGTAAAGTCACTTTAGAATACTTTAATTCCAAACCCTAGAGTTTTAAAAGTTTAAAATTCAAACCTTATACAATTATAATATTATAAGTTTATATATATATATATATATATATATATATATATATATATATATATGTATATATATAAAGCATACATAAATGTGGGACCCTCAAAAAATTAAGACAATTGTCTTAAAACTCAAGGAAATGAATTCTAAACCCTTGGATATTTTATAGACGGTGTAGATGATTTTATCAGTGATCCTTGTCAAAAGCTTTTAACCAATCACAATCTTTTATTTGTTATGTAGAAGTATTGGAGCATAATATACAAACCATTTATGCATGAAATGTTTAAAGATTTTAAGACTCCTTTGGTTGGCAGTGGATGACTATTGGCCCCACCGTTTTCACGTGGGCGGGCAATTCAAATTTTCTTTTTGAAATCTAGAAACATAGTAATTTGAATTAAGCTCTCAAAAAAACGTCGGAGCCATTTCGAATTTAGCATCCCCGTCTTCTATCTTTGTTCCATCATCTATGTTCTCTCTCTGAATTTGACCATGTCCTCTGAAACGCCTTCACTTTTCAGCACCGTGGCCGTCATAAAAAACGATAGTCACTATCGTCCTATATCGTCGCCGTGATTTCTCTCTTTTTTCTACTCTAACATATGTTTGTTCTTTCATTTGTGCAGGTTCAAGAAGATTGAATCAACTAGCTCCCCATTTCCTCCAAGAAATCAGCCATTCACCTTCGATGTTGAAGATCTGAAACTTCTTTCCATCTTGATTGCACCTAGGTGCCTTCTAATCTTTTACTTTTCAGATCTATACAAAATCTTAACCTAAACTTACCGCACTTTTTCTCTCACTGTCTACCTTGATCCGCTAGAACCATCCACCGATGTATGTTGAAAGCACACGGATCACCCCATTTTCTCGCTATCCATATGTAACAGCCCGGAATTCCAGGTATTGTTATATTTATGATTTTGGGTGTTTTAAGAGGGGACTCGGCGAGTTGGAGCTCAGACTCGCCGAGTAGGATCGCGGATCTGGTCGCGGGTTCGCGACTGGACTCGGCGAGTCCGGATATGGACTCGGTGAGTCGGCGTTGTTTAGCGAAACCCTAACTTCCCAGGTTTGGGACATATATAAGGGGCCTTATGGCCGTCATTGTTCACCTTAGTCCTTTGAGTGAAACCCTAATTCGATTGTGAGCATCTGGAGCAAGGTAGAAGACCATTATTGATCTTGGAAGTGTTATTTTGCAAGGAGGAGGAGGCTTGGTTAAGGGAACAACAGGAGAAGCCATATTCTGAGGGTTGGGGACACAGAGCAACGTTATTCAGGTAATATTTTCGAGTTGATCCCTTCTATGTTGATGTGTATATGGATTTAGGGTTTATTGAACCCTTTTGTGGCTAGATTGAGTGTTTCCTTAGTCCACCAAGCGATTGGAACCCTATATTGGGACCCTTGGAAGTCCAGAGTGTCCCATGCCTGAGCTTTTCGGGAATCAATGGAGGTTTTGGATTGGAATCCTTATGCCTTAGGTCAAAACGTCAATTATGAGTCATGGGGTGTATTATGAGCACCGAAATAAGGACTTTACGTGATGAACCAGTCTAGGAAGGCCAGACCTATGAACTGCCGGAGCAGATCTGACCTTAGAAAGCAGTTTGAGCGGTTGCATGGCATGGACTCGCCGAGTCCGATGAACAGACTCAACGAGTAGCTTGAAGATTGCCTTAGAATGGTCCTGTCCGGGTTATGGGTTGGATCGGTGAGTCAGGGCGAGTTAGAGAGGGTTAACAGGTGATCTGAGTCGAACTGGGACTCGCCGAGTTGTTCTTCAGACTCGGCGAGTTGAGTCGGGGTGGCCCCGCGATTCTTCCAGGAGGAACTCGTCGAGTCAGGGGAGATACTCGACGTGTAAAAAGGGAATCTTAGAGAATTGGTGAGGACGTCTAGACTCGCCGAGTCGCCCTATTGCTCGCCGAGTCCGGTCAAGTTGACCGTTGACCGTTGACCATAGTTGACCTATGTTTGACTTATTAGGGATAGTCAAACTTAGAAGATAAAAGTGTTAATAAGAGATGTATGGTGTTATAGGGAGATTGTAGCTCGGCGGATCGAGCACGAGTGACTTCGGGATTTGCTAGCTTTCGATATTCACGAGGTGAGTCTTCTCACTATACCGTACCCGGAAGGGTTTGACTGTGTGACCGGAAGGTAGGATATGATATGTGATATATGTGCTATATGTGATAAGATAATTGTTATGCGTGCTATGTATGTTTATGTGGGCCGGAAGGCATTATGTTATGGGCCGGAAGGCGTGTAATCTGGACCATAAGGTTGGCGTGGGTAGGACCGGAAGGTTTACCCAGCAGGGACGGAAGTCCCCTGAGACACATGGACCGGGAGGTCAGGGCCTGGAAAGGCGTATGTGCGTAAGTTGTATTTTGGGGAACTCACTAAGCATTTATGCTTACAGTTGTTGTGTATGTGTTTCAGGTACTAGCGAGGACCGTGGGAAGGCGCCGACGTGATCTGTACACACTGATAGATGTTTTGTGATCTTGGGATTCATATGATTTGTATTCTGACATGACCCTTGGAATGTTTATGCCTTGTTTTGAATGAAAATACTTTATTTTGAAATGAAAAATTTGTTTGAAAATTTACGTTGTTACACCATACTCCAATTCTCACACATTGTTTCTAGAAGCCCTAGAATTTGAACGACTACCTTATTCTCTCTATGTGAACCAGATCCGCTGCTGCTTCTTCCGCACCATCCACAGCCAACCACCACTCGCTGCTATGTTCACCACCATCTACAGCCACTCGCCACCAACCAACCTCGGCCACCGCTATACGAGATTAAGCTCTCTCTCTCTCTCTCTCTCTCTCTCTCTCTCTCTCTCTCAAGCCATACGGATCTCAGGCTGCCATCTTCCCTATTTCATCACAACCATCACCTCATTACTCTCTTAGAAAACCTAAGGATCTATGCATCACCTCTGCCTTATCCTTAAAACCGGTGTTGATTCCTCGATGATTTGAAGGCAGATTAATCAGGTAATCTAAGTTTTCTTTAATAGTTTACGATTGTGGGTTTCATTTACAAATGGTTCTTGACTAAACCCAAAAATTCCAGGTGTTATCAAACATAGGTTACTGGTTGGTTTCTTGAAATGGGGGATTTGGAAACTGCTGATTGAAGTTTCTGGTGATTTGAAGTCAAATAGGTACATTTTCTACATAAATGACTTATGATTCATCCACTTCTATCTTATTCTTCTCATTTATGGTTTGCTCGTGTACAAGATTTTTGTTTTCATTTGTTGACACACATCAAACTAGCCTGTTTTCAGATCTCAATTAAAACAAGTGGCGGAAGAAACCTCTTGAAAGCTTAATACGTCTCAGTATGCTGTCATATTGGTAAGTACACATGTGTTATTGTGAAACCTTATGTTGTAAGCTACATAAGTATGTGCATTCTGGTTTGCTTTTTTTTTTTATAGAAACATTCCATATTTTTAATGGAAAAAATAATTATTTGGATGACATGTTGAATAGTTTCATGATTGTTTTAATGTGATGCCATGAAACTGTTAAGAATTTGCAACATGACATTGTTTTAGAAGAACAAACTTTGCATTTTTGTGAAGCAAATTCCTTGTTTAACAGTCCACTAATATAAAATAAAATGTTAATTGACAGACACAAGAGCCTTCAATAATTACCTCAAGATCAAGTTGTTGAAACAATCAAATACAATCTAAAAGGGGGACTTAATTCACTATTGTTTTACTTATAGCTCTATATATGCAAAATTTCAAATAAACTAAATATTTACTTTTACTATTTTAACAAGATATGAAATGGTTTTTTTTGGTTATGCAAATGATCTGAAAAGGAATGAAATTTTTTATTCAAAACATATTTTCTTATATGTTGTTAAGATAAGCTGAAATTGTAGGAATTGTACCTACCTTTTTTATATAAGTTGTTCGAGAAAAATAGTTTTTGCTTATGGTTACAGGGAGAGAAAGCAGAGTAATAATATATACACTTTAGGCATATCATGAGTTGCTATCAAAACTTTGATCTCCTTCTCCAGATATATCACTCACTATTTGGTAACACATTTCCTTGAAACATCTATGGAAAAATCTTTACTAATTCAAGTGATATATTATTGTTTAATTGTGTTCAACTTGATGTCCTTGATATGTATGTTACAGGTTGATATGCCTGGACAGGGCATAGGGCAGAGACCAACAATATGATGACATTTTTAGACTATTTTACCCTTGTATTAAAATTACTTATTGGTATACCTTTATCTCTATTGGTAATGTTGTTCCATGTGTAGTGATGAATACATGAGGGACATGGGTTATATGAGCTAAACTCGCAAGAGGATAGGTTTTTGGTCACTAAAAAACGACATACATGTAACTAGGCTAAGACTATTTTTTCCATAGTCAAGTTATGTTATTTGTCCATACATATTCAAAGTTTGACTAAAGGTCAAGTTGATCTGCATTTGGTGAACTGAAAAGCACACAAAGATGGTTAATGTAGTTGTAGTGTATGTAACATGCAATTTACTTTGTGGTTTAAAGCAATAAATAGCAATGTACTCTCTGGTGAAAGTAAGAAACAGCAATGTATTTTATGGTTTAACCTAGACAAAGGAATGTACTTTTGCTTTATGTACCCTGCTATGTAATTTTTTTTATTTCAAGTATAATTTTAGATTAAATTTTGGATTAAATGTTTGACTGAATGGGTTAAATAGTTTGTATATATAAAAGTATAAAAACCGTAAAAAAAAGATTAGTCTCTAAGGGTATTGAAAATTACTCATAGTAAAAAGCAGTATTAATTAATTTGGCTATTTATCTTGACTAATTTGTAAACCAAGCATCTATTTATGTCTACAGTTAACCTCTACTGTTTGTTATATATATATATATATATATATATATATATATATATATATATATATATATATATATATATATATATATATATATATATATATATATATATATATATATATATATATATATATATATATGCGAACAATCTAAAATGATCAAACATAATTTGTATGAAAACTTTAAAACAAACATATATCTAATATTGAAACAATAATCCGGTGAATATGTGATGATTGACAACAAAAATGTTTGGATAGACAATAATAAATCTTTAAATGTGGCTTATTTTATGTTGACTTAATTTAAAATAAAGTATTTAATTGATAAAACATTAATTATTATAATATAGCGAACTGACACGAAAGCGCCTAAATATGTTATTATTATTATTATTATTATTATTATTATTATTATTATTATATAGAATGCCCAAAATACGTATTTACATATTGAAAAATGTTTATATAAAAAATGAATTTATGTTATTTTTAAATATAATTTTTTAAACATGTGTTTGTCTGTATTTTAGATTTATTAAAACATTTTTAGAAGTATAAACATGTTTTGCGGAAATATAAATAAATATTTAGAAGTATAAATACATATTAATAATTCTAAAAATATAAAAATATGTATTTTCACTTTTAAAAACATATTTTTAAATTTAAGTTGTATAAATAGGATAAAAACAATTATAAAGAAAATAGCATTTAAAAAAACGTATTTATCATTGTCTCATGCCACTGCCGCCAACCGCATTTGACTATGAACCTAGCCATACACTACCGCATAAAGGAACGATCTCGTGCAAAATAGTCTGCCAAAAGGAACTATCCACCATCAATGAAACTAATCGTCGAGTGGAAACTATCTCGTGCCGTCGCATCGCGCGGGTACCCCAGTAGTATATATATATATATATATATATATATATATATATATATATATATATATATATATATATATATATATATATATATATATATATATGTGTGTGTGTGTGTGTGTGTGTGTGTGTATAAGAACAAGTCAGTCTTACAGTTAGTAGGCCTCATTCATGAAGTCGGTCTATAAGGGGGGTATAAGGTTGTTTTCTATAAAATGGCAGCTTTATATGTGTCCGTTCTCACCCACCGCTTCCTTGACTGGTAGAGGGTCATTAGCCGACCGGGTAGGACAAAGACTATAATTCTCATTAAAAGTATAATGATAAATATAAAGTAACTAAATGATTTATATTTTCCCAATCTTAGTTACTTTAGGGAAATGTGAAATTGATGCTAACCCATGAAATTAAACTTTGCACCTTTCTAAGTTGTTAGTGGAGTGTGTGTGCTTAACCAACACACTAACTAGGACTTACAAGGGTGGAAAAGGGTGGCTTAAGATCTATCATAGATCGGTGGAGCGTGTGTGGTTAACTGACACATCGATTGGGTGATAAAATTAAGAGTACCAAGTTAATTTGCATGGTTATTCACACCTTGTTTGTGATCCTCGGTATCCCAGCCACAAACTTGAAGGGCATAATCGAGATTTAAACATGCCATTGAATTGTTCAATGAATCTCAAAAGATCTAGGAGTTTCAATCCAATTAAAACTTAATAATCTGTTTCTTTTTTCATGGTGGAAATTGGTAAATCGTCATTTACCTACCTTCAAATATTTTGTAGCTTGGATTACAGCATCCCTCTTCCATGTTATAAAAAATTGTGCTGGGTCCTAGCCTTAATATTTTAAGGACTTTTTATCTAATCTAAACTTGTCTTTCTTCCCTTTCAGGTGTTTTCCAACAATGCTTCTGGCTCAAACTCTATTGTCTCCTTCTCTCTCATGAACCTTTGTGGGAGAGTCATCTTTGATGGAACTAATTTCAATGATTGCATTAGGAACATAAGGATGGTCACTCACGATCATGACAAGCAATATCTCCTTGCTAAGGAGTTAAAGGTTATTGATGAGTCTTTTGTTACTCCATAGGAGAGTGCTAATTGCACTACCCATGAGAAGGATTCCACTAAGGTATCTTCTATCATGTTGGCTACCATGATAGCAGAACTCCATAAATCATATGAATTTTTCTACCTTTATGAGATGCACCAGGACCTGATGGAAAGATACCATCAGAGTTCGCGTCAGCAAAGGTATGAAATCATCACCTCCATGATAACAACAAAAATGAAGAATGGAGAGTCTATCACGGGCCACCTGCAAAAAATGCAAAGATTTGTGGATCATTTGCTAACGTTAAATGTGAACTTTAATGAGGAGTTAGCAATAGATATTATTCTACACTCCTTACCCTCTTTTTATGATCAGTTCCCTATGACCTATCATATGAACAAGGAGGAGGTCACACTAAGCAAACTTCAAGGAATTTTGAGGATTGTTGAAAGTAGTCTCAAAGGTAAGAATGTTGTTGCCACTCCTACCACCGCCCCTGTTCTGGCAATCGGGCAAGTTAAAGGGAAAAAGAGGAAGACCCCTTTGAAGGGTACCAAGGGAATGTCTCTTGATGGCTCCTGTTCAAGTGGAACCAAAGGTGGTTCTTCCACACCCTCTTCCAACCCGAATGATGCACAACGCTTCTACTGTCAGGAAAAAGGGCACAAGAAGTGAAGTTGCCCCAAGTACTTGCAGGATGTTAAGGATGGGAAAGTGAAACCTACCCATGTAGGTATTTACACTATATTGTCTAATAACTCACCACATACTAATTCTTGGGTCCTTGATACAGGGTGTGGAATTCATATTTGTTCTGATTTGAAGTGCCTAAAAAGAAGTGAGGATGTGGAGCAAAGGAATAAACTTGATCATGAGGAATAGGAAAGCTTCACATGTCACCAATATTGGATTTTATTCTTTATTGTTTAGTAGTAGGTTAATATTAGATTTTAATAAAGGTTGTTACTCGTCTAAAATGGCGAGAAATATTATTTCCTTTCATGGTTTGTACAAACGAGGATTTATTGTTTCATTTGACAATCAATGTGGTGGTATTAATGCTTTCTATAATGGTGTTTTTATTTTAAAGCATTACCTTGTGATGGTGTATATGAAAATGTGTCGGTTGTAGACAACTTAGGAAATAATGCATTGCATATTGATTCTTCCACTAGTTTGGATAAGGCATCCTTGTGGCATTGTCGTCTTGGACATGCCAACAAGAAGCGCATAGGCCAACTCCAAAAAGCTGGAGTCTTAGAGTCATTTGACTTAAATTCGGATGATAGTTGTGAATCTTGTTAACTTGGAAAAATGACTAAGCCGCCCTTCACTGGGACTTGTCCAAGGGGTGAAGGTTTGTTGGACCTCATACACGCAGATGTGAGTGGACCCTTCAAAACCGTCACAAGGGATGCTAACCGCTTCTATGTGACTTTTACTGATGATTACAGTAGGTATGGCTATATCTACTTAATCAAGCATAAGTCAGAAACCTTTGAAAAATTCAAAGAGTTTTAACAAGAAGTGGAGAATCAGTTGGGCGGGACAATAAAGATGCCCTGATCTGATCCAGGTGGTGAGTATCTTAGTATCGAGTTCCTTGACTATCTTAAGGAATGTGGAATTATTTCACAATTGACACCCCCTAGGACATCACAGCTGGATGGTGTGGCTAAGAGGCGTAATCGAACCTTGTGAGAAACGGTTCATTCCATGATGAGTCGAGCTTCGTTACCATTCTCATTATGGAGATATGCCTTAGAGACTGTCGCCCATATCCTTAATCTAGTCCCTACCAAAAAGGTTGCCAAAACACCTCACGAGATGTGGACTGGGAAAGTTCCCACTTTAGACGACATCAAGATTTGGGGTTTCGACGCTTTCGTGAGGCATGAGACTCATGAAAAGCTCGAACCTCTAAGTCAGCGGCGTATTTTCATCGGCTACCCACATAAATCTTTTGGTTATCTCTTCTACAAACCGAGTGACAATGTTGTCTTTGTGGCGAGGAGAGGAGTCTTTCGTGAGAGAGAATTCATAAGCCAAGGAAACAATGTGAGGCAAATTGACCTTGAAGAACTTCAAGACTCAAGTTGTGAAGGAACCTCAAACACTAGCAATCAACCTGAGGAGGAAACTCCTGTTGATCCGATTGATGAGTCCATACCTCTGAGGCGTTCCATAAGAGTTAGGAGAACACCTAATTTTTATTATGGTTTCCATATTACTACAGAAGGTGATGCATTTATCAGTGATAGTACACTGATAAATTTGGATGAACCTTACAACTTCAAGGAAGCCATGGCAGGCCCTGAATCTGCTAAATAGAAAGAGGCTATGGATAGCGAGATTCAGTCCATGTATGACAATCAAGTTTGGAACTTGGTTGACTATGTACGGGGTCATAAGACAGTCATAATCAAATGGATCTTCAAGAAGAAGACCAACATGGATGGGAAGGTACACACTTATAAGGAACGACTGGTTGCGAAGGGCTTCACTCAAACTTCGGGAGTTGACTATTATGAGACCTTCTCACCAGTAGCGAAGATTAAGTCAATTAGGGTTATGTTAGCCATAGCTGCATTTCATGATTATGAAATTTGGAAAATGGATGTCAAAACCTATTTCGTTAATGGAAAGTTAGCTGAGGATATTTACATAAGTCAGTCAGAGGCTTTTGTTGATGAAAAATACCCTAATAGAGTGTGTAAGCTTGAGAAATTCATCTTTGGATTAAACCAAGCATCTCGTAGATGGAAACTTTGTTTTGATGAGAAAGTTAAAGAGTTTGGCTTTTTGAGGAGCGAGGATGAGTCTTGTCTATATGTTAAGGCTAGTAGGAGTATAGTTAGCCTTTTGGTATAGTATGTGGATGACATACTACTCATTGGAAATGACGTCCCAACCTTGCAGGAGGTTAAGTCTTGGCTTGGGAAGTGTTTCACTATGAAGTACCTTTGAGAAGCTGCCTATACCCTAGGGATAAGGATATTGAGAGACAAGAGTAAGAGACTAATTAGTCTTAGTCAAAGTACCTACTTGGAAAAGGTGTTGAAAAGATTCAACATGCAGGATTTCAAGAAAGGTGACTTACCGATCGAGAGTAACACCAAACTGAGTAAGACTCAGAGCCCGAGTACAGAGGCTGAGATAGCTTAGATGATTCGAGTACCATATGCTTCCATTGTAGGCTCTATCATGTATGCTATGACTTGTACTCACCCTGATGTGGCATTTTCTTTGAGCATGGTCTAGTAGATATCAAGGGAATTTGGGCAACGCTCACAGGACTGCGGTGAAGAACATTCTTAAGTACCTGCGGAGGACTAAGGAATGGGTCAAGCCCTTGGTGGCAGTGATGACTGGAGAGCTATGCAGTTATCTTGGTCAAATTTTCAATAGCGGTCACATGTCGCTATTTGAGATCACGGTTATCGTGGTGGTATAGCGGTGATATGCAGTTTTTAAATATTACTTATAATTTATAATTTTATATTATATTTATATAGAATTTATATATTTGATTATTAATACTATAAATCTATATAGAATTAATATCATCAAACCTAAAAAGTCATATAAAAACATAACATAATATTCTATTATAGTAATATGGAAACTAGGCAGTGTCAAAGTGTCAAATAAAGTTTAATTGCATTGCATGGGTTAACGTCGTATTAGTAAGACTTGGTTTCTTTAAGGAGTTAAGTCCAAATTCATAGTGTCATAGGTCTAGGTCGATTTACAAAAATTATTAATAGAGTCCAACCATAACACCTCAAGTCTTCGTGAGTACAGAAAGAGATGAGAAAGAGAGTTATCGGTAGACGTAGTTGCTTTCAATGCTTTTAATTATGTTAGTTGTTTGGGCTTTTTAAAATGAAATTGTAGTAAGATCACTAAAACTAGATTTTCATTGACAAAGTAACCAAATGGCCCAAAATGTGAACAAAAATGGAATAGTGCTCATAGCGCCGCAATAGCGGTTATTGAAATAGCGGTAAATAGCAGTGAATAGCACCGCTGATAGCAGTACTAGGGGTGTAAGTGAGACAAGCCAACTCGCAAGAAACTCGAGACCGACTCGGAAAATACTCGAAATCGACTCGACCTTAATCGAACTGAGCTCGAGCTCGAGCCACTCGAGTACCTTATCGAGCCGAGCTCGAGTACAAAAATACTAAGCTCGTAAGGCTCGCGAGCTTAGTTGAGCTTAGTGTAATTTACATATATGCCATTTGTTTATAATTTTTCATTTATAAGATATATGTCATTTCTTTATAATTATTCATTTATGACATATATGGTTGATGTTATATTCATATTTGGCGATTAATAGTTTTTTTTGTAGATTGGACATTTACATGTGGAATGTTTAATATTTTTTACTCAATTTATTGATTTTGATTTTTTTTAAATATTAGTCGACCCGAGCCGAGCTCGAGACTGTCAAGAATTTCATGAGCCTAAGCTCGAGCTTAAAATCAAGGCTCGAGTCGGTTCGAGCCGAGTTTCGAGCTCGAGTATTTTAGTCGAGCCGAGCTTCGAGCTTGGTAGTATTCAACTCGACTCGACTCGTTTACACCCCTAAGTGGTACCGTGAAATGAAAACACTAAACTGAAAATAGCGGTCATTGACCTCCGCAAAACGCTATATCGCCGCTATAGCGCGCAATTGATAGCCTAGATCTAGAGTATTGAGGTATAGTGATGCCAGCTTTCAGACTGACATGGATAATTTCCGCTCTCAGTCGGGCTGGGTCTTTACCCTAAATGGAGGAGCAATTGCTTGGAAAATTTCCAAGCAGGAGATAGTAGCTGATTAAACTTGCAAGTCAGAGTACATAGTAGCGAACGAGGCGGCGAAGGAGGCAATATGACTGAAGAACTTCGTTGGAGACCATGGAGTTGTACCAACTATAAAGGAGCCTATGGAGATTTTCTCTGATAACGAGAGTGCAGTTGCCTTAGTCAACGAACCAAGGGATCACGGCAGATCCAAGAATATCGAAAAAAATACCACTACATTAGACATCGAATAGAAGAACGACTCCTCATGGAAAAGTGGGTATCATCGGATGAGAACCCAGCAAATCCCTGATGAAGGGACTGTGTATGGTTAGACATTTACAACATGCGAGGCGCATTGGGCTGAAGGATGATATTGGTTTTAGTAATTAGATAGCTTTCGAAACTTGTAATAGTTGAAAAGTAATAGACATTTGATGTTTAAATAAAAGGTGTTTTTATTTACTAGTAGGGTACTGTCTTTTGTCAATCATTTACTATTGTTTCACTTTGCATGTCTTGACTTCCAAAATAATTATATTATTCAAAGTATCCACAGTCGATCATACTTTCGAAGTAGGTATTGAAACAAGACTGTCATGAATTGGTTTTGTAGATTTTTATGAATTGTATTAGACATAGTAATTGTTGCTATAACATTCATGAGTTCTCATAAGTTTTTAGTATTGGATTTAACCCGCACTCACTTGTATCACTTCATGGAATTTATCTCAAGTGATCGTGAGACGGTAATATCATATAAGTCTTCAAACCAAGTGATATGAGTTATTGACTATGAGTTGGTTGTACATTGATAGTACGAAAACGCATCAGTAAGTTGATGTTATAAAACGTGCTGTTGTGTACAATTTGATGATTAGTTAGTACAAGCATATGAGTTGAAGTTTATTTGTTCCTTTTAGTCCTTGGACAATTAAAATTGATATTGTGGGCCCCTCGATGATTTTGTTTTGACTTATGTGTCGGGCCCGGTCAGAACTGAATTGATGTGCTCGATTAAGTTCTATGTCAAACAAATCAGAAATCGGGAAATAAACTATTGGACAATAAGTACGACGTTGTTCCATGTATTTTTCCGGCTAATATCTTGAACATAGGATTATATGATCCCTTATCTAAAATGGCACAACTTAGTTCCACGAGACTTTTAAGAGCTAAGATTGCTTGTCGGATCCTGAAGTCGTACTTGAAGCTATAGTTATTAGACTTATCCAAGTGGGAGACTATTGGATAAGGTGTCTAAGTTTATAACTATATTTTTTATGTACTTGACCCGATTTAGCATGTTGCATTTAGGTTGCATGACATCTGAACAATTTGGATAGACTTTTGTGAGAAGAGGATATTCATGATTTGATAATATATTATAAGTTCTATTATATTGATATGAAATCATATTATTTAATTACTATTGATAAAAAATTAATTTGGAATTAATTTTTTGATCAAAAGAGACTAATTAAATATATAGGGATTGATTGTGTAAATCATTCATTCTTATGTAGTGGGCTTATGATCTACGAGTCTACATGTTGGGCTAAACCCTTGGCGTGACCCATGGAGGTTAAAACCCATGCAACATAAGGGATATGGAAGACATGCACATTAGGGTTTCCATGGTGTAACCCTAGTTTCATTACCCCATGATATGGTAGTTAGGATGAAACCTTGGAAAAATGAAAGTTTGCATGTATAATAGAGAAAACATAGATCCAAGGTTTCTAGGGTTGCATGCACACCATATGAGTGTTAGAATGCTCAAAACCCAATAGTGGTATCATGGCCTATGCTTGTTTTCAATTATACTTGATGCTACTTGCTAAAAGAAATTGATTTTTTGCTCACTGTTTAGTGAACTCGCCGAGTCCAATGTGGGGACTCAACGAGTCCATGTTGAAATTCATCTGACTCGTCGAGTTGGTTCTTGCACTCGACGACTTGGAGGCCCTGAGTGCAAAATTTCGAATTTCAATGTTGGATTTGGACTAGGATCATTACCCTAAACTGTTTTTAGATTGTCAAACTTGTTTTTGATGTGGTAATGATCATGCTTATCCAATTTCAAAGATAATTGTGAAAGTTTCAAGTTTTATATTAAGTTTATATGATTCTTGAAAATTGTTGATATGAATTACGCATGCTTATGAGTTTTGTTAGATCATAGAAATTATTTGACATGCTTGTTAGTTTAATTGTTGATCTAAATGCTTTATAATGGACTCCATAACTTGTCCTCAAGTTATGGAATTCCCAGTGTCTTTTCCATTAAAATTATTAAAACGCATAAGTTATAGAAATGAAAGGTTTTAAATAGTTTCAAAACTCGCCCTAAAGTTTTGGAATTTGTAAAGTCACTTTAGAATACTTTAATTCCAAACCCTACGGTTTTTAAAAGTTTAAAATTCAACCCTTATACGATTATAAATTTATAAGTTTAATAATATATATATATATATATATATATATATATATATATATATATATAAGAACAAGCCAGTCTTACCATTAGTAGGCCTCATTCACGAAGCCGGTTTATAAGGGGGATATAAGGTTGTTGCCTATAAAATGACAGCTTAATGGGTGTCCATTCTCACCCACTGCTTCGTTGACTGGTGCAGGGTCATTATCCGACCGGGAGGACAAAGACTGTAATTCTCATTAAAAGTATAAAGATAAATATAAAGTAACTAAATGTTTTATAAATTCTCAATCTTAGTTACTTTAGGAAAATGTGAAATTGATGCCAACCCATGAAATTACACTTTGCACCTTGCTAAGTCGATAGTGGAGTGTGTGTGGTTAACCGACACACTAACTAGGACTAACAAGGGTGGAAAAGGGTGGCTTGATGTCTATCATAGATGGGTGGAGCGTGTGTCGTTAACCAACACATCAATTAGGTGATAAAATTAAGAGTACCAAGTTAATTTCAAGACGAAGACCGCCTTAGGGCGTTAAGGCAATAGTTGATCGGAAGAAGCCAAATACAGGCGTCGTTGCTATTGTTCCCGGTGGGGGACCGACCACCTTTTCTCTCCTTCATCTCATTCTTGTAAGGCGTTGTTGCATCGTCGCCGCCGCACTAGCGGCTGTTCCACCTGCTGTCGTCGCTCTACGCCACCAGGTGGGTGGCTGTATTCATTTTCCGGGCAAAGAAGTGTGTTTCTGATTTTGCTGCTAGTGTAAGTGTCGTGTGTATCTTTTGCTTGGTCGACCATAAAAAGAAAAGCCATTACCACCACCGTGAGGTGGTGGCTATCACCTCCAACCACCACCTGCCGCCACAAGAGTGGTTGAGCGTGTGTGTGTCTGTTAGATTGTGTGTGTTTTTCTCTTGGATATTATGTTGTATAATCGTAGTTTTGGATGGAATAATCAAGGAAATCCGTCAGCACCACCGTGAGCTGGTGGCTGCCACTTCACGCTGCCATTCTGCCGCCACCAGCCGCCACCTTGGGTGGTTGTGTGCTCTTATGTGTGATTGGACTATTATTTGGGACGCTTTTGATGTATTTCGGTTTAGAATCATAACCACCACCACCATGAGGTGGTGGCCGCCGCCATTGACCACCACTACCTGAGGTGGTAGTGGGTGATGCCCAACTTATTAGACTCTAATTAATGTAAAAACTTAAGCATTAGACAAATTGACTTGTGATTGGGTTGGAAACCCTAATTAGGGTTTAGAAAACCTTAATCTTGGAGATTTTAGTTTGGACTTGTCGGGACGCGCGTTTTGGACTGTTGGATTGAAGTTGTGACTTATGCCCGATCATAATGTATGATTGGCCTAGTAGGTGATGGACTTATTGTATTAAGTCATTAATGGGTTAAGTAAGTACAGTTAACCCTAATCGTCATTTTATATGAAAAACCCTAATTAGGTTTGGGTTCTTGTTGGGCCATTTCTTAGACTAAGCTTATGTGGGCCTTCGTGGGCCAATTGGGAACAGGTTCATGGACTAAGGAAATTGTTGGTCTTTAGGATAAGGCCCATTGGAAAGGCTTGCGCCCAATTTGGAAAATTGGGCCATAAGTGTGCCTTAATTGGACCTTGATGATTATGTGATATTGGACCATCGGAATGCCAAGTGTTTGGACTAGAATAAACAGTTGGGCCTTAAGGTAAGACCATGTAGAGGTTTGGGCCCGATTTGGAAAATTGGGCCATATGATGGGCCTTGTTGATTATTTGGATTTTGGCCCTTCAAAGTGTGAGTTTCGACCTTGGTTTTGAAACAAGCTAGGTTAGGGGTAAAATGGTCCTTTTACCCCAAATTTAGATTTGTGGTTATACATTGAAACCCAAATGGTTAATTGGGTGTTGTTTTGTTATGAACAGTTCGGGAGTCTGTCAACCAATAGCTAGAGTTTTATCTGTGGGACTTCGGTAGTGCAAGGTGAGTCTCTTCACCATACCAATGGGTCGAAGGCACCAAGGTCGGCCCATTATGTGTTATGTGGTATATAGTTGGTTACACGTTAGGTGGTATGCTACTTGAGTATCTGGTACCTTATATGCCAGTTGTCTTTATGATACTTACATGAATGACCATGGGGTGCCCGTGGCACTTGGTTATAAGACAATGTGTGGGTGCCCATGGTATTCCATGTAAAGACCATGGGGGTGCCCATGGTACTTGGTTATAAGACCATGTGGGGGTGGCCATGGCATCCCAGGTAAAGACCATGGGGAGTGCCCATGGCACCCGGTTATAAGACCATGTGGGAGAGCCCATGTCATTCTATGTAAGACCATGGGGGTGCCCGTGGCACATACGTGTAAGACCATGTGGGGGTACCCATGGCATCCTGGAGTAAGACCTTGGAGGGTGTCCATGGCATCCTTATATGTTTATATGCATAGCTTATGTGATTAATATAGATTACGTGATTATGTGGATTATATGGGGTATGCTCTGGGGAACTCACTAAGTTTCATTCTTACAGTTTTGAATATGGTTTCAGGTATCATTAGTTTAGAAAAAGAAGGACCCGACTTGATCGCAGAGCACACACCAATGCTTTCCACATGATGTGATTTTGGTGCATAACTCTGATAAATGTTTTAATTAAGCAATGTTTTTAGAATGTGCGGATTTAAGTTATATCTGTGTTTTGACTAAAATAAAAATATATTTTTTATCCTAGATTTTTGGGTCGTTAAAATATCATAGTACATGTCCTATATTTCCAAAAATATAAATAATGTCAAAAACAGAATTTTTATGCAAAAGATATGATAGTTGTAAGAAAATAATAGTAAAACATTGACTTTCTTTAAACTGCTATAACTGAATCGATCCATTGAGGCACTCGCACATCTCTGATGAAAATTCTTAGAGCGTTTTTGGACTTGCTATGGTCTAATATTTAATTTCATACTCAAAATATTTTTAGCAAAATTTTTTAAAAAACTAGAAAATCGAGCATTACCGGTTATTTAGAAGCGAAACTTTAAACACGATTTCTAGAAGTTCCATAACTCGAAAATTTAATTTGTTTGGCTTTTTGGAATCCTTGAACTCTACTCAATCTAACAACACTTTCTGAAAAATTTCTCAACATCGGGATCTCTATACACCGAAATAAGATAGTTTTGGGCAATTAAGGAGAGTGACACCAATATAGGGCCCACCTAACTCTACTAGATAAAAAAAACTTGCCAATTATCTCATCACCTCCCTCTATTTACTTTAGCCACACATGGTTGTTTTAACTCAACCAAATAAGTAGAAATCATGAGGGTTAGAGGTATGGCCTCAAAGGCTTCTGTGTAGCATCCTATCTATAACTAAGATACCTTTCTTCTTAGCGTTCACACAACAAAACTCAACAATCACCTCTCTCCCTCTTAATCTCTAACTCTCTTTATCTCTCTTGGTTATTAGATCACTACCACACACCACCAACATCACCACCTCATTCCACCAACATAACCCACCCTTATACCACTGGAAATCACACCCAACACCACCCCCAAGCTTCCCTCCACCCTCCCCTCTCTCCCCCTCATCATATTCTGCCAGGAAGACGCAAGGAAAATGGTGCACTAGCCTTGCTACTACCCTCTTGCTGTCCAACGCCACCCACACCACCCCAAACATCACCTATTCCCTTCCCCTCGACGATCTATCAACGGAGTAAGGCAGAAAATGGGCCGAAAGAGTCTTCGAACTCCTCCTGTCACCACCAAGCACTCCCCCCCCACTACCACCTTGGAGATCATCGGTCACCACCACCTATTGCCCCGCCCAGTAAGGCAGAAACGGGCAGAAAGAGTCGTTAGACTTTTCCTTTTTTAGTTGTGTATGAACGACAACGAACAAGAGGTTATCACCTTCAGTTTCAAAGTTCCTTTTTAAATATCCAAAATCCACCCTCCTTTCAAAAATCTTTGGAAACATGGTCCAAATCTTTCAAACCCCATTTCAAAATAATTAGATAAATAGATCCAAAACTCCAAACAATCATTTTAAATAAACCCCTCCCATTAAAATCCTTTTCAAAATAAGTCCTAAGGCCTCAAACTTGTATTTTAATAAAATGGTTTAAAACCTATGTTGTGATTCATTTGCAAAATAAGTCCAAGATTCAAACTTAAAATTTAAATAAATCATTTTTGTCCCTTATTTGAAAATTATATCTAACTTGGTCACATTTAATTTATTTAAATTAATAAATGGGCCGTATGATTTGGTTAAATTACCAAACAACCCTCCACATATTAAATTATATTAAAATTTCGTAGTAAACTCAATTAATCTCAGAAGTTCATGCTCGAAGAAATGCATCTCGGTTCCTCGCATCGAATACTCGAAACGACTCGAAAACCACACTTTAAGGTGAGTGTTACGAACCCTCTTTTATATTTTGACATGTTATAGAGGAGAATACATGTGCTAAATGATATTGATTCATACAAAATACACATAAAATATTATTATTTTACGTAAAAACAATAATAGTTTATAAAACAATGGTTTGACATTTATATGTTATAAGTACATAAACTAGTTTTCAACTTCAATATTTTCATATGTTATGTTGTTAGAATAATACAACTATTTAAAATAATATATGCCTTTACTATAAAACCCTATGATTTTCTGTGACATTGTATGTCATAAAATTCTTGTCATAACACTTTGTGATATTCCTAAAGTTGTTAAGTATACAAGTGTATGTACAAAGTTTATACATGAAACACACTTACTTATAAAAGCTAGTGCCTTATACTATACTTTCATGCCAATTATGCTTGGATTTTCGAATGTAACACCTTGTTCTAAATCGTTTCCTAATTTGGGGTTGTGGCCCAAGGATGGGTTATCATCAGGAATAAGGCCTTTGGGGAAGAGTGATATAGACCCATTTTTGTGTGGGTAATGTAAATTAGATGATCAGGGAATTTGGTTGGTGTTACGGAGCAAAGGTGTATATTGATAAAGTGTCAGATCAAGCTTTTATGGAAATTGGTTTTTACTTTGGGAAGTTTTAAGGAAAGTATGAGTTGCTAGAAGCGTAGAGCTTCTCGTTGTCTTTCCGTAGATATAAGGATCATTGAAAATGAACTTATAACCAAGAAGTTATGGCCTTCTGAAGATGGTAGGGTTTAAAGCTAACCCAAGTACGCGGAGTGTACATAGGGACTACGCGGGGCGTACTACGGAGATGGTCTGCGGCACCTTAGAGTAGTACGCTAAGCATAATGAGAGTATGTAGGACGTACTCTAGTTTCATGTAAACCCTAATTCAGGGTCTTAGACCCTATATAAGCTTTTTATCTCATCACCAAACCCTAATACCTTCAGCCTCCACCCCTTTTAAACACTAGATTTGAAACCTAAGTGCAGTTGGTGATTGTCTAAGCTTGAATGGTGATTTTTGGATGTTTGTAGTGAAGAAGAAGAAGAAGAAGAGGAACACTTGGAGGAGTGAGTTGAGCTTGTAGACCTAGGAGTATCTTCTCCTTTGCAAGCTTTTTAATGTAAACAACATATACCTTGATGATCATTTAGGTTGGATCTACTTTATCGTGTTTCTTTGGCATTTTTAAGTCCCTTGAAGTAAATATGAGCTTTTGATATATTATAGAAGTAGTGGATGCTAGATCTAAGCTCCAATAAGGTCCCTTGTTCATAAAAATGAAATTTTTTTGGAAGATTTTGTTTCATGCAAGTATTAAGACCCTTATTAAGCTCATTTTTAAGTGTTGAGTCCCATTAGGGCATGTAGGTGAGTAAAGTTGGGAACTTTATTAGTTAAGACCTTGCTTAGGGATCAAAACTATGTTTTGTACTGATGGATTTTGAACATAACTAACAATCCTATGTGTGCATGTAACCCTAAAATTGATCTACATTTTCTCTAATTGAAGATACCATGTGAACAACAATGTAAAAACCCTAAAACACTAGTATATAATCAAAACTACATAATTAGGGTTACAAAAACATACCTTTGATTGTTACATAGCAATAACAACCCAAATCCTGATTGTTTTTTAGACTTTGAGAACAAGCGTCACAATTGTCACACCTCTAATGGCTCACACCCAACACTAGAAAACGAAGAAGATTGTGGAGAAGGAGAGAGGAGGAAAATTTTGGTTGTAGTTCTCCAGGAAGAAGTCCAAGATAATCTTAAACCGGGTAATTATCCACTTTCCTGATTATCCATCAGAAACTATTCTAGAAACCTTAAGGCTCTAGAAAAACCGTCTGTAGCCTCTGGAGGGTTCTAGATTGCCTCTTGCTCAACTATTAAACAATTACAATTCAGTCCCTACATGTTTAATTAATTCTTTTAATCCCAAGATTAATTCTAATTAATTTATGCTTAAATATTAATTAAATATTACCATTACTAATTAATATATTATTCTCATAATATATTAATAAATTACTTATTTCAAATTATTAATCAAATTAATAAATCAACCTCTTTCACTAAAAGGCATCCTTCCCAGTTGCTAGTCTTGATGGCAACCCAAAAGGACTTTGCTACAATTAATTCAAGTATATACCAATTATAGTTATGGGCTTAGAAACCTAATCCAACAGTCTCCCACTTGGACGAGTCTAATAAATATAGTTGTCAGTATATCCTTTGAAATCGATCAGCAAATTGTAGCTCTGAAAGCCACGGTCGAACTCTGACCTAGTCAGTTATGTGTCCTAAGATAAGTGATCATATAATCCTCCATTCTACAAGATATCATGTGGACAAATGACATGGAAAAGAATCAATCTCATTGTCCAATACTTTGTTTCCTGATTTCTTATTTGTAATGACAAATAACTACTTATCGAACACATCAAGTTAGTCCTGGCCGGGCCCGACACTATAAGTCAACACCAACTCATCGAGAGGCCCAAGATATCGCTTTTCCTATTAGGTAAAAAGGAATAGATAAACTTTGGCTTATATACTTGCACTATTTACATATCAAATCATGCATTACAATACATTTTGTAATAATAAGTTATTGATGCGTTTACGTATTATCAATGCACAAACAACTCGTAAACAACAACTCATATATCTACATTTAAAGATTATAAGATATTATTGTCTCATAATTACTCTTGATAAATTCCATGAAGTAATTCTATGTGCTTGGGTTAATCTGTAACGCCCGGGTTTCAGGGCTAAGCCTATTACTCAATGTAATAGTCTAGGTCAACTATTGTAACTCTTTTTGAAGTAATAAAGATGAAATATTTAAGTATTATGTGAATTATGTGTGTTATTGTGCTTATTATTTAATTATAAATGTTTAATTAATAAAGAATAAAAATAAGCGTTAAAATTAAAGTGTGAGATAAACCCGATATCTCTACATTAAGTTGTAGTGGTCGAAACAAGGATTCCGAGGATATAAGGAACGCCGAAATCCGAGTTATAACGAAGAAGTTATGACCCGTCGAAGTTTCGCGACAGAACCGGCACGATACCGGGAAGCGTAAATAATGAATTTACGATTGAGCGAGATTTAGCCTTAGCGCTCTAAACAAAAGTCATAGAATATGTTAAACTAAGAACATCGGTAAAAAGAACTGTAACAACCCGGATTTCCAGGTATCTTTATTGTTTATGATTTTGGTGTTTTGAGAGGGGACTCGGCGAGTTGGAGCTCAGACTCGCCGAGTAGGGACGCGATTCTGGATGCGGGATTCGCCTGGACTCGGCGAGTCCAGGATATGGACTCGGCGAGTCCGTGCTGTTTAATGAAACCCTAATTTCTCGGGTTTGGGACCTATTTAAAGGGCCTTATGGCCGTCATTTGTACCCAGCAGTCCATAGAGAGAAACCCTAGAGTGCTTTAGCGATTTAAGAGAGAGAAAGGAAGCATTTCTTGACCTTTGTGTGTTGTTTAGCAAAGAAGAGGGAAGTCCTAGCCAAGAGGAAGCAAAGGAGGTTGCTATTCTGTGGATTTGAAGCTTAGATCATCGATCTAAAGGTATGATTTCGGCTCATCTTCTGTTTTGTGAAGTATATTTGGATTTAGGGCTTCTTGTGGCCTTTGTTGGGTTGATTTGATGGTCAAATAGTCCCTTGCTAGTGATGAGGCTTTGGATCTGGATCCATAGAGGTCCAGAGAGCCTCATTCATCAAGCTTTGTGAAGAACAATGGAGGTTATGACCTTGAGTTGTGATATTTGTTGATAATTCTTCATATATGGACATATAGAGGTTGTATGTACACCAAGTTTGGGGCTTTACGTGGTGAATCAGTCTAGGAAGGCCAGATCTATGAATTGATGGAACAGATCTGACCTTAGAAGTGAGTTTGAGTGATTGCATGGCATGGACTCGCCGAGTTCGATGAGCAGACTCGGCGAGTAGCTTGAAGATTGTCTTGGATCGACCAGTGAGTGGTCCAGTCGAGTCATGGGTTGACTCAGTGAGTCAGGGCGAGTTAGGGAAGGGTGGTCAAGTGGTCGGAGTCAAGCTGGGACTCGCCGAGTTGTTCTTGAGACTTGGCGAGTTGAGTCGGGGTGGCCCCGCGATTCTTCCAGGTGGAACTCGTCGAGTCAGGGGGAGTACTCGACGTGTAAGAAGGGAATCCTAGAGAGTTGGTGAAAACGTCTAGACTTGCCGAGTTGCCCTTGTGCACTCGTCGAGTCCGGTCAAAGTTGACCGTTGACCGTTGACCAGAGTTGACCTGTGTTGACTTCTTAGGGATAGTCAACCTTAGAGATAAAAAGTGTTAATAAGAGATGTATGATGTTATAGGGAGATTGTAGCTCGGAGGATCGAGCACGAGTGATTTCGGGATTTGCTAGCTATCGATATTTACGAGGTGAGTCTTCTCACTATACTGTACCCGGAAGGGTTTGATTGTGTGACCGGAAGGTCAGATATGATATGAGACATATGTGTTATATGTGATAAGTTAATTGTTATATGTGCTATGTATGATATGTTTAATGTGGGCCGGAAGGCATTATGTTATGGGCCGGAAAGCGAATATGTTATGGGCCGGAAGGCGTTGTAATGTGAACCGAAGGGTTGGCGTGGGTAGGACCGGAAGGTTTACCCAGCAGGGACGGAAGTCCCCTGAGACACATGGACCGGAAGGTCAGGGCCTGGAAAGGCGTATGTGCGTAAGTTGTATTTTAGGGGAACTCACTAAGCATTTATGCTTACAGTGGTTGTGTATGTATTTCAGGTACTAGCGAGGACCGTGGGAAGGCGCCGGCGTGATCTGTACACACTGATAGATGATTTATGATCTTGGGATTCACATGATTTGTATTATGACATGATACGTTGGATATTTATGCCTTGTTTTGGATGAAAATACATTTTTTAGAAATGAAAAAAAAAATTGTTTAAAAATTTCCGTTGTTACAAATTGGTATCAGAGCCTTGGTTTGAGGGATCCGGGAACACCTTCGGGCGTAACTGAACTCAAACCGAGGATTTGAGGAAAAATTTTAAAATAAAGGCATAAAATTTTTATAAAGTATTTGTGGTAAACAAGAATGAAACAGTGTGTACGATCAGCCAGTGCCCGAACGGTAAAGATCCCCAAAATACCCTTACAATGTTGTGTTAAGAGATATGATATGATATGAATTGTTATGCATGCTAGAAGACTAGGTATTCATGATAGGACTAGAGTGGCCTGATTTGTGATGCCTTAGTCTAGGGAAGTCTGTTGCTATGAGATGCTTTGATAGCGAGCGGGTAGTTAGTGCATAACAAGAGTAGAGTACTCACGATCCGGGGTTTGGGGAGGAGGACTTGGGATGAATGCTGATGCGGTGTGGTCGGTAGTATTGGGCCCGTAATACCGAAGACACCGGGTCAGTGGGCAACCCAAGTAAGAATCCCTAGGTATCGGAGACTGAGTAGGGCTGCGTTATCGAGTACGATTATGCTCGATAGAGTCTCTGATAAGTTCTATGTTGTATTTCAGAGGCATCATGGTTGGACCACGCCACAGACCGAGTACGAGCAGTGTGAGTGACGAGGAGATTCGTCAGATGATTCATGAGGAGGTGGCTGCGGCGATCCGGGCCGAGATTCCGGAGATGTTTGGGTCTATTAAGACCACTTTGATGGACACCTTTGATGAGCGGTACGCCGCGTTGACTGAGGCTGCAACCGCTGCAGCTACCGCAGCTGTGGCCGCTGCCAGGCCACAGGGAGGTGACTCGTTGCTATTTCGGGAGTTCAGCAACACGAAGCCACCTAAGTTTGACGGGACGCAGGATCCGATCGCTGCGATGAGGTGGATTGCTGATATCGAGGGATGCTTCTACACTTGTTCATGTCTGGAGCATCTGAGGGTACGGTTCGCCTTGAACCAGCTCCGTCTGGGAGCGAAGGATTGGTGGAAGTTCGTGACGGCGAACTTCACTTTGGCAGAGATTTCAGCTGTGACGTGGGAGAGGTTTACCTCTATGTTCAGAGACGAGTACGTTCCCCCGGTGGAGAGGGAACGGTTGGTTCAGGAGTTCTTGACCCTCAAGCAGGGTACTGATTCGGTTATGGTGATCACGCAGAAGTTTCATGAGAGGGCGATGTTCTGCCCCGAGCAGGTGTCCTCAGAGCAGGCTCGGATGAGCCGGTATTTGGGTGTATTGAGGAGGGATATCCAGGAGTTCGTGTCAAACTCCACATATCATACCTGTGCTGAGCCTCAGGCGAATGCCAGGAAGCGCGAGATCGAGTTGGAGACCCAGGCTAGGGAGGAGGCCGAGTCTCAACGGGTGGATCGGCGGCCGGCTCTGTCTCAGCCGGCAGCCAAGCGGACTAAGTCCGCCGATTCGAGGACGGGAGGTCCGAAGGGCCGCGCTTGCGGAAAGTGCGGCAAGGGTCACGAGGGGACATGTCGATCAGGTGCTTGCTACAAGTGTGGCAAGGAGGGGCACATCGCTAGGGATTGCCCCAAGGGGTTTATGGTTTGCTTTCATTGCAACCAGACCGGCCATCGGAAGGCCGAGTGCCCTCAGCTTCTTCAGGGATCTGCACCTGCTGCCAGGGCTACTAAGACTCGACCAGTGAAGGCCGAGGCCCCGAGGGCTCGTGGGAGAGCCTTTCAGCTGACTGCGGAGGAGGTCCGCGCTGCGCCCGATGTTGTGGCAGGTATGCTTTATTTCATGTATTTATTTTGATGTTGAGATATTATGCTTATGTTATGATATGCGTAGGTACTTTCCTTGTGAACTATGTACCTGCTTTAGTGTTATTTGACTCGGGTGCGAGTCGGTCATTCGTATCCTTGGCCTTTAGTCAGCAGATCGGTGTTAGTCGTGAGACGTTGTGTCGGCCTCTGAGAGTTTCTATAGCTGATGAGAGAGTGATTTGTGCCACGGAGGTTCTCCAGAGATGTGTGTTAGAGATTTTCGGGGTTGAGTTTCCGATTGATCTGATTCCTATTGCGATGGGTGATGTCTGTGTCATTGTGGGCATGGACTGGTTGAGCCGATTTGGTGCAGTCATCGACTGTGAGCGTCAACTGGTGACCATACGAGACCTTAGTGGGGGAGTTTTTTCAGTGTACGGCGAGGGTACACATTCAGGATCAGCTTTTTGTTCGGCCGCTAGGGCGAGGCAGTGTCTACAGCAGGGCTGTAAGGGTTTTGTGGCGTATGTGATGGATACGCGGGTGGCTTCCGAGAGACCGAGTTCAGTTGAGGAGGTTCCGGTGGTGCGTGAGTTTCCAGATGTTTTTCCCGAGGAGTTACCGGGTCTGCCTCCTGTGAGGCAAGTGGAGTTCAGTATTGATTTGGTTCCGGGGGCCGCGCCTATCGCTAAGGTGCCTTATCGCCTTGCACCTCCAGAGATGCAAGAGTTGTCCTCGCAGCTCCAGGAATTGCTGGGGAAGGGGTTTATTCGGCCGAGCAGCTCGTCGTGGGGAGCACCTATCTTGTTCGTCAAGAAGAAGGATGGTTCACACCGGATGTGCATTGACTACCAGGAGTTGAACAAGCTGACGGTCAAGAACCGTTACCCGTTACCGAGGATCGACGATTTATTCGATCAGTTGCAGGGAGCATCTTGGTTTTCCAAGATCGATTTGAGGTTGGGATATCATCAGATGAAAGTGCGGGATGAGGACGTCCAGAAAACAGCGTTCAGGACGCGATATGGGCTTTATGAGTTTGTGGTGATGCCTTTTGGGCTCACCAATGCCCCGGCTGTGTTCATGGATCTCATGAACAGGGTATGCAGGCCGATGTTGGATCGGTCGGTGATTGTATTTACCGATGATATTCTGGTATATTCGAGATCTAGAGAGCAGCATGAGGAGCATCTGAGGGAGGTCCTTGGGGTATTGAGATCGGAGAAGCTTTATGCAAAGTTCTCCAAGTGTGATTTCTGGTTGCGGGAGGTCCAGTTCCTAGGACATCTTGTTAACCAGGAAGGGATTTTGGTCGATCCAGCAAAGGTTGAGGCAGTGATGAGTTTGGAGGTGCCGAAGTCACCATCTGAGATCAGGAGTTTCCTTGGGTTGGCAGGGTATTATCGGAGATTTATCAAGGATTTCTCCAAAATCGTAGTGCCACTCACTAGATTGACCCGAAAGGGTGTTGCATTCTCATGGGGTCCCGAGCAGCAGACCTCCTTTGAGACACTTCGCTAAAGGTTGTGCGAAGCCCCGGTATTAGCTCTCCTGGAAGGGATGGAGGATTTTGTAGTATATTGTGATGCATCGATTTTGGGGCTGGGTGCGGTGTTGATGCAGAGGGGTCATGTGATAGCATATGCATCGAGGCAGCTGAAGCCTCATGAGATGAGATATCCCACGCATGATCTAGAGTTGGGGGCAGTAGTGTTCACCCTCAAGATTTGGCGTCACTACTTGTATGGGGTTCGGTGTACGATATACACGGACCATAAGAGTTTGAAGTACTTGATGGATCAGCCCAACCTAAATATGCGGCAGAGGAGGCGGTTGGATGTGGCCAAGGATTATAATTGTGAGATCCTGTACCACCCAGGCATCGCTAATGTGGTAGCCGATGTGTTGAGCCGCAGGGCGGAGAGCACTCCACTGCGGGATGTATGTTTGAGATTGACCGTGATAGCTCCGGTAATGGATGCCATTCGCGGGGCACAGGCCGAGGTTGTGCAACCGGAGATGCAGAAGAAGGAGCGGGTCGTTGGGTTGGTTTCGGAGTTCGTTACGGATGGACGAGGGCTTATGACCTTTCAAGGTCGGATTTGGGTACCGTTTGTGGGCGGTACCCGTATTACTTTGATGGAAGAGGCTCATCGGTCGAAATTTTCAATCCATCCGGGGGCCACGAAGATGTATTTGGATTTGAGGAAAGAGTATTGGTGGCCCTGTGTGAAGAGGGACGTCGCTTGGTTTGTTGAGAGGTGCTTGACCTACCGCAGGGTCAAGGCCGAGCACCAGAGACTGCATGGCAAGTTGCAGCCATTGGAGGTTCCCGAGTGGAAGTGGGAACAGATCACCATGGATTTCATCACCAAATTGCCAAGGACTGCCAGAGGAGTTGATGCAATTTGGGTGATTATGGATAGGTTGACGAAGAGCGCTCACTTCCTTGCCATCAGTGAGAGTTCTTCAGCGGAGAAGTTGGCGGAGATATATGTGAGAGCAGTGGTATCTCGGCATGGGGTGCCGATCTCGATTGTTTCGGACCGTGATGTGCGTTTCACTTCCAGATTCTGGAAGAAATTTCATGAGGAGTTGGGTACTAGATTGCATTTTAGTACCGCATATCATCCCCAGACAGATGGTTAGAGTGAGCGGACGATTCAGACGCTTGAGGACATGCTTCGAGCATGTGTGTTGGATTTCGGGGGTAGCTGGGATGCGTATTTACCTTTGGCAGAGTTTTCCTACAACAACAGCCATCATTCGAGCATTGGTATGCCACCCTTTGAGCTATTATATGGTAGGAGGTGTCGGACCCCCATTTGTTGGGGAGAGGTTGGGTAGAGAGTGATGGGCAGTACAAAGATCGTGCTTCAGACGACAGAGCAGATTCAGCAGGTCAGACAGAGGTTATTGGCCGCCCAGAGCCGACAGAAGAGTTATGCAGACAGACGCCGGTCCGAGCTTAAGTTTCAGGTCGGCGACTTCGTTCTCCTGAAGGTCTCTCCTTGGAATGGAGTGATTCGATTCAGGAAGAGGGGCAAGTTGGGGCCCCGGTATATTGGGCCATTTTGTGTGATTGCGAGGTTAGGCCGAGTAGCCTATCGTTTGGAGTTGCCAGCAGAGTTGGGGCAGATCCACGACACTTTTCATGTGTCGCAGTTGAGGAAGTGTATAGCCGATGAGTCAGCAGTGGTTCCATTAGAGGATATTCAGGTGGATGCGAGCCTGAATTATGCCGAGAGGCCTGTGGCCATCAGAGATAGGAAGATCAAGGTTCTGAGGAACAAGGAGGTACCTCTAGTGTTGGTTTAGTGGCAACACCGGAAGGGATCGGAGGTGACCTGGGAGCCGGAGCGCGAGATGCGGGTGCAACATCCGGAGCTATTTTCAGAGCGAGACTTCGAGGGCGAAGTCTAGTTCTAGTGGGGGAGAAATGTAACAGCCCGTATTTCCAGGTATCTTTATTGTTTATGATTTTGGTGTTTTGAGAGGGGACTCGGCGAGTCGGAGCTCAGACTCGCCGAGTAGGGACGCGATTCTGGACGCGGGATTTGCCTGGACTCGGCGAGTCCGTGTTGTTTAATGAAACCCTAATTTCTCGGGTTTGGGACCTATTTAAAGGGCCTTATGGCCTTCATTTGTACCCAACAGTCCATAGAGAGAAACCCTAGAGTGCTTTAGCGATTTGAGAGAGAGAGAAAGGAAGCATTTCTTGACCTTTGTGTGTTGTTTAGCAAAGAAGAGGGAAGTCCTAGCCAAGAGGAAGCAAAGGAGGTTGCTATTCTGTGGATTTGAAGCTTAGATCATCGATCTAAAGGTATGATTTCGGCTCATCTTCTGTTTTGTGAAGTATATTTGGATTTAGGGCTTCTTGTGGCCTTTGTTGGGTTGATTTGATGGTCAAATAGTCCCTTGCTAGTGATGAGGCTTTGGATCTGGATCCATAGAGGTCCAGAGAGCCTCATTCATCAAGCTTTATGAAGAACAATGGAGGTTATGACCTTGAGTTGTGATATTTGTTGATAATTCTTCATATATGGACATATAGAGGTTGTATGTACACCAAGTTTGGGGCTTTACGTGGTGAATCAGTCTAGGAAGGCCAGATCTATGAATTGATGGAACAGATCTAACCTTAGAAGTGAGTTTGAGTGATTGCATGGGATGGACTCACCGAGTCCGATGAGCAGACTCGGCGAGTAGCTTGAAGATTGCCTTGGATCGACCAGTGAGTGGTCCAGTCGAGTCATGGGTTGACTCAGTGAGTCAGGGCGAGTTAGGGAAGGGTGGTCAAGTGGTCGGAGTCAAGCTGGGACTCGCCGAGTTGTTCTTGAGACTCGGCGAGTTGAGTCGGGGTGGCCCCGCGATTCTTCCAGGTGGAACTCGTCGAGTCAGGGGGAGTACTCGACGTGTAAGAAGGGAATCCTAGAGAGTTGGTGAAAACGTCTAGACTCGCCGAGTTGCCCTTGTGCACTCGCCGAGTCCGGTCAAAGTTGACCGTTGACCGTTAACCGTTGACCAGAGTTGACCTGTGTTGACTTCTTAGGGATAGTCAACCTTAGAGATAAAAAGTGTTAATAAGAGATGTATGATGCTATAGGGAGATTGTAGCTCGGAGGATCGAGCATGAGTGATTTCGGGATTTGCTAGCTATCGATATTTACGAGGTGAGTCTTCTCACTATACTGTACCCGGAAGGGTTTGATTGTGTGACCGGAAGGTCGGATATGATATGAGACATATGTGTTATATGTGATAAGTTAATTGTTATATGTGCTATGTATGATATGTTTAATGTGGGCCGGAAGGCATTATGTTATGGGCCGGAAGGCAAATATGTTATGGGCCGGAAGGCGTTGTAATGTGGACCGAAGGGTTGGCGTGGGTAGGACCGGAAGGTTTACCCAACAGGGACGGAAGTCCCCTGAGACACATGGACCGGAAGGTCAGGGCCTGGAAAGGCGTATGTGCATAAGTTGTATTTTAGGGGAACTCACTAAGTATTTATGCTTACAGTGGTTGTGTATGTGTTTCAGGTACTAGCGAGGACCGTGGGAAGGCGCTGGCGTGATCTGTACACACTGATAGATGATTTATGATCTTGGGATTCATATGATTTGTATTATGACATGATACGTTGGATATTTATGCCTTGTTTTGGATGAAAATACATTTTTTAGAAATGGAAAAAAAAAATTGTTTAAAAATTTCCGTTGTTACAAGAACGCCCAAATCTGACTTCGTATGAGGAAGTTATGATTTTTCTAAGATTTAGCAAAGTAGTGCACAGCCCGAAATCTGAATTTTAGATCGGTCGATTTTTTGCCGACGGGATCTAAATGAAAGTTGTAGTACTCATAAATACCAATGCGTGGATATAAAGAATGTCGATAATAGAGCTCGTATGCAAAAGATATGGACGAAGCTTAGTCCCTACTTTTCGAGCGCGACGAATTCGATACAGTTTTGTAAATCCGAGATAGAATGAGAATTAGCCAACGATGTCTAATTGAGAGTTGAAGATCTCATTAATAGGAACTCAACGGTAAAAAGATAGACAAAAACGGAGCTCGTATGCGTAAGTTATGGACGGAGCTAAGTCTCTACTTTTCGAGCGCGGCGAATTCGATACAGTTTTATAAATCCGAGATAGAATGATAATTAGCTAACGAGGTCTAAATGAAAGTTGAAGATCTCATTAATAGGAAATCAACGGTAAAATGAAAGACAAAAACGGAGCTCGTATGCAAAAGTTACGGACGAAGCTTGGAGACTACTTTACTATACAATTCCTATAAATAAGAGATGAACTCTTCATTATTTCCTCACACCTTCAAACCTATCTTTCTCTATCTAACTTCTCGCTAACCTCCTGAAACCCCTCCCTATTCTAGGGAACCTCCCTATCACGATAAGAAAGCCCCGGAGCGCTCGACGGCTCCGAGAGGAAAAACTTTCGGCTCGGAAACGCTGCTCCAGCAAAGCCCGGTTTTTAATAAAACCCGCTGTAAGTGAGTTACGCCTATACTATATTTAATATAGCTTTTATTTAATTATAGTAAAATTATTAGGACCTTAAAATAATTATTTGGGCTATTATTATGAGTTATATTGAGTGTTATTTAACGCTTGTATAATCGTAATAATAGCTAGACTATTAATTAGTCGTGATTAACGTTAAAACTAAACTCTAGTGGTATTAATACTAGGTTTTGGTCAAGGAAAAATTGTTTTAAGAAGTAACGAAGAGCTGTCCGAGTGCCGAGTACCACCTTACCAGGTGAGTGCATAGTTACTTTCAGCTTACCCATAGATATGAAGTATTTTATATAAATTACGTGCTATGTGTGCATATTATCTGAACACTTGCTATCTATGCTGGATGAACATTACTATACATGTTTTCAATGATTTGAATTGTATATGTATTTTATATCTACGAAAATGTTGGGGTAAAACATGGGTAGATGTAATAGGTGATGTGTGATAAAATGGTGAGAGGCCTCGATGTTGATGTTGTTGATTCTGTCATCTAGCGGAGTATGGTTGATGACCACGGACTCTTCTAGACAGTCCAGTGGAACACTAGCAGGCTTGCAACCTGTAGGTGTTTGTGAACGATGTGTTCACTGGTGTGCTCCATCCCCCACATGGTTGCCTTTAGGAAATTTATTGTTAAGGAATCCCCTTAGCAGTAGTGTCCATCCCGATGATGATCCTTAGACTAGGTCCCTTATGATAGGTGTTTAGGGACGTAAAGTGAGGATAACGGGAACGGGTAATCGAGTTATTGTTGATTGATGAAATTAATAAACTTATTTATTGTGGGTTGAAAACCCTATGTGCTCACCAATTTCCGAAGCCTGACCCACTCAGTTTTATGTATTACAGGTAGTGGCGCTTGAGCATAGATATGATGTTTGGACGAGGGATTACGGATATAGGCCTGTAGATATAAAATAATGTAGTAAGGCTTATATTGTACTGTTTATGCTTTGGATCTGTACGAACATGACATCCCAAGTCTTTTAATGAAATACATTTCTATGGAAATACTTTTGATAAATCTTTATCATATTTTTTTTGGGACAAATTCCGCAACACTTTTATTTAAAATGTTACTCTGATTTTCAAACAAAGCATAAACGAAATCAGTCTTTTCTGGCCGTGAAAACAGGGATGTCACAGTTGGTATCAGAGCATTAGTTTAAGCGAACTAGGAATTTGTAGGATTTCTAGACTTAAACATAGAATGCTAAGCGATGATTGTGAGGTGTGAGCACTAGCTTATTTTAGGAATTGTGCCTAAAATGCTTTTATGTGTTAAATGCTTTGTGCATGATATGCTATTATTTGTTCGGATCTATGGTCTGTTTCCGACCCGATCTGGAAACCTTATGTGTTTAGGATTCTAAACGTACGAGTACGATATTAGAACTAGCATGTAAACGTTTCGGAGTGATAAGGATGATTTAAACATCTATCCTAAATAAAGATCTAAATTCACCTTATTCGGTGTATAGATGAAGATGGCAAGGACCCGTAGCGGAAACGTGAACGCAAATGGAGATAGGAACCAACCCCCAGTGGTTCAGCAAATACCTGTTGTTGAAGAAGTTTCACCTGAGCCAGTCACGATGGTCGGAGTGCAAGCTATGATCCAGGCGATGTTGGATCATCAAATGGAGGAAACCAGACGTTTGCTCCAGCAAAATCCAGAGGAAGAGACTATTCAGATCGAACAGCCCGAGTTGAACGAATGGCAGACAGAGGAGGGAAACTACAGTGGGACTGTTGGTCAAGCGAACCCACCGATAGTTAGGCAAAACCACCAGGATGGAAGAAATGACGGATATGGATGCAAATACAAGGATTTCATGGCATCCAAGCCACCGAGTCTATCTGGAAGCCCGAGACCGGTGGAAGTCATGAACTGGATCTCTGAAATGGAGACGATGTTTGAGAGTTGCAAGTGTAGTAACAGGCATAAGACCGCTCTCGCGGTTCCTCTATTGAAATCTGGAGTACTAAGCTGGTGGAAGCTACTAGCTGATTCAATGCCCAAAGGTGAAGCAAGCAAGATGTCGTGGGAAGATTTTATGGTACAGTTGAAGATGCAATACTGCTCTGAGCAGGATCTTCTAGAGATCAACAACGAATTCCAGAATTTGAAGAAGGGAAGAATGAGCGTTACTGAATACGCTGCAAGCTTTACTGAGAAAATGAAGCTTGTTCCTCACCTCATTCCAACTGAACTCTCCAAGGTTAACAAATTTGCCCTCGGATTACCAGCGGACTTTGGTCCAATGGTCAAGCAAAATACCACACTGAAAGCCACCATCTGGGCTACTAAGAATGTGGAGACCTAGATACGAGAGAAGGGTCTGGAGAGAGCGGAGGTGGGAGAGAAAAGGAAATTTGACGGATCCTCAAGGTCTGGAAAGAAGAGTAAATTCTCGAAATCTGGTTCGAGAGGAGGAGGATCAGAATCGAAATGGTGTGACAAGTGTAAGAAGAAGCACTCTGGGAAGTGTGACGGAGGGGTCACTTTTTTCAAATGCGGAAATCCTGGGCACTATGCCAACGAATGCACGTTCAATAAGAAGGTCTGTTATGAGTGCAACGAGAAGGGGCACATTTCAAAGGATTTCCCAAAGAAGAAGGAGGCAAGAAGACCCAACATACCACCGAAGCCGAAGGAAAGAGACTTCCAGATGACGCTCGAGGCTGCGAAGGAGGCAGCAGACATCACTTCAGGTACCTTTCTTGTAAATGGTTTGCCTGCGAATATACTATTTGATTCCGGACCCAACTACTCCTTTGTGTCGTACAAATTTGGTGGGAAATTAGCATTTCCTGTAGAAAAACTAGATAATACCCTGATTGTAGAAGTTGCCAGTGGCAAATTCGTAGCTGTTAGTAATCGTATTAGGAACATCGTCATTGACCTAAACGGAAACGAATTCCACGAAGAGCTATTACCCATATAGTTAAACGGTTTCGACATCGTTTTGGGTATGGATTGGCTTAGCGCTAACGATGTTGAGATTCAATGCCGAAAGAAGATAGTAAGGGTGAACCCACCCGGAAAAGAATCATTTATGGTGTACGGGGACAAGCGCACAGTGAATTCTGGAATCATATCCCTGATGAAAGCCAGGAAATGTTTGTCCAAAGGATGTGCATCATACATGGCATTCATAATCGATGCTAAGAAGGAGAAGAAAGTGGTGCGGAATATACCGGTTGTGTGTGATTATCCGAAAGTCTTTCCCGAAGATCTTCCCGGATTACCACCTGATAGGCAAGTGGAGTTTCGTATCGACTTTTTACCAGGAACAACACCGATAGCAAAGGCACCTTACCGATTACCACCGACGGAGATGAAGGAGCTTATGACGCAACTTCAGGAGCTGTTGGACAACGGTTTCATTCGACCTAGTTCATCACCCTGGGGAGCTCCGGTGTTATTCGTGAAGAAAAAGGATGGAAGTATGAGAATGTGTATAGACTACCGAGAGCTGAATAAGGCAACGGTGAAGAACAAGTATCCGTTGCCGAGGATTGATGACCTATTCGATCAGCTGCAAGGTTCGATCTACTTCTCAAAGATCGATCTTAGGTCAGGATATCATTAGCTGAAGGTGAGAGAGCAGGATATTGAGAAGACTGCATTCAGGACAAGATATGGACACTATGAGTTCTTGGTTATGTCATTTGGACTAACCAATGCTCCTGCAGCATTCATGTATTTGATGAACAGGGTTTGTAAACCATTCCTCGATAAATCCGTGATAATGTTCATCGACGAAATTCTCATCTACTCGAAAAGCCAAGAGGAGCATGGCAAGAATCTACGGGAAGTATTAGAAGTGTTAAAGAATGAGAAGCTTTTTGCAAAGTTCTCCAAGTGTGATTTTTGGATCCGAGAAGTTCAATTCTTGGGTCATGTTGTTAACCAGGAGGGAATAATGGTTGACCCCGCAAAGATCGAGGATATGATGAAGTGGGAACGTTCGAAGAGTCCCACGGAGATTTGAAGCTTTCTAGGATTAGCCGGATCGACGATTTATCCAAGGCTTCTCTTCGATAGTTGCTCCTTTAACAGCTTTGACCCATAAAGGAGCTACGTATACGTGGAATGAGAAGCACGATGAAGCATTCGAGAAGCTAAAGAAGAAGTTATGTGAAGCACCGATACTTTCTCTGCCCGATGGAGTTGAAGATTTCGCGGTTTACAGTGATGCATATGGAGTCGGGTTGGGTTGTGTTCTGACCCAAAGAGAAAAGGTGATAGCATACGCATCTCGACAATTAAAAGAGCACGAAAAGAACTACCCCACTCATGATCTGGAGTTGGCAGCGGTAGTTTTCGCTCTAAAGATATGGAGGCAATACCTCTATGGCACGAAGTGCAAGTTGTTCACTGATCATAAGAGTCTCCAGTATCTTTTTAATCAGAAAGAATTGAACATGAGGCAATGACGCTGGCTAGAACTACTCAAGTACTACGACTGTGAGATACTTTACCACCCAGGTAAAGCAAATGTTTTTGCTGATGCTCTCAGTTGGAAAGTCAATCTTGAAAGGAAAAGGCCAAGAGCGTTGAGAATTGAAGTCGTATCGACGATTTTGGAAAGTATCAGGAAAGCTCAGGAAGAAGCTTTAGAGAAGAATGACCGAAAGGAAGAACGTTTGGGCAAAACGTTAATGTTCGGTACAAACAGTCGAGGACTGAAGGTATTCCAAGATCGGATTTGGGTACCTAAGACGGGAGGAATAAGAGACCTTCTGATGGAAGAAGCACATAAGACCACGTACTCAATTCATCCCGGTAGCACTAAAATGTATACGGACCTAAAATCCTACTACTGGTAGCCGACGATGAAGCTCGATGTTGCGAAGTATGTGGCCGAGTGCGTAACATGTGCAAGGGTTAGGGCACAACATCAAAAATCGTATGGGAGTTTAGAACCTTTACCTGTATCCATGGGTAAATGGGAAGACATCACCATGGATTTTGTGACCAAACTACCTAGGACAAAGAGCGGTCATGACATGATTTTGGTGGTTGTGGATCGTTTCACCAAGAGTGCACACTTCATAGCAGCCAACGAGAAGTGGTCTATGGATAAGCTCGCAAATGCTTACGTGAAGGAAATTGTAAGACCTCACGGTGTCCCTCTTACGATTGTATCAAATCGTGATACTCGTTTCACGTCGAGGTTTTGGAGGAGTCTGCAAGAGGAATTGGGTACGAAATTATGTTTGAGTACGGCTTACCATCCGCAAACTGATGGTCAGAGCAAAAGAACGATTCATACATTGGAAGATATGCTGAGAGCATGTACCGTCGAATTCCAAGGGAATTGGGACGAGCACTTACATCTGGTAGAATTTTCCTACAACAATAGTTTTCACTCGAGCATCAAGATGGAACCTTACGAAGCCCTGTATGGACAGAAGTGTCGTACGCCGTCTTGTTGGCTTGACGCCGGAGAGAAGCAGTTTATGGGCCCCAAGATAGTCCATGAGACTGCTGAAAAGTTGAAGGTGATTAGCGAAAGGATGTTAGCAGCCCAGGATCGTCATAAGAGCTATGCTGACAAGAAAAGACGACCGATAACCTTCGAGGTTGGGGATTCGGTTTTGCTAAAAGTCTCACCATGGAAGAGACTTATACGATTTAGGAAACGAGGAAAATTGAGTCCAAGGTTTATTGGACCGTTCAAAGTTCTTCAGAAGATTGGGAACCAAGCTTACAAGCTGGAATTTCCCGAAGAACTCAGTGGTATTCATAACACCTTTCATGTGTGTTATTTGAGGAAATTCATGGGAGATGTTCCCGACATAATTCCAATCTCAGAGTTAAGGATGGATGAAAATAAATGGCTAATCGAAGAGCCTGAGGCAATTCTTGATCGTAAGACTAAGAAGTTACGACGCAAGATGGTCGACTTAGTGCTAGTCCGATGGAAACATTCGAATGGGCCGAATCTCACTTGGGAAACAGAGGATGACATGATGAGTCGCTATCCACATCTGTTTGTTGATGCATGATTCCGGGACGGAATCATCCTAAGGGGGAGAGAATTGTAACGCCAGGGTTTCAGGGCTAAGCATATTTGTCAATGTAATTGTCTAGGTCAACTATTGTAACTCTTTTTGAAGTATTAAAGATGAAATATTTGAGTATTATGTGAATTATGTGTGTTATTGTGCTGATTATTTAATTATAAATGTATAATTAATAAAGAATAAAAATAAGCGTTAAAATTAAAGTGTGAGATAAACCCAATATCTCTACATAAAGTTGTAGTGGTCGAAACAAGGATTTCGGGGATATAAAGAACGCCGAAATCCGAGTTATAACGAAGAAGTTATAACCCGTCGAAGTTTCGCGACAGAACCGGCATGATACCGGGAAGCGTACATAGTGAATTTATGATAGAGCGAGATTTAGCCTTAGCGCTCTAAACGAAAGTCGTAGAATATGTTAAACTAAGAACATCGATAAAAAGAACGCCCAAATCTGACTTCGTATGAAGAAGTTACGATTTTTCTAAGATTTAGCATAGCAGTGCACAACCCGAAATCTGAATTTTAGATCGGTCGATTTTTAGCCGACATGATCTAAATGAAAGTTGTAGTACTCATAAATACCAACGCGTGGATATAAAGAACCTCGATAATAGAGCTCGTATGCGAAAGATATGGACGAAGCTTAGTCCCTACTTTTCGAGCGCGACGAATTCGATATAGTTTTGTAAATCCGAGATAGAATGAGAATTAGACAACGAGGTCTAAGTGAGAGTTGAAGATTTCATTAATAGGAACTCAACGGTAAAAAGACAGACAAAAAGGAGCTCGTATGCGAAAGTTATGGACGAAGCTTAGTCTCTACTTTTCGAGCGCGGAGAATTCGATACAGTTTTGTAAATCCGAGATAGAATGAGAATTAGCTAACGAGGTCTAAATGAAAGATGAAGATCTCATTAATAGGAACTCAACGGTAAAATGATAGACAAAAACGGAGCTCGTATGCGAAAGTTATGGATGAAGCTTAGTCTCTACTTTTTGAGCGCGGCGAATTCGATACAGTTTTGTAAATCCGAGATAGAATGAGAATTAGCTTATGAGGTCTAAATGAAAGTTGAAGATCTCATTAATAGGAACTCAAGGGTAAAAAGACAGACAAAAACGGAGCTTGTATGCAAAAGTTACGGACGAAGCTTGGAGACTACTTTACTATACACTTCCTATAAATAAGAGATGAACTCTTCATTATTTTCTCACACCTTCAAACCTTTCTTTCTCTCTCTAACTTCTCGCTAACCTCCCTAAACCCCTCCCAAGTCTAGGGAACCTCCCTATCATGAGAAGAAAACCTCGGAGTGCCCGACGGCTCCGAGAAGAAAAGCTTTCGGCTCGGAAACGCTGCTCCAGCGAAGCCGGTTTTTTAATAAAAACCCGCTGTGAGTTACGCCTATACTATATTTAATATAGCTTTTATTTAATTATAGTAACATTATTAGGACCTTAAAATAATTATTTGGGCTATTATTATGAGTTATATTGAGTGTTATTTAATGCTTGTATAATCGTAATAATAGCTAGACTATTAATTAGTCGCGATTAACGTTAAAACTAAACTCTAGTGGTATTAATACTAGGTTTTGGTCAAGGAAAAATTGTTTTAAGAAGTAACGAAGAGCTGTCCGAGTGCCGAGTCACCACCTTACCAGGTGCGTGCATAGTTACTTTCAGCTTACCCATAGATATGAAGTATTTTATATAAATTACGTGCTATGTGTGCATATTATCTGAACACTTGCTATCTATGCTCGATGAACATTACTATACATGTTTTCAATGATTTGAATTGTATATGTATTTTATATCTACGAAAATGTTGGGGTAAAACATGGGTAGATGTAATAGGTGATGTGTGATAAAATGGTGAGAGGCCTCGATGTTGATGTTGTTGATTTTGTCATCTAGCGGAGTATGGATGACGACCACGGACTCTTCTAGACAGTCCAGTGGAACACTAGCAGGCTCGCAACCTGTAGGTGTTTGTGAACGATGTGTTCACCGGTGTGCTCCATCCCCCACATGGTTGCCTTTAGGACATTTATTTTTAAGGAATCCCCTTAGCAGTAGTTCCCATCCCGATGATGATCCTTAGACTAGGTCCCTTATGATAGGTGTTTAGGGACGTAAAGTGAGGATAACAGGAACGGGTAATCGAGTTATTGTTGATTGATGAAATTAATAAACTTATTTATTGTGGGTTGAAAACCCTATGTGCTTACCAGGCTCCCAAGCCTGACCCACTCAGTTTTATGTATTATAGGTAGTGGCGCTTGAGCGTAGATATGATGTTTGGACGGGGGATTACGGATATAGACCTGTAGATATGAAATAATGTAGTAAGGCTTATATTGTACTGTTTATGCTTTTGATTTGTATGAACATGACATCCCAAGTCTTTTAATGAAATACATTTCTATGGAAATACTTTTGGTAAATCTTTATCATATTTTGTTTTGGGACAAATTCCACAACAATTTTATTTAAAATGTTACTCTAATTTTCAAACAAAGCATAAACGAAATCGGTCTTTTCTGACCATGAAAATGGGGATGTCACATAATCCAATACTTAAATCTCTATTTCAAGGTACTCAAGAATGTTGCAGCAAACCATTGCTATATCTAAACTCTTTAGAAAATCTACAATCCAATTCATGACAGTCTTGATTCACTACTTACTTCCAAAAGAATGATCGACTGTGGATGTTTGAATAATCTAATTATATCTAGGAAGTAAAACATGCAAAATTGAAACACAATAATAAACAATTGACAAAAGAGAGTAAACAATACTCATAAATAATTCTCCATTATTAAATCATCTAATGTCAATTACATTTATTTGTTACAAGTTTATAAACAATTATCTAACTACTAAAACTAATATAATCCTTCTGAACAATGCTCCTAGCATACTGAATGTGCTTAATCCTACTCAGACCCTTTGGATTCACTTCATACGATACCCTCTTAACGACGAGGTGACCTTGTTCCACTCTATGTCTAATGAAATTTTATTTTCTATCGATATGGCCAGATCTGCCATGATCTTTTTATTCCTTCATAAAGGCAACCGCCCTTTCATCATCACATAAAATCTACATTTTCTCCATGATGGTTGGCACAACTCCAAGGTGTCCGATGTAGTTCTTCAACCATATAGCCTCCTTCGATGCATTGCTTACTGTTATGTACGATGTTTCACATATAGAATCAGCCACTCTAAAGATAAACACCCATCCATATTGAGAATAAAAGTCGTGTCTGTCTGTTTGAAAGCTGGAGTCACTATACCCGGTTACTCTTAAGTCGTCACTGCCACCAAGCACAAGGACCCAATCCTTAGTTCTTCGCAAATACTTAAGAATATATTTTAACAGCTATCCAATGAGCTCTACCCGAATTCTCCTGATAAAGAATAAACATGCGCAAAGAGAAAGCCACATTAGGGAGATTACATGTCATAGCATACATGATAGATCCATCGGCGGAAGCATATGGAACTCTACTCGTTTCTACTATCTCTGCATCGTTACTCAGACTCTGCATCGTTGCTCAGACTCTGAGTCTTACTCAGTTTGGTATTACTCTGTATTGGTAATTCTCCTTTCTTGGAATTCACCATACTAAAACATTTTAGTACCTTATCCAAGTATGTACTTTGACTTAGTCCAATTAGACTTTTACTCCTGTCTCACAGAATCCATATCCCAAGAATATAAGCAGCCTCTCTTAGATCCTTCATAGCGAAACACTTTGAAAGCCAATATTTAACTTCTTCCAATGTTTTAATGTCGTTTACTATAAGAAGTATGTCATCTACATAAAATACCAGGAAGGTCATTATACTCTCACTAGCTTTGAAATATACATAAGATTCATCCTCACTTCTAGAGAACATCAAAACAACGATTCCTTCTACGAGAAGCTTATTTCAATGCATAGATTGATTTCTCAAGATTACTCACAGTATTTGAGTACTTATCATCCGCAAAACCCTTTGGCTGACTCATGTAAACGTCTTCAGCCAACTTCCCAATAAGGAAAGTAGTTTTGACATCCATCTGCCAAATTTCGTATTTAGGAAACACATCTATTGCTAGTATCACCCTAATAGATTTAATCTTAGCTACTGGTGAGAAGGTCTCATCATAGTCAACCCTGGGGGTTTAAGTAAACCCCTTCACAACCAGTCGAGCCTTGAAATTGTGCACCATTCCATCCATGTCGGTCTTCTTCTTAAAGATCTATTTGCAACCAACTGTCTTACGACCTGGTACATTGTCAACCAATTTTCAAACAAGGTTGTCATACATGGACTTGATCTTGCTATCCATTGCCTCTTTCTACTTGGCAACCTCAGGGCCTGTCATTGCTTCCTTGTAGTTAGAAGGTTCATCTAAATTTACCAGTGTACTAACGCTGATAAACGTATCACCATCTGTGGTAATATGGAAACCATAAACCTCAGGTGGCCTTCTACCTCTACCGGAACTCCTAAGAGGTAATGACTCATCAATTGGTTAAACTATAATTTCATCCTCGGGTTGAGCGTTAGCATTTTTAGAAGTTCCTTCATCGTTTGACCCTTGAATTTATTCAAGATCAATGGTACTCTCACTGTCCTTTTTGCATATGATCTCTTTCTCGCGAAAGACTCCCCTTCGTGCTACGAAGACCACGTTCTCACTAGGTCTGTAGAAGAAATATCTAGAAGACTTACATGGGTAGCCGATGAAAATACATCTCTCACTTTGAGGTTCAAGCTTGTCATGAGTCTCTTATCTAACGAAAGCCATGCAACCCCAAACCATGATATGTGCTAATGAAGGAAATTTCCCTGTCCACATCTTGTGAGGTATTATGGCAACCTTCTTTGTTAGGACAAGATTAAGAATGTGGGTGGCAGTCTCTAAGGCATACTCCCAAAAAGAGATTGGAAGTGAAGCTCGAATCATCATGGAGCGAACCATGTCTAACAATGTCCGATTACGCCTCACAGCCACACCATTAAGTTGTGGTGTGTCACAACTAGCATTTTTGCTAGGAAATTCTACTCTCATGCAATCATTAACCTAGTCTAATAATTTGTACTCTAAGTGAATACTATACTTCATTCTCATTCAAATATATCTCACATGTTCAAATAAGGGTTGGAAACCCTAGAAATCCGGACTCAAGTTCTTTATGGACAATGATTCTCTTATTGGGCCTAATGGACCAATAAACTTTCAAATCGACTACTTGGGCTCTAAATGGACCACATTCATAATACTTTAGTATTTTGGGCCATGTTGGCCTAAAATAATCCATTTTCATCTCTAAAAGGTCTTGTTGGGCCATAAATGGTTCCATTTGCCCTAGTGGGCCGTGAACCTTCTTAAGGGCCCAATAGGCCGAAAAATGCTTGGACCTTCATGAATTCGAACAAGGCCAAGGATAGGCCTAAACATCCCTCCATCTTCATTTTCTTAAGCCCACATGTTTGGCCCATAAATTTGAAAAAAAAAGGGAAATGTTGAATATTCTAAGCATGACAACTCATCTTTGCATGAGGGATATCCATGCAATTTATCCCACAAATAACCATGCCATCACAAACATCCATATAACCATTCCATCACACTACACTCTCTTCCCTCCCTCTCTCTTCTTAATCTCGGCCTAAGGCCATTCTCCCTCACCAAAAATCATTCAATTTTCTTTTCACTCCCAAAAACCTCAAGAACTCTTCCATTTTCTTCCATAAACCCGTAAGTGGGTGTGTGTGTGTGTGTGTGTGCTCAAGAAGGTCCCTCCAACTCACATACTAGGTAAGATACTTCACTTTTAATTTGGATAAATCCATCTTATGTTAGATCTTCTTCAAAACATCACAAATCTTGTGTTACACTCCTAGAACCATCCACATCTTCGAGATCTTTTGAAGGAAGTAAGCTAGGCCGAAAACAACATCATTTTCTCATATCTCTTCATCAAAATCGAACCAAACCCCAAGGTGAGTTCATACCCCTTGTTTTCTGTTTTTATATGATTTTTGGGGGAGAATACAAGTTTCTTTGTGTAGATCTATGTGTAAATGCATGTCTATGTGTGTTTTCCATGAATTATTTGGTGATTATGTGTTGATTTCTTCACTAATCTAAAAATATGTTAAGAAACTTGAAGTTTATCACTAGGATCTTCACATGAATCTTGAGAAAAGTATGTTTTATCACAAGGATTACATGTAAACATGTAGATCTGGGATTTGTATACTTGATATAGCAAAAATAAGTGTAGTGTTCAAAGATCTATAAACTAAACTCACAAAACAGCCCTTGACCGAAAACGTTTGGTCCAATCTCGGACTGTTTTGACCATACAAATGGAAGTATTTTTCAAAACTGTTTTACATGGATAAAACTCAGATTTATACCTTTAAAATGACTAGTCTCACGTTTTCATACGATTTTTCTACAATTTTTGGCGAATTTTACAAAACTGCCTATCAGATTTGAAATAATTTCGGACCAACCTGTGAAGATGAGAAATTTAACACTTGTTAGAAGCCATTAAAAATTTTGAGAAAATTTTTGAACATAGTAGACAAAATTTCTAAACTTTGAGAGTTTACGGATCCAAATTTTGACTTACGATGATTTTTCTACAAATTTTCAAACAACTAGGTCGGAAAAGCTCAAAAACTAGAAAATGTGTATTTTCACAAAAATCAAGCCAAGAATGTTAATTTTGACAAAAATGGGTTTTAACATGTTATTTTTACTACAAAATAGTCATCAAAACAAGTTTTGAACAAAATGGAGACTAAATTGTTATTCTTACAAAAATTGGGCCCTAAATCCTAAATTTTTGGCTTATTGGACAAAGAACGTCATTTTTACAAAAAGTGGGCTTTAGATATCAATTATGTAAATAATCAAGCTAAAATAAACAAAACAATAACAAACGGGTTAAAAACGATATTCATATCCTTATTGGGCCTGGAAATAATACACATGTTTAGTGGGCCTTTGTGTCGTTTTACATGTATATTGGGCTCGGGATAGGTATTCATATCCTTATTGGGGCTGGAAATAATATACTTGTTTAGTGGGCCTTAGTGTCCTTTTACATGTATATTGGGCATAGGATAGACATTCACATTCATTTTGAGCCTGGAAATAATAGACACATATAGTGGGCCTTAGTGGTCCACTTACAAGTTTATTGGGCCTAAGAATGGGTTTTATATGCGTCATTCTTTTTATGCTATTTTAGTGGATACTATTTGCATGCTATTTGGGTCTATAAAAACCTTACATGTGAAATGGGCCTTAATTGTCCTTTCAAATATATTTTGGGCCCATGTTATATAATCTCATTCCCTTTAGGTCTTGAAATGATTTACATGTTTAGCGATGCCTTAGTGGTTCACTTACATGGATCATTGGACCTAGAATGAGTTTATACATTTTTCTTCGCGTAAATTCGATTAAGGATCTAGCGAGTTTTTATCGGTTGACACCTATTAAGTGTATGATCGTAGTATGTAGTTATAACCAGAGTCTCTTGAAGGGAGTGCGGGGATTTGTGTATAGATCTATACGGGGATGACACCCCACACCTGAGTTGTTCGCTACAGCTAGACTAACTCAGTCTAGGATGACAAAAACCTTATTCTATTTTCCGTCGGCGTCCAACGATGCCAAGACAGGTGAAATTGTCATAAATTAGTATGGTTATGATGGCTCGCTTAGAGGATTTAACGTTATGAAGTTTATGGAAGACCTTTCTATTTAGGCAACATCGGGTTGTCTGGGAACAGTCTCGTTACATGCTCTTACATTCTCTCTCTACAATCTATTTACCTTTTAGTCAAATAACAATAACATACCTGCATTAAAACAAGATCTAACACAAACACACTAAATAGTTTTCAGAAAATATCTGATTTTCTGGCAGTTTTCAAAGTTATACAAAACATTTTCACAAACATGCTTATGAACTCACCAACATTTTTATGTTGACCGTTTTCAAAATAACTTGTATTCTCAGGAAATCGTTGAAGCAGGATGAACGAAACAAACTAATGGATATTACGTCATATTTTTGTTTCATTATACTCTTACTATTCTGGCATGTAATATTCAAATACAATATTCGATGTAAACAATGAATGTTGTTATACTACATGTGTGATGATGATGATGTTATGTTTCAATTATATTCACTGTAATGATATTTCAATATGAAGTCACGCACAAGCCCCCGGACGTTTCCGTCGTTTGGTTCTGGGGTGTGACATGGTGTTCTAGGAGGAGTCAGTTGTGAAACTATTCTACATTCCATGAGGTAGTCGTGGAACTCAAAACTAACATACTTACCACCTCTATCGGATCTAAGCATCTTTATCTTCCTGCCCAATTGATTCTTGACTTCTTGTTTAAACTCTTTGAACTTTTCAAAGGTTTCTAACTTATGTTTGATTAAATGGATATAGCCAAATATGCTATAATCATCAGTAAAAGTCACATTGAATCAATTTACATCCCTTGTGGTGGATCTGAAGGGCCCACACGCATCTATGTGTATGAAATCTAATAATCTTTTACCTCTTTCACAAGAATCAGTGAAAGGTGATTGGTCATCTTTCCAAGTAAATAAGACTCGCACGTATTATCTGTCCTTAAGTCAAATGTTTCCAACACTCCATCTTTTTGCATTTGGGTGTTGTGTTTCTTGTTAACACGTCCAAGACAAAAAAGGCAAAGCATGCTTTCTCTATACCATTAGACGAATCAATTTTATATACATTATTTCCTAAATTGTCTACACAAATCACAATTTCATACACACCATCACAAGGTAATGCTTCAAAATAAAACACACCATTTTTATAAGCAGAATGAGAACCATTCTTTACATCAAAAGAATATCTAAAACCTTGTCTGAACAACGCATGAAAACAAATAATGTTTCGTGTCATTTATGACGTGTAGCAACAATTCATCAAATCTAAACTAACGCCATAACTAAGCACTAAGTTATAAAATCCAATCTTGGTAACAGGTGAAGATCTCCTATTTCCCATGATCAAGTTCATCTTTCCATGCTCCACATCCTCACTTCTTCTTTTCCCCTTCAAATCAGAACAAATGTGAAAACCACATCATGTATCAAGGACCCAAGAATGAGAATATGACGTGATTTTAGATAAGATAGTGTAAATACATGCCGAGGTTTCCTTCACCTTGCCGTCCTTAATATCCTGCAAGTATTTTGGGTAGCTTCGTTTCCAATGCCCCATGTCATTACAATAAAAGCTAGTGGCCTCCTTTGGATCAGAAATAGGGGAGCATCGTAACTGGACTTTCCTTTGGGTCCACTACTAGATGACCTAGTATGGGACTTTCCCTTCCAATTCAGCTTGGGAGGACATTTCCTCTTTTTTCCTTGACCAATGGCTAGAATATGGGAAGCAACATGAATGGAGGCAACACCTTTTTCCCTTTATTCCCTGTTCAGCTGTTCACAGGAGGTTATGCAATTCTAATAAAGTAGTTTCGTTGTTGTTCAAGTGATAGGTCAATATTGACTGTTAATAACAACTTGGCAGAGAGTTCAACACTATGTGATTACCAACTCTTCATTAAGATTCACATTCATATTGATAAGCTTATCCAAGTATCGTTGCATTCTTGAAATGTGGTTGCTTACAGACTCACCATCCTTCATCTTGAACGCCATAAGGGACTTTACCTCCTCGTATTTTTCTTGACGGGCTCGTTTATGGTACTTTTCCATAAGGTCCTTATTCATGTCGTACGACCAGTAATCCTCAAAGTGTCTCTGCAATTCTGGGGTCATTGTAGCCATCATGATGCAAGCAACTTTTGTTGCATCCTTTTAGTGTTTCTCGAAGGCGGCTACTTCTTTAGGAGTGGCCTTCGTTTCATCGATCTCATTGAGTGATTTCTAGAGGACATACTCTTTACCCTCAAAACAAATTGCCATTTTGATATTGTGCATCCAGTCATTGCAGTTGGTGTCATCCAATTTCACCTTTGCGCAAATGTTCAATAGAAAGAAGTTGTTGTTGTTGTTGGAAGACGAACCAGAAGCATTGGTAGGAGTAGACATCTGAAAGAGTACAAAGTTTTAGTTAGATAATAACAATTTTCAATATAACACCCAAATGAAATATCAAAGCTAGGATCCAACTAAATAATTTACAACTTAGAAAATGGATGTCGCAATCTAATTGCAAATTATGTAAAGGTAGGAAAATAACGATTTACCAATTTCACCATCAAAAATGAAATTTGAACGGATGAAGTTTTGAATGAAATTCCTATATATTTTGTGAATCATTGAACCTTTCAATGGCATTTTTCTTGGATTAATGTCTAAGTCCATAACTATAATTGGTAAGACTTGACCCGACCCGACATGGTCCATTTCGGTTGCATGGCATCATGTATTTGGATAGACTATAATGAGAGAAATAAGACACTTATGGTTATTAATATATTATAAGTTCTAGTATAATAATAATAAGAATAATAAGATTATTTAATTAGTATTGATCAAGAATTAATCTAGGATTAATTAAGTGATCAAAAGAAGACTAATTAAATATATGGGTTGATTGTGTAAATCATCCATACTTGTATAGTGGGCTAATGCTCCATGGATAATCAAGTTGGACTAAAACCCATAGGATGGTCCATGGATGCTCCATGGTGTATTTGAACCCATGGATCCAAGGAAATGGAAAGTCATGACAATTAGGGTTTACCCTAATTGTAACACTATATAAAGATCTTATTCTTGACAAAATCGGCCACTAGAGAGAGTAACAAAGGGCTAGCCGATTTTCATGAAGTGTAGAATTCTCTCGAGTTATTCCAAGTGTATTTGGTGTTGTATGAACCATTTGAGGTGTCACACTTGGGGCACTAGGCACTCAATCTTCATGAAGACTTTCTTCATCAAAGACTATGAAGTATGGGATCTACAACTAGGATACCCATACTCTATACTCAAGACTATGAAATATGGGCACTTCACTTTGAAGAATACGTGATGTTGGATTAATGTCTAAGTCCATAACTATAATTGGTAAGACTTGACTCGACTCGGCATGGTCCATTGCCTCTTTCTACTTGGCAACCTCAGGGCCTGTCATTGCTTCCTTGTAGTTAGAAGGTTCATCTAAATTTACCAGTGTACTAACGCTGATAAACATATCACCATCTGTGGTAATATGGAAACCATAAACCTCAGGTGGCCTTCTACCTCTACCGGAACTCCTAAGAGGTAATGACTCATCAATTGGTTAAACTATAATTTCATCCTTGGGTTGAGCGTTAGCATTTTTAGAAGTTCCTTCATCGTTTGACCCTTGAATTTAATCAAGATCAATGGTACTCTCACTGTCCTTTTTGCATATGATCTCTTTCTCGCGAAAGACTCCCCTTCGTGCTACGAAGACCACATTCTTACTAGGTCTGTAGAAGAAATATCTAGAAGACTTACATGGGTAGCCGATGAAAATACATCTCTCACTTTGAGGTTCAAGCTTGTCATGAGTCTCTTATCTAACGAAAGCCATGCAACCCCAAACCATGATATGTGCTAATGAAGGAAATTTCCCTGTCCACATCTTATGAGGTATTATGGCAACCTTCTTTGTTAGGACAAGATTAAGAATGTGGGTGGTAGTCTCTAAGGCATACTCCCAAAAAGAGATTGGAAGTGAAGCTCGAATCATCATGGAGCGAACCATGTCTAACAATGTCCGATTACGCCTCACAGCCACACCATTAAGTTGTGGTGTGTCACAACTAGCATTTTTGCTAGGAAATTCTACTCTCATGCAATCATTAACCTAGTCTAATAATTTGTACTCTAAGTGAATACTATACTTCATTCTCATTCAAATATATCTCATATGTTCAAATAAGGGTTGGAAACCCTAGAAATTCGGACTCAAGTTCTTTATGGACAATGATTCTCTTATTGGGCCTAATGGACCAATAAACTTTCTGATGAGATTAAAATAACCTTTAATCTATGAAGATCGATTAGATCTTGAACAAGTATGTAAATATAAAACTGTAAGAACGCAATAATAAGAACAAGACAAGATAGAATCAAACGAGTCGAATGATTAAACAAAATCCTCAGAAGAGCTCGATTAAGAACATCAACTGTAGAGGATTGGTAGGTTACAAGAACGATTAAAGAAACCAGGAAATACTATCGTTAAGCTCTAAATCGTTAACCTAATATGCATGCAAGCATGAACTTATATACAATACATAAAAGGCTCTCGGTTGGACAGGCCCAAACCGGAATACAAAATAACTTATACTATCGAGCCCAAAAGACGCAATCTTCAAAATAATCTTCAGCCCAACAATCTCCCCCTTTGCATCAATTTGGAGCGAGACCTTCGCTTGTTACTTGGGCCAGCAGCTGAAGCAGGTACCTTCTTCTTCACGGTGCTAAACAGACATTTGGTGATGGAAAGAATGGTCTGTCTAAACCGAATGTACCAATTGATCATGTCGTTGAAGTACTTGATGTCATCAGCCGAGTTCTCTTTACACCGTTTGATAATCGATAGCACATGCTCCAAACAAGCTGTGGTGTAAAGGTGTTTGTCAGCTAAAGTGAAGAAACATTTCTGTCCTTCGGCTCTAGTGAACATAACCGAGTGAAACATTGATGAGATTAAAATAACCTTTAATCTATGAAGATCGATTAGATCTTGAACAAGTATGTAAATATAAAACTGTAAGAATGCAATAATAAGAACAAGACAAGATAGAATCAAACGAGTCGAATGATTAATTTTTTTTTTTTTTAGAATCAAACGAGTCGAATGATTAAACAAAATCCTCAGAAGAGCTCGATTAAGAACATCAACTGTAGAGGATTGGTAGGTTACAAGAACGATTAAAGAAACTAGGAAATACTATCGTTAAGCTCTAAATCGTTAACCTAATATGCATGCAAGCATGAACTTATATACAATACATAAAAGGCTCTCGGTTGGACAGGCCCAAACCGGAATACAAAATAACTTATAATATCGAGCCCAAAAGACGCAATCTTCAAAATAATCTTCAGCCCAACAATCTCCCCCTTTGCGTCAATTTGGAGCGAGACCTTCACTTGTTACTTGGGCCAGCAGCTGAAGCAGGTACCTTCTTCTTCACGGTGCTAAACAGACATTTGGTGATGGAAAGAATGGTCTGTCTAAACCGAATGTACCAATTGATCATGTCGTTGAAGTACTTGATGTCATCAGTCGAGTTCTCTTTACACCGTTTGATAATCGATAGCACATGCTCCAAAAAAGCTGTGGTGTAAAGGTGTTTGTTAGCTAAAGCGAAGAGACATTTCTGTCCTTCGGCTCTAGTGAACATAACCGAGTTGCGTCTCGGGTCGATCTTGCCCATTTTCATTTGGTTGAGATCACTGGCCGATCCCACAGGAGCTATCTTCAGTTTCTTCTTGAAGACTGTGGCGACCTCCAGATCCATTAGGGCAACCTCCATGATGTAGCAGGCTAACATCCTTTTGACATGGTCTATAATGGGACCATATTCGGCTTCATCGGTCAAAAGGATATTATACAGGACAATCCAATCATGAGGATTTAGATTTGGTAGATCAGCCATGGAGATAAGATGAGCAGTTCTTGCTGATCCTCGAATGAGTTTGAACTTAACGTTTGTGAATCTCCCTACGGCATAAGGCTTCAGCACCCGAACGTTTACAATCTTCTTGGCGCTCCAGGTAAGGTATTGAGGATGAGCAGCCGCCAGATAGAAGTCAATGAGCTCCCTGTCAAGCTCATCATTCGGGTGAGGGACTTCAAATATGTTGGAGAAGGCGTGGAAGATGAACGCCTTTCGAGTCAGCGGCATGTCGAACTGCGAATAGACAAAATTGTTGCAGTCGAACGAGATAACCGACTCGAGCCATAATATGCTTGGAGTTTCTATGGCCTCTTTAATTAAACGTTCCCTAGTCCAGGCAGGGAAAAGAGTCTTTCGGCTCTCAAGGAGATCGTGGGCTTCCTTTTGCTTGTGTTCGGCTTCTTCAGCCTCTCGCGCCACACGACTGGCATCATCGTCAGCATTGCGATTGTTCTTTCGTTTCAACATGTCGGCAATGGTCTCCCTGTCTTCATCTTCATCTTCTTCCTCAATTATGTTTTTGCCCTTGTTCTTCACACCCGAACCCGAAGCTTGACCAGTCTGAGGTGGTTCGGTTGTGTGAGTAGCTTTGGAGGAAGGAGGTGGTTTCGATCCTTTCTTCTCATCTCCCCCTTGTTTCGGAATGGACACGAAACTCGGTAGGCCTTCGATTTTGCTGAGAAGGTCCATGGCCGGAGAGAGTTTTTCAGCGAGGGTACGCCTCACCGAATGGTTTAGAATGGGATTGTGTGCTTCCAGGATGTTGGATAATGCTGCGTGGACATCCGAAACACACGTTTTGATCACCTCCCTATCGGATCGAAGAGCTTCCAATTGTTGTTCGGAGTTGGAAAGTTGCGTGCTCTTGACCTTGAGGGCGGTTGTTTTGCTCGCCAGAACGTCTATCAAAGAATTCTCAGCTGCAAGATCCTCTTGTAACTTAGCGAGGCGAGCATCGATGGAGGCACGAAGGGCCGAGTTGTCGTGGCTTATATTTTGGCGTAGGGTAGCGAACGAAGTCAACTCCGTTGAGACAAATTTGGCCAACTGCTGAACAATTGGTTCCAAAGTTGTCTTAGTGGCGTCGGCGCTTTACTGCAAAGACTTCAACAGGACGGAAGCATCGGAGAATAGTTTATCGACTTTTTCGGTCGCAGCCTCACACGCTCTGGTGGAGGCATCAATCGCAGCAGTCGCGGAGGCCATCGAATCATGTTGAGCCCGGGAGAAGGCATCAACAATTTTCTGAAGGGCAGCTTTAGAGAGAGAGGACTGCTGGTTGGAAGAGGAGGCGAGAAGTAGATCAACCTTCTCGTGAAGCTCTTTGACATGCTTCTTTGTCACTGGAGCATCATCCTCCTCATCACTCTGAACTTGAAACGGACTATAGTAGACCGAATCAAAGTTCATGTTTTCCCCACCAAGGTAAGTATCGTCGCCATCAGAGGCATTTTCTGGAGATGGAGGGGGTGGTGAAGCTGGGGGTGTTGTGGTTGGGGTATGTTGAGTTTGAGTATTGGGTGGTGGTTGAGTGTGGGTATGTTCGGTTGTATGTGTTTCGGTTTGTGGTGGTTCGGTTACGGGAGGGGTTTCGGTTACTGGTGGTGTTTCGGTGGCAGTTGTGAAAATGGGTGGTGGTATAGGGAAAGATGTTGGTGGAATAGTGGGGTTTATGGTGGGAATGGAAGTAGGAATAGTTGGTGGAGGTGAAGGAACTGGGGAATTATGAAGTTCCATCGCTGGTGTTGGGGACCGAGGTGGTGTGTTGCCTCGTTGAGGAGATTCGTCTCCTTGAGAGCCTTCGGAATCGGAACTCTCACCCTCAGAGTTACTGGAAGCAGAGGGAATGGCAAGCTTTCGCTTCTGTTGAGTCTTCCTCCTCTTCGGCTGTGGGGACTGTGCAGCCTTCGGTTGTTTCCTCTTTTTGGGAGAAGGTCCTTTTGGAGCTTTGGACTCTTGCTTCCCTTTTTCTGCCTTTTTGCCCCTGTTGGTCGGTTTGTCTGCATCATGGATCGACCTGAGCATATCCGGTGTCAGTTCCCTAGGACCAGTTGGCCTAAACTCCTTGATCGTCCGAATCAACGTGCTGTCAGATGGCACGCCGCCATACATTGTCTCCGGGATGGAGCCAATGAAGGAAAATTTCGATGCATCTGAGACGATGATCTTCTTGGTATGGAACGTACCAACAGAAGACATCGATGCACCGTCAGCAGTGGGAACATCAAACTTGTCCATGGCCCATCTTGTAATCAAGATCCAGAACCGGGCCAACGACACCTCAGAGTGTCGGGATGGGGATGATGAAGAGAGGCTCTGGATGAGCTGTTGCCATAGGACCCACCCATAGTCTAGGTTTATCCCGTTGTAGACCCCGTACATTATTGACAGGAAGAGACGACTTGCACTGTCAGATCCTGAGCTCCTTTCCGACAAGCCCTTGAAAAAGACTGTAAATAGGCCATTCCACTGTGGCGGCAGATAGGACTTCTTGAATTTTGCGACAGAGGTTAGGACCTCTGTGTACCCCATGTTGTAAAACATGCTAAACAACATCCCAACCGGAATCGTCTCCGGATGGACTCTTGTAGGATCAACGGCAAACCCCAGCATGGTGCAGAAACGTTGGCGTGAAATGGAAGTCTTGTGTTCTGCAAGCTCGAAAAACACCTGGTCGACGGCTTTGTCGTAGTAAGCAGTCGCGTAGACCTGCGATAGGGCCACCATTGGCACGGACTCGATTCTTGAGAGTGCAGGAGCAAGTTGGGAGTACTTCAAACATTCTATGACCTGCGACATGTAGGAGTCGTACGCCAGTGGGTTAAGATCAATAACCAGACATTGTTGTGGGCGGATGGGGAGTATCTGTGAAGTAGCATGGACGGAAGAGGATTCAGCCATTGTTGAAGAATTGGAGAAGATGATGACCAGTGAAGCTGTTTGGGAGTTTTTGCTCTTGAGAAATTTTGGAGGCAGTAAAGAGGTAAAAGGTTTTGTGGACTGCCTTTTATAGTGAGGGATTGGAGAGAGAAAAATCGTTTCATATCTTCTATGCGATGATCACGTAGGAGAGAGATTGTCAGAATCCTAGGATCACGCTACCCAACAAGCGCCGTTTCAGAAGAAAATCGCTTCAAATCCGCACGCGCCTTTAATTGCCAGAGATATGACGCTTGGATTTCACACACACGTCCACGTTGTCAGTAAAAGCATGGCCGTTCCACATTCACACGCGCCCCCTTTTTACCGTCGTTTGAATTTCAATCCCTTTAACTCCCGCCGAGTCAGCAACCTTTCGTCTTATCTTTTTAAACGGCATCTTTTTGAATTAAACACCCACGTGGATTTTTTTTTACCACAACTACATAAATAACCACCGGGTAATAATACAGCCTGTAAATAATTAGCAACGGAATTTGGGAAAATCAAAGATTTTAGTGAAAAGAGTGTAAAAGAAAAAGAAATAAAGCAACTATTTTAAGGATATTCTGTGATGTCAATAATGACACGAAACTGATGATCCCGGGCACGAATCTCTTCCTTCAAGGTCAAGAGAGACCTTAAAGTGTTAGTGTGGATTCCCGTTGAATTACGATCAAACATTTATTAAGAAATGTTGAAAGGCTTCTTTTAATTAGGTTAAATAAGGGTGGCTTTCGCTTTGATTCATCAATTCTGTTCTTAAAATAAGAAAGAAAGTGAACAAAGTACTTGTGAGACCAGTGTAGCATGTTGAACAAGTAGGTAGGAAATTATTTTGTATTGGCTTGGATTAATATAAAATCTCAGATAAAAATTTAAAATTGGATCCCTTGGGAAGAAATGTTATGGTGTTTAACAATTTCATAGGAATCACACAAAAGAAAATTTGAGATTTCATTAGGGTACATTCGTCAATTCGTTGGTGAAAACTTGAGCAATTTAATTGTTCACCGTCAATTCATTAGGTGTTGAATTTTGGGTTTCACTCAGCTCGTAGTGACACGAAGCTAAGATCATAAACATAGATGTTTTGTAACCATAAACCTCAGTGGTAATTTCTGAGAGTCTCAAGGGTTACGTTGATGAAACAAATGTAGTGGAGAAGAGTTATGGAGATGGTGTAAGAGAACAAAGTACCTCTGCTGCGAAAATAAGGACCAAGCAGGAAACCCTTAACTCATGTGAGAAAAGGTTGAGGTAGCTCACGATTAGAATAAATGTGTTAGCCTTATTGGGAAGACAAGGTTTGTGTGTACCATGTCATGAAGGCTATTATTCAAAATCTTATGAGGCTTGGGACACATACAGCAGCATGCTTCTAGGGACACTTAAGTAATTCATCAAATATATTCCCATAAACGAACGAACACTCAAGAGAATAAGAATAGAAAAAAAAAATAAAAAAATTATTTTTGGAGTTTTTGAGATTAAAAAAAATAAAAGAAAAATAAAATATAAGTATGAAAAAATTAAGACAAAAAAAAACTTTGGAAAGAATTTGAAAAACCGAACCCGAGCATTCGGTTGGTTTCGGTTCTAGAAAATTTTGAAAAACCGAACCCGAACCTTCTGTTGGTTTCGGTTCAACAAAATTTTGAAAAACCGAACCCGAACCTTCGGTAGGTTTCGGTTTTGAAAAATTTTGAAAAACCAAGGAATTTAAACATGCAAGTGAAAAATATTTTTAACACAAAGAAAAACAAAATTGTACAAGAAATATACACCAGAGAAAAACTACCTTTGAAGAAATGAGCGAGTCAGATGGTTGAACCGAACCCGAACGTTCGGTTGGTTTCGCTTCTTACGTTTGAGGTTGAGAGGTAGTGTGAGGTACTGACTCTGATTCCATCATACCTAGCCCTTGCAATATTTTATTGAATGATGCTTCAGGAAGAGCTTTGGTAAAGACGTCAGCCAGTTGATCAGTGGTTCTTACGAAGTGAACTTCGACGTTTCCATCTTCCACGTGATCTTTGATGAAGTGATACCTTAGTGCTATGTGTTTGGTTTTAGAGTGCTGCACTGGGTTATGACAGATCCTAATTGCACTTTTAGAGTCACAATATAGTGGGATCTTCTTCATATTGAGTCCATAGTCTCGAAGTTGACTCTGGATCCAAATCACTTGTCATGTGCAGGATGCAGCGGCAATGTATTCCGCTTCGGCAGTAGACAACGACACACACGTTTGTTTCTTGGATTGCCAGCTGACCAACTTCCCGTCAAGGAATTGACAGCCACCAGTTGTGCTTTTATGGTCGAGTCCACATCCTCCAAGGTCAGCATCAGAATAGGCTTGAACGAAGAAGCCTGAGTTGGATGGATACCATAGACCTAGAGAGGAGGTTCGCTTGAGATAGCGTAAGATGTTCTTCACAGCAAGCATGTGAGGTTCGCGTGGGTTTGCCTAAAATCGGGCACAGTAACACACAAAAAACATGATATCAGGCCTGCTAGAAGTTAGATACATCAGTGAGCCAATCATTTGACGATAGAGCGTGATATCGACAGCCGGTTTGTCTAGAGATGGGGTAAGCTTGGTGCCGAATGTCATTGGGATTTTGACTCTTGAGTCTCCCATCATGCCAAACTTCGCTAGGAGAGTCTTTGTGTAAGCTTCCTGATTAATAAAGATGCCTTCGGGTCCCTGTCTTATGTTTAAACCAAGGAAAAAGTTAATAGGACCCATTGAGCTCATTTCAAACTTAGTCTCTATCAACTTTCTGAATTCAGTTGTTAAGCTGGGATTCGTGGAGCCAAAGATGATGTCATCGACATAAATTTGAACTATCATAAGGTGGTTACCTTCCTTTTTGTGAAAGAAGGTTGGGTCAACCGAACCTTGTTTAAATTTAGACATCTTTAAAAATTTTGTAAGCGTTTCATACCAGGCTCTCGGAGCTTGTTTGAGACCGTACACAGCTTTATCCAGAATATAGCAATGGTTTGGATACTTTTCGTTCACGAACCCAGGAGGTTGCTCCACATACACAGTTTCTTCGAGTTCTCCATTGAGAAATGCACACTTGACGTCCATTTGGAAAACTTCAAAGTTTTTGTGAGCAGCATAAGCTAGAAATATTCTAACAGATTCTAGCCTAGCTACTGGAGCGAAAGTCTCTTCATAGTCTATACCTTCCTCCTAACAGTATCCCTTGACCACCAGACGAGCTTTGTTCCTTATTACATTACCTTCCTTGTCCATTTTGTTCCTAAAAACCCATTTGAGACCAACAACCGAAGCATCTGGAGGAGTTGGAATGAGGCGCCAGACTTTGTTCCTTTCAAATTCGTTCAGTTCGTCTTGCATTGCTTGAACCCAATCAGAGTGATCGAGGGCAGTGTTAACTGTCTTCTGTTCAACTTTAGATACAAATGAGTTAAACATACAGAACTCAACCTTAGAAAATAAGGATGTTTGTTTTGCCTTCAGTTGTGATCGGGTCAGAACCTTTTCAGATACATCACCAACTACTTGAGAGATAGGATGATCTCTGGTCCATTTGGTAAGAGGAGGGTAGTTCGGATCAAAGGTTGGATCTAGGTCAGCGTTAATCATTTCTTCTGGCTCAGATTGGCTATCGTAATCAAGTGTCATATCATCATGCTCCCCCTCAATTGATGAGCTTTGAGAAACATGAGGTTCAGGGGTTGCTTGTGATGCTGGATTTTCAGGCGTTGAAGCACCTTCGGTTGAAGTTGTAGAACTTGGCTCCCCCTGGACTTGTGAGCTTGGCTCCCCCTCGACATGAGAACTTGGGTCCCCCTCGACTGAAGCATTGTTGGATGGAGGGTCATCAGTGGGCGATCCTCCTTCATGCATTCTTCTTGCAGCATCTTCGACAATCCGCTTCATATGATCAACTTTGTTGTCTGCTGCGCCTGCTTCTGAGAGAGAAGCTTTCTCCGGTTCGTCAAAGAATTCCAGAAATTTATCATATAAGTTAGCGATCGAGACTGTGACTTGGCCAGTTTGAGGAAAGATTTCCCTAGCGGTGTCTTCTTTGGCCTGTAGCTTAGCTATCGTCAAAGGTCACGTAGTATGTCTCTTCAATTCTTCTCGAACGCTTGTTGAGGACCATGTACGCCTTGGATGTGAGCGAGTAACTCAGAAAAATTCCCTCGTCGGCTTTGACATCAAACTTGTTGCAGTGTTCTTTAGTGTTAAAGATGAAACACCTTGAGCCGAACACATGGAAAAATTTCACATTGGGCTTTCTGTTGTTAAGAATCTCATATGGTGTGAGCGTGAATCGCTTGTTGAGATAGGACCTGTTCTGTGTAAAACAAGCAGCAGAAATAGCGTCAGCCCAAAAATAAAGAGGTAAGGAGGCGAAACTTAGCATAGTTCGGGCAGCTTCACACAAAGATCGGTTTCGTCTTTCGACTATTCCGTTCTGTTGTGGTGTGTAGGGAGCTGAGAAATTGTGACTAATTCCCTTTTCTGCAAGAAACTCTTCAAACTCCCTGTTCTTGAATTCAAGACCATTGTCTCTCCTTATGTTGCGAACAACCTTTTTGAGCTGTACTTCAATTTGCTTGATAAACACTTTCAGCTTTTGAGTCGCTTCAGATTTGAGCTTTAGAAAGAACACCCATGTAAATCGTGAAAAGTCATCAACAATAACAAGAATATACTTGCTACCACCGATGCTTTCGATAGATGAAGGACCACACAGATCGATATGAAGTAATTCGATTGGTTCAACAACTTTTGTGTTGATTACAGATGGGTGACTTTGACGACTCTGCTTCCCCATTTCGCATGCAGCACACAAATGCTCTCTGTCGAACTTGAGTAGTGGAAGACCCCTAACATGACCTCCAGTGGCAAGTCGGTTGATATCTTTAAAGTTGAGATGAGAGAGTCTTCGGTGCCACAACCAGCTTTCGTCGGATTGAGCTTTTGATAACAGGCATATGGCTGGGTTTCCTTTGATGGGTTTCATGTTTAGAGGAAACATTTCACCCTTTCGCTCGGACTTGAGAATCACTTTCTTTGTCTTTTTCTTTATGATTTCAGAACCTTCATCATCAAATGAGACTTTGAGACTCCAACAAGCTGAGATACACTGATGAGGTTGTGTTGGAGTCCTTCCACATAAGCCACCTTCCTTATAGAAAAGTCCCCATTTGTTATCATTTGATATCCCTTTATGGTGCCGAAAGAGTTATTTCCAAACTTGACGTTGCCACCATTTGCAAGAGATCTGTATTCCCTGAGCTCCCCTTTCCTCCCTGTCATGTGACGTGAGCAGCCACTGTCGATGTACCATTCTTCGTCGAACTGCTCGTCACTTATAACCTGCAAAAATTAGGTGGATTTAGGAACCCAAAGTTTCTTGGGTCCACGTGAGCTTTTCATGGGAACGGGAACAGTAAGAGAGATGTCAACTAGATATGTTCGTTTTATTAGAGTTGTTTCATCTTTCTTTTTAATGGTAAAGACTTTTATCTTATTAGGATTGGGTGCTTTCGGTTTAGACTCTGGTTTGGATTCATTGACCTTTTGCTTTCCCTTTTGTTCAGTTGACGGATGAGAACGGACAGAATTTGCTTTAGAGCAAGATGGAGATGAATTGGTAGACGAATTAGAAGAGGTAGAAGAAGTGGATTTAGATGGAGATAACTTCTTGACGGGAGACTCTAGGTGACCCTTTTGCTTTTGATCATTGGAGGGACTGACCTTAGAGTCTTGTTCACTTTTGACTTCAGAACCGAACCTTTGCTTTCGGTTGGAATTGTCTTGTGAACCAAACCTTGGCTTTCGGTTGAAGTCTGTCTCGGAACCGAACCTTTGGTTTCGGTTGAAGTCTTTTTCAGAACCGAACCTTTGCCTTCGGTTAGTATTTTCTTGTGAACCGAACCTTGGCTTTCGGTTGTTGTGAGATTCAGGCTTTCCTACAGGATTGTTTTCATACTTCAGATTCTTGTCTTGGTGTGAGAAGTATGCATTCTGGGATTGCCAGAATTGTTTTCTTTCAGAAAGGTTCTTCCTGTATCTTTGGTTCCTTTCTCTCTTTCTATTCCTCATCTGCTTAGGTTGATGATGAACATTAGTTTTCGTTTTCGGTTTCTCCTTGGCTGGTTCCTTTTGAACTGAAGGAGTTTTGCTTTGAGCTGAGGAAGCAGAGGCAATGTCTGGAGAAGTTCCACTTTGAGCTGAGGGAATAGAGGGAATGTCTGAAGGACTTTCACTTTGAGCTGACGAATCGTCTGCTTTTGCTGAAGAAGTTCCACTTTGAGCTGAGGAAGTAGAGGGAATGTCTTCTTTTGCCGAACGATCATCCTCCTGAGGAATATCCTTCGTACCACTGGTGCTTGGCTCACTGAAATTATCAGGCTTATTCAAGGGTTCAGGTATGTATCTCCCTTTTCTCATCCAGGAGGTTCTTTCAGATAAGCCAACGGTTTCGTTTGCATTATCTATTGGAGCTTCCCAGAAGAACTCATCACAGCCATCAGCATTGTCCTCGTTTACAATAGCTGTGAGTTCAGCTGTTTGATGTTCGGTTACTCCAGTCACCATGTATACTTGATTCGGAGTGGTCCTGACCTTTTGATACACAACTGCTTTCTCTGCTAATTTCGGGGACTTTTGTTGGGACAAACGAGCGAACTCCACTGAATTTTCAGAAATAAGATTCTTGTGGTTTTCAGGTTCGCTTTTAACAAATTCTGAGCAGTCAACCGTGTCCTCTACATAAATTTCACTCATGTTATCGTCCTCGTTAAGCTCAGATGCATTTTCAACATCAATTTTGTTTTCTGAGCTTACGTTGGCGTTTAAAGAGTCAAATTTTTGTATAGTTTCGGTTCTCAGTTTAAGTCTATCATTTTCATCCAAAAGATTTTTAAGCATGTCCTTGTGGTCCTTGGATTTAATGAAGGACTCAATTTTGTCCAGTCCATACATGTAGGTCGGATTGACATCATCAGACGATATCACACTCTCACAATTGTAGGCTTCGACATCGATTTCATCCTCCTTAAACTCAAGGAAGGGCAAAATCATGCGATGGATCTTTTGGCCTATCTCACAATCCAAGTGAAGCTGAGTAATATTAGAATATAAACGTTTAGCGATTAAACAAAAAACATTCCGCTGTTTTAAAAATTTTAAATTGTCTCTTTGCAAATAAATATTTTCGTCTTTAACTTTAACTAATTCCGACTCCTTTAACTCGATCCACATTCTCCGCTCCTCACTCTTCGATGCCACCCTGCTTAATTGATCAGTTAGGTTAGAATTGGTGACTCGAGTTTGAGTTAAGCTACTATCTAGATGAGAAATTCTTGTATTAACGTTTTTTAGTTCTTTCTCATGTGAGGATGGTGGTACTTTAGATGAAATAAAAACAGATTGTACCTTCTTTATCAGTTCATCGAGCTCATTGAACTGCTGGCTGAGTGGTTTGGCCGTAAAGCACATGTCCTCCTGCATCTTCGGTCCATCGCATCCTCCATCGGTGTTGTATCCTCTCATTTGAGATACGTCAGTCACCATGAAGCATCTTCCTCCACTTCTTTCCTCCTTAGCCACATAAGCCTTTCCATGGGTAGGCTTCCTCACTTCATCGTCTTCTGAGTCGGTAGACCAAACCTTCGTGCTACCGAACTCGTCATCATTAACCGAACCCTGCACAATAAGAGCATTAATAGAAGGGTTAGCGGTAGACTTCTTCTTTCTCAACTCATCCAGTCTCTTCTGCAACACAGCTTCCTCGTCATTTCCATCATCCTTTTCAGCCATCTTCTTAAGAACACAGTCCTTAGCATAGTGGTTTTTCCCACCACAGTAGAAGCAGCTTACTCCGGAGTCGCCATCCACCTTCGGTTCTTTCTTGGGCTCCTCAGCCTTCGGTTCATTGTTCACCTTTTCAGAGCTGTAACTCCCCTGCCAGTTTCGGGTTTTGTTGCTGGGGAATCTCTTCTTTATGAACCTCTTGGGATTGGACACCATCATTGCATAATCCTCAGACGTGAGGTCATACTCCTCCAAGTTGAGGTCTTCATCTTCCATCACAGCTTTACTTTTTGATAGAAGGGCCAATATCGTGTTTGATCATCTTGTTGAGAAGATGATTGAAGCGATCAAACGTCTGGGTCACTGTTTCTTCGGCCCCTTGTCTGAATTCTCCAAACTCAGATAGAAGCAAAGTTTGAATAGAATGTTCAAGATCCTCGTCTGTAGAATACAGTTCACGAAGTCTATCCCAAACTTCCTTTGCCGTCGTGCATGAGCTGACCAATCTGAATGTGTCGGACTGAAGGGCGAATCTGATCAACCTTAACGCCTTAATATTGCACTGGAATTTGTCCTTTTCATCTTGTGCAATATCCTTCACATCCTTTAGCAGATCATTGTACTCCTTTTGTGTCTTAATGATTCTGGACGTTGCAGAATGAGAGAATGGTCCATTGATGATAGCTTCCCATATGAGGTACCCATTATCCTCAGATCCAATGACGTAGTCTTCGAAGTGATGCGCCCATACTTCATAGTCATGGGTGTATAAGATTGGAATCTTTGTCGTCGAACCGATGCTGTTGGAAATATTAATAGGGTTTGATTGCGTCTCGTCCATAATGATCGAAAAAACCTGTTCAAAGATCAGACTTGTAATAACTCAGATTAGGGCAAAACAATAAATATCAAGATACGTCAATAATGAGATGACGGCTCAATAAATATTATTAATTGCGGAAAAACCCTAATGGAAATCTTTTTCACAGAAAAGATGTGTATCGATTACACAGCCTCCTGCTTTGATACCAATTGATGAGATTAAAATAACCTTTAATCTATGAAGATCGATTAGATCTTGAACAAGTATGTAAATATAGAATTGTAAGAACGCAATAATAAGAACAAGACAAGATAGAATCAAACGAGTCGAATGATTAAACAAAATCCTTAGAAGAGCTCGATTAAGAACATCAACTGTAGAGGATTGGTAGGTTACAAGAACGATTAAAGAAACCAGGAAATACTATCGTTAAGCTCTAAATCGTTAACCTAATATGCATGCAAGCATGAACTTATATACAATACATAAAAGGCTCTCGGTTGGACAGGCCCAAACCGGAATACAAAATCACTTATACTATCGAGCCCAAAAGACGCAATCTTCAAAATAATCTTCAGCCCAACACTTTCAAATCGACTACTTGGGCTCTAAATGGACCACATTCATAATACTTTAGTATTTTGGGCCATGTTGTCCTAAAATAATCCATTTTCATCTCTAAAAGGTCTTGTTGGGCCATAAATGGTTCCATTTGCCCTAGTGGGCCGTGAACCTTCTTAAGGGCCCAATAGGCCGAAAAATGCTTGGAGCTTCATGAATTCAAACAAGGCCAAGGATAGGCCTAAACATCCCTCCATCTTCATTTTCTTAAGCCCACATGTTTGGCCCATAAATTTGAAAAAAAAAGGGAAATGTTGAATATTCTAAGCATGACAACTCATCTTTGCATGAGGGATATCCATGCAATTTATCCCACAAATAACCATGCCATCACAAAAAATCCATATAACCATTCCATCACACTACACTCTCTTCCCTCCCTCTCTCTTCTTAATCTCGGCCTAAGGCCATTCTCCCTCACCAAAAATCATTCAATTTTCTTTTCACTCCCAAAAACCTCAAGAACTCTTCCATTTTCTTCCATAAACCCGTAAGTGGGTGTGTGTGTGTGTGCTCAAGAAGGTCCCTCCAACTCACATACTAGGTAAGATACTGATGAGATTAAAAACAACCTTTAATCTATGAAGATCGATTAGATCTTGAACAAGTATGTAAATATAAAACAGTAAGAACGCAATAATAAGAACAAGACAAGATTGAATCAAACGAGTCGAATGATTAAACAAAATCCTCAGAAGAGCTCGATTAAGAACATCAACTGTATAGGATTGGAAGGTTACAAGAACGATTAAAGAAACCTGTTGTGCTCTAGATTAATCGCTATTTCGTTAATCTCTAAAATCGTTAACCTAATATGCATGCAAGCATAAACTTATATACAAAACATAAAAGGCTCTCGGTTGGACAGGCCCAAACCGGAATATAAAACAGCTATTCTATCGAGCCCAAAAGACGCAATCTTCAAAATAATCTTCAGCCCAACAATCTCCCCCTTTGCGTCAATTTGGAGCGAGACCTTCATTGTTACTTGGGCCAGCAGCCGAAGCAGGTACCTTCTTCTTCACGGTGCTAAACAGACATTTGGTGATGGAGAGAATGGTCTGTCTAAACCGGATGTACCAATTGATCATGTCGTTGAAGTACTTGATGTCATCAGCCGAGTTCTCTTTACACCGTTTGATAATCTATAACACATGCTCCAAACAAGCTGTGGTGTAAAGGTGTTTGTCAGCTAAAGCGAAGAGACATTTCTGTCCTTCCGCTCTAGTGAACATAACCGAGTTGCGTCTCGGGTCGATCTTGCCCATTTGCATTTGGTTGAGATCACTGGCCGATCCCACAGGAGCTATCTTCGATTTCTTCTCGAAGACTGTGGCGACTTCCTGATCCATCAGGGCAACCTCCATGATGTAGCAGGCTAACATCCTTTTGACATGGTCTATAATGGGACCATATTCGGCTTCATCAGTCAAAAGGATATTATACAGGACAATCCAATCATGAGGATTTAGGTTTGGTAGATCCGCCAGGGAGATAATATGAGCAGTTCTTGCAGATCCTCGAATGAGCTTGAACTTAACATTTGTGAACCTCCCTACGGCATAAGGCTTCAGCACCCGAACGTTCACAATCTTCTGGGCGCTCCATGTAAGGTATTGAGGACGAGCAGCCGCCAGATAGAAGTCAATGAGCTCCCTGTCAAGCTCAGCGTTCGGATGTGGGACTTCAAATATGTTAGAGAAGGCGTGGAAGATGAACGCCTTTCGAGTCAGCGGCATGTCGAACTGCGAGTCGACAGTATTGTTGCAGTCGAACGAGATAACCGGCTCGAGCCATAATATGCTGGGAGTTTCTATGGCCTCTTTGATCAAACGCTCCCTGGTCCAGGCAGGGAAGAGAGTTTTTCGGCTCTCAAGGAGATCGTGGGCTTCCTTTTGCTTGTGTTCGGCTTCTTCAGCCTCTCGCGCCACACGACTGGCATCATCGTCAGCATTGCGACTATTCTTTCGTTTTAACATGTCAGCAATGGTCTCCCTGTCTTCATCTTCATCTTCATCTTCTTCCTCAGCTATGTTTTTGCCTTTGTTCTTCACACCCGAACCTGAAGCTTGACCAGTCTGAGGTGGTTCGGTTGTGTGAGTAGCTTTGGTGGAAGGAGGTGGTTTCGATCCTCTCTTCTCATCTCCCCCTTGTTTCGGAATGGACACGAAACTCGGTAGGCCTTCGATTTTGCTGAGAAGGTCCATGGCCGGAGAGAGTTTTTCAGCGAGGGAACGCCTCACCGAATGGTTAAGAATGGGATCGTGTGCTTCGAGGATGTTGGATAACGCCGCGTGGACATCTGAAACACAAGTTTTGATCACCTCCCTTTCGGATCGAAGAGCATCCAGTTGCTGTTGTGAGTTGGAAAGCTCCGTGCTCTTGACCTTGAGGGCGGTTGTTTTTCTCGCCAGAACGTCCATCAAAGAATTTTCGGCTGCGAGATCCTCCTGTAACTTAGCGAGGCGCGCATCGATGGAGGCACGAAGGGCCGAGTTGTCGTCGCTTAGGTTTTGGCGAAGGGCAGCGAACGAAGTCAACTCCGTTGAGACGAACTTGGCCAATTGCTGAACAATCGGTTCCAAAGTTGTCTTAGTGGCGTCAGCGCTTTCCTGCAAAGACTTCAACAGGACAAAAGCATTGGAGAATAGTTTATCGACTTTTTCGGCCGCTGCCTCACAGGCTCTGGTGGAGGCATCAATTGCAGCAGTGGCTGAGACCACCGAATCATGTTGAGCCCTGGAGAAGGCATCAACGAATTTCTGAAGGGCAGCTTCAGAGAGAGAGGACTGCTGGTTGGAAGAGGAGGCGAGAAGTAGATCAACCTTCTCGTGAAGCTCTTTAAGATGCTTCTTTGTCACTGGAGCATCATCCTCCTCATCACTCTGAACTTGAAACGGACTATAGTAGACCGAATCAAAGTTCATGTTTTCCCCACCAAGATAAGTATCGTCGCCATCAGAGGCATTTTCTGGAGATGGAGGGGGTGGTGAAGCTGGGGGTGTTGTGGTTGGGGTATTTTGAGGTTGAGTATTGGGTGGTGGTTGAGTGTGGGTATGTTCGGTTGTATGTGTTTCGGTTTGTGGTGGTTCGGTTACGGGTGGTGTTTCGGTTACTGGTGGTGTTTCGGTGGCAATTGTGAAAATGGGTGGTGGTATAGGGAAAGATGTTGGTGGAATAGTGGGGTTTATGGTCGGAATGGAAGTAGGAAGAGTTGGTGGAGGGGAAGGAGCTGGGGAATTATGAAGTTCCATTTCTGGGGTATGGGACCGAGGTGGTGTGTTGCCTCGTTGAGGAGATTCGTCTCCTTGAGAGCCTTCAGAACCCGAACTCTCACCCTCAGAGTCACTGGAAGAAGAGGGAATTAGAAGCTTTCGCTTCTGTTGAGTCTTCCTCCTCTTCGGCTGTGGGGACTGTGCAGCCTTCGGTTGTTTCCTCTTTTTGGGAGAAGGTCCCTTTGGAGCTTTGGACGCTTGCTTCCCTTTTTCTGCCTTTTTGCCCCTGCTCACCGGTTTGTCTGCATCATGAATCGACCTGAGCATATCCGGTGTCAGTTCCCTAGGACCAGTTGGCCTAAACTCCTTGATCGTCCGAATTAATCTGCTGTCAGATGGCACGTTGCCATACATTGTCTCCGGGATGGAGCCAATGAAGGAAAATTTCGATGCATCTGAGACGATGATCTTCTTGGTATGGAACGTACCAACAGAAGACATCGATGCACCGTCAGCAGTGGGAACATCAAACTTGTCCATGGCCCATCTTGTAATTAAGATCCAGAACCGGGCCAACGACACCTCAGAGTGTCGGGATGATGAAGAGAGGCTCTGGACGAGCTGTTGCCATAGGACCATCCCAAAGTCCAGATTAACCCCGTTGTAGATGGCATACATTATCGACAGAAAGAGGCGACTAGCACCGTCGGATCCTGAGCTCCGTTCCGACAAGCCCTTGAAGAGGACTATAAATAAGCCATTCCATTGAGGCGGCAGGCAGGACTTCTTGAATTTTGCGACAGAGGTGAGGACCTCTGTGTACCCCATGTTGTAAAACATGCTAAACAGATGCCCAACCGGAATCGTCTCCGGGTTTATTCTTGAAGGGTCAACAGCCAACCCTAGCATTGTGCAGAACCGTTGTCGAGAAATGGATGTTTTGTGTTCAACAATTTCAAAGAACACCCGTTCGACTGCCTTGTCGTAATAGGCAGTCGCGTAAACCTGCGATAGGGCCACCATGGGAACAGATTCGATTCTTGAGAGAGCGGTGGCTATTTGAGAGTACTTGAGGCACTCGATTATTGGCGACATGTAGGAGTCATACGCCAATGGGTTGAGGTCAATAACCAGACATTGTTGTGGGCGGACGGGAAGGATCTGTAAAGTAGCATGAACAGAAGAGGATTCAGCCATTTTTGCAGGTATGAAGAAGATGATGAACAGGAAACTGTTTGGGAGTTTTTGCTCTTTGGAAATTTTGGAGGCAGTAAAGAGGTAAAAGGTGGTGTAGACGGCTTTTTATAGTGGGTGATAGGAGAGAGAGAAAAATCGTTTCAAATCTCTTATGGAAATACGAAACGGGTTCTTGAGTGACAAATGGATGACAGTTGGGGCGTGCGATGATCACGTAGGAGAGAGAGTGTCAGGTTCCTAGGATCACGCCGCCCAACAAGCGTCGTTTCAGAGAGAAATAATCGTTTCCATTTCCACACGCGCCTTTAATTCCAGAGTGATGATGCTTGGATATCGCACATGCGTCCACAAGTGTCAGTAAAAGCACGACCGTTTCACATTCACACGCGCCCACTTTTTACTGTCGTTTGAATTTTAATCCTTTGAACTCCCGCCGAGTTAGCAACCTTTTCGTCTTATCCTTTTAAATGACAGCTTTTGAATGAAATAGCCACGTGGATTGTTTTTAACCACAACTTCATAATTAACCACCGGGTAATAATACAGCCTGTAAATAATTAGCAACGGAATTTGGGAAAATCAAAAGATTTTCGTGCAAAGAGTGTAAAAGGAAAAGAAATAAAGCAACTCTTTTAAGGATATTATGTGATGTCAATAATGACACGAAACTGATGATCCCGGGCATGAATCTCTTCCTTCAAGGTCAAGAGAGGCCTTAAAGTGCTAGTGTGGATTCCCGTTGAATTACGATCAAACATTTATTAAGAAATGTTGAAAGGCTTCTTTTAATTAGGTTAAGTAAGGGTGGCTTTCGCTTTGATTCATCAATTCTGTTCTTGAAATAAGAAAGAAAGTGAACAAAGTACTTGTGAGACCGGTGTAGCATGTTGAACAAGTAGGTAGGAGTAAATTTTAAAGTGGCTTGAAAAAAATATAAAATCTCAGAGAAAAAAAAAATAAAATTGGATCCCAAGGGAAGAAATGTTATGGTGATTAACAATTTCATAGGAATCGCACAAAAGAAAATTTGAGATTTCATTAGGGTACATTCGTCAATCCGTTGGTGAAAACTTGAGCAAATTAATTGTTCACTGTCAATTCATTAGGTGTTGAATTTTGGGTTTCACTCAGCTCGTAGTGACACGAAACTAAGATCATAAACACAGATGTTGTGTAACCATAAACCTCAGTGGTAATTTCTGAGAGTCTCAAGGGTTACGTTGATGAAACGAATGTAGTGGAGAAGATTTATGGAGATGGTGTAAGAAGATATAGTACCTCTGCTGCAAAAATAAGGACCAAGCAGGAAACTCTTAACTCATGTGAGAAAAGAGTGAGGTAGCTCACGATGAGAATAAATGTGTTAGCCTTATTGGGAAGACAAGGTTTGTGTATACCAGGTCATGAAGGCTATTATTCAAAATCTTATGAGGCTTGGGACACATACAACAGCATGCTTCTAGGGACACTTAAGTAATTCAACAATGATATCCCCATAAACGAACGAACACACAAGAAAATAAAAAAATATTATTGGAGTTTTTGAGATTTATAAAAAAATAAAAAAATAAAAGAAAAATAATAAATAAAATAAAAAAAAATAAGTAAGAAGAAAAAAAATAAGACTTAAAAAAAACTTTGGAAATAATATGAAAAACCGAACCCGAACGTTTGGTTGGTTTCGGTATAGGAAAATTTTGAAAAACCGAACCCGAACCTTCGGTTGGTTTCGGTTCAACAAAATTTAGAAAAACCGAACCCGAACCTTCGGTAGGTTTCGGTTTTGAAAATTTTTGAGAAACCAAGGAATTTAGACATGCAAGTGAAAAATATTTTTAACACAGAAAAAATTGTACAAGAAATATACAACAGAGAAAAACTACCTTTGAAGTAATGAGCGAGTCAGATGGTTGAACCGAACCCGAACGTTCGGTTGGTTTCACTTCTTACGTTTGAGGTTGAGAGGTAGTATGAGGTACTGACTCTGATTCCATCATACCTAGCCCTTGCAATATTTTATTGAATGATGCTTCAGGAAGAGCTTTGGTAAAGACGTCGGCCAGTTGAGCAGTGGTTCTTACGAAGTGAACTTCGACGTTTCCATCTTCCATGTGATCTTTGATGAAGTGATACCTCAGTGCTATGTGTTTGGTTTTAGAGTGTTGCACTGGGTTATGACAGATCCTAATTGCATTTTCAGAGTCACAATATAGTGGGATCTTCTTCATATTGAGTCCATAGTCTCGAAGTTGACTTTGGATCCAAATCACTTGTGATGTGCAGGATGCAGCGGCAATATATTCCGCTTCGGCAGTAGACAACGACACACACGTTTGTTTCTTGGATTGCCAGCTGACCAACTTCCCGTCAAGGAATTGACAGCCACCAGTTGTGCTTTTACGGTCGAGTCCACATCCTCCAAGGTCAGCATCAGAATAGGCTTGAACGAAGAAGCCTGAGTTGGATGGATACCATAGACCTAAGGAGGTGGTTCGCTTGAGATAGCGTAAGATGTTCTTCACTGCAAGCATGTGAGGTTCGCGTGGGTTTGCCTGAAATCGAGCATAGTAACACACAGAAAACATGATATCAGGCCTGCTAGCAGTTAGATACATCAGTGAGCCTATCATTTGACGATAGAGCATGATATCGACAGCCGGTTTGTCTAGAGATGGGGTAAGCTTAGTGTCGAATGCCATTGGGATTTTAACTTTTGAGTCTCCCATCATGTCGAACTTTGCTGGGAGAGTCTTCGTGTAAGCTTCCTGATTGATAAAGATGCCTTCGGGTCCCTGTCTAATATTTAAACCAAGGAAAAAGTTAATAGGACCCATTGAGCTCATTTCAAATTTAGTCTCCATCAACTGTCTGAATTCAGCTGTTAAGCTGGGATTCGTGGAGCCAAAGATGATGTCATCGACATAAATTTGAACTATCATAAGGTGGTTACCTTCCTTTTTGCGAAAGAAGGTTGGGTCAACCGAACCTTGTTTGAATTTAGACATCTTTAAAAATTTTGTTAGCGTTTCATACCAGGCTCTCGGAGCTTGTTTGAGACCATACACAGCTTTATCCAGAATTGTTGGGGTGAAGATTATTTTGATGTTGCGTCTTTTGGGCTCGATAGTTTAGCCATGTACACTCCGGTTTGGGCCTGTCCAACCGAGAGCCTTTTATGTATTGTATATAAGTTAATGCTTGCATGCATATTAGGTTAACGATTTAGAGAATAACGATAGAGAGCTTAACGATAGTAATTTCAAGGTTTCTTTAATCGTTCTTGTAACCTACCAATCCTCTACAGTTGATGTTCTTAATCGAGCTCTTCTGAGGATTTTATTTTAATCATTCGACTCGTTTGATTCTATCTTGTCTTGTTCTTTTTATTGAGTTCTTACTGTTTTATATTCATATACTTGTTCAAGATCTAATCGATCTTCATAGATTAAAGGTTTTTGATCTCATCATTTGGTATCAGAGCGGGAGGCTGTGTAATTGATACACATCTTTTCTGTGAAAAAGATTTCCATTAGGGTTTTTCTGCAATTAATAATATTTATTGAGCCGTCATATCATTATTGACGTATCTTGATATTTATTGTTTTGCCCTAATCTGAGTTATTACAAGTCTGATCTTTGAACAGGTTTTTACGATCATAATGGACGAGACACAATCAAACCCTATTAATATTTCCAACAGCATCGGTTCGACGACAAAGATTCCAATCTTATACACCCATGACTATGAAGTATGGGCGCATCACTTCGAAGACTACGTGATTGGATCGGAGGATAATGGGTACCTCATATGGGAAGCTATCATCAATGGACCGTTTTCTCATTCAGCAACGTCCAGAATCATTAAGACACAAAAGGAGTACAATGATCTGCTAAAGGATGTGAAGGATATTGCACAAGATGAAAAGGACAAATTCCAGTGCAATATTAAGGTGTTAAGGTTGATCAGATTCGCCCTTCAGTCTGACACATTCAGATTAGTTAGCTCATGCACGACGGCAAAGGAAGTTTGGGATAGACTTCGTGAACTGTATTCTACAGACGAGGATCTTGAACATTCTATCCAAACCTTGCTCTTATCTGAGTTTGGAGAATTCAGGCAAGGAGCCGAAGAAACAGTGACCCAGACATTTGATCGCTTCAATCATCTCCTCAGCAAGATGATCAAACACGATATTGAAAGGAAGCTTATCGAACAGAAGGTTACTTTCTTGAATGGACTGAGGTCTGAACGGAGAGCAGTGGTTTCCACTGTCAAAGCCCATGAGCAGTTTAAATCATACTCGTTGGCGAAACTGGTAGGTATTCTCAAGTCCCAAGAGAAGATTGTGCTACAAGAGAAGAACGTCGTTTCGAGTCTTGGTTCGTTGGCCCTCCTATCTAAAAGTAAAGCTGTGATGGAGGATGAAGACCTCAACTTGGAAGAATATGACCTGTCGTCTGAGGATTATTCCATGATGGTGTCCAATCCTAAGAGGTTCATAAAGAAGAAATTCCCCAGCAACAAAAACCGAAACTGGCAGGGGAGTTACAGCTCTGAAAAGGTGAACAATGAACCGAAGCTGGATGGCGATTCCGGAGTCAGCTGTTTCTACTGTGGTGGGAAAAACCACTATGCTAAGGACTGTGTCCTTAAGAAGATGGATGAAAAGGACGATGGAAATGATGAGGAAGCTGTGTTACAGAAGAGACTGGATGAGTTGAGAAAGAAGAAGTCTACCGCTAACCCTTCTATTAATGCTCTTATTGTGCAGGGTTCGGTGAACGATGACGAGTTCGGTAGCACGGAAGTTTGGTCTACCGACTCAGAGGACGATGAAGTGAGGAAGCCTACCCATGGAAAGGCTTATGTGACTAAGGAAGAAAGCAGTGGAGGAAGATGCTTCATGGTATCTGACGTATCTCAAATGAGAGGATACAACACCAATGGAGGAAGTGATGGACCGAAGGTACAGGAGGACATGTGCTTTACAGCCAAACCACTCAGCCAACAGTTCAATGAGCTCAATGAACTGATAAAGAAGGTACAATTTGTTTTTATTTCATCTAAAGTACCACCATCCTCATATGAGAAAGAACTGAAAAACGTTAATACAAGAATTTCTCATCTAGATAGTAGCTTAACTCAAACTCGAGTCACCAATTCTAACCTAACTGATCAATTAAGCAGGGTGGCGTCGAAGAGTGAGGAGCGGCGTATGTGGATCGAGTTGAAGGATTCTGAATTAATTAAAGTTAAAGATGAAAACATTTACTTGCAAAGAGATAATTTGAAATTATTAAAACAGCGGAATGTTTTTTGTTTAATTGCTAAACGCCTTTATTCTAATATAACTCAACTTCACTTAGATTGTGAAATAGGCCAAAAGATCCATCGCATGATTTTGCCCTTCCTAGAGTTTAAGGAGGATGAAATCGATGTCGAAGCCTACAATTGTGAGAGTGTGATATCGTCTAATGATGTCAATCCGACCTACATGTATGGATTGGACAAAATTGAGTCCTTCATTAAATCCAAGGACCACAAGGACATGCTGAAAAATCTTTTGGATGAAAATGATAGACTTAAACTGAGAACCGAAACTATACAAAAATTTGACTCTTCAAACGCCAACGTAAGCTCAGAAAACAAAATTGATGTTGAAAATACATCTGAGCTTGACGAGGACGAAAACATGAGTGAAATTTCTGTAGAGGACACGGTTGATTGCTCGGAATTTATTAAAAACGAACCTGAAAACCACAAGAATCTTATTTCTGAAAATTCAGTGGAGTTCGCTCGTTTGTCCCAACAAAAGTCACCGATTTTAATTGAGAAAGCAGTTGTGTATCAAAAGGTCTGGACCACTCCGAATCAAGTATACAAGGTGACTGGAGTAACCGAACATCAAACAGCTGAACTCATAGCTATTGTAAACGAAGACAATGCTGATGGCTGTGATGAGTACTTCTGGGAATCTCCAATAGATAATGGAAACGAAACCGTTGACCTATCTGAAAGAACCTCCTGGATGAGAAAAGGGAGATACATACCTGAACCCTTGAATAAGCCTGATAATTTCGGTGAGCCAAGCACCAGTGGTACGAAAGATATTCCTCAGGAGGATGATCGTTCGGCAAATTCAGACATTCCCTCCACTCCCTCAGCTCAAAGTGGAACTTCTTCAGACATTCCCTCTGCTCCCTCGGCTCAAAGCAAAACTTCTTTAGTTCAAAAGGAACCAGCCAAGGAGAAACCGAAAACGAAAGCTAATGTTCATCATCAACCTAAGCAGACGAGGGATAGGAAGATTGAAAGGAACCAAAGATACAGAAAGAACCTTTCTGAAAGAAAACAATTCTGGCACTCCCAGAATGCATACTTCTCACACCAAGACAAGAATCTGAAGTATGAAAACAATCCTGTAGGAAAGCCTGAATCTCACAACAACCGAAAGCCAAGGTTCGGTTCACAAGAAAATACTAACCGAAGGCAAAGGTTCGGTTCAGAAAAAGACTTCAACCGAAACCAAAGGTTCGGTTCCGAGACAGACTTCAACCGAAAGCCAAGGTTCGGTTCGCAAGACGATTCCAACCAAAAGCAAAGGTTCGGTTCTGAAGTCAAAAGAGAACAAGACTCTAAGGTCAGCCCCTCCAATGATCAAAAGCAAAAGGGTCATCTAGAGTCACCAGTCATGAAGCTATCTCCATCTAAACCCACTTCTTCTACCTCTTCCAATTCGTCTACCAATTCTTGCTCTAAAGCAAATTCTGTCCGTTCTCATCCGTCAGCTGAACAAAAGGGAAAGCAGAAGGTCAATGAATCCAAACCAGAGTCCAAACCGAACACACCCAATCCTAACAAAATAAGAGTTTTTACCATTAAAAAGAAAGATGAAACAACTCTAATAAAACGAACATATCTAGTTGACATCTCTCTTACTGTTCCCGTTCCCATGAAAAGCTCACATGGACCCAAGAAACTTTGGGTTCCTAAATATGCTTAATTTTTGCAGGTTATAAGTGACGAGCAGTTTGACGAAGAATGGTACATCGATAGTGGCTGCTCGCGTCACATGACAGGGAGGAAAGAGGAGCTCAGGGAATATAGATCTCTTGCAAATGGTGGCAACGTCAAGTTTGGAAATAACTCTTTCAGCACCATAAAGGGATATGGAATGATAACAAATGGAGACTTCACTATAAGGAAGGTGGCTTATGTGGAAGGACTCCAACACAACCTCATCAGTGTATCTCAGCTTGTTGGAGGTACAGGTCTCAAAGTCTCATTCGATGATGAAGGTTCTGAAATCATAGAGAAAAAGACAAAGAAAGTGATTCTCAAGACAGAGTGAAAGGGTGAAATGTTTCCTCTAAACATGAAACCTATCAAAGGAAACCCAGCCATATGCCTGTTATCAAAAGCTCAATCCGACGAAAGTTGGTTGTGGCACCGAAGACTCTCTCATCTCAACTTTAAAGATATCAACTGACTTGTCACTGGAGGTCATGTTAGGGGTCTTCCATTGCTCAAGTTTGACAGAGAGCATTTGTGTGCTGCATGTGAAATGGGGAAGCAGAGTCGTCAAAGTCACCCATCTGTAATCAACACAAAAGTTGTTGAACCACTCGAATTACTTCATATCGATTTGTGTGGTCCTTCATCTATCGAAAGCATCGGTGGTAGCAAGTATATTCTTGTTATCGTTGATGACTTTTCACGATTTACATGGGTGTTCTTTCTAAAGCTCAAATCTGAAGCGACTCAAAAGCTGAAAGTGTTTATCAAGCAAATTGAAGTCCAGCTCAAGAAGGTCGTTCGCAATATCAGGAGTGACAATGGTCTTGAATTCAAGAACAGGTAGTTTGAAGAGTTTCTTGCAGGAAAGGGAATTAGCCACAATTGCTCAGCTCCCTACACACCACAACAGAACGGAATAGTCGAAAGACGAAACCAATCTTTGTGTGAAGCTGCACGAACTATGCTAAGTTTCGCTTCCTTACCTCTTTATTTTTGGGCTGACGCTATTTCTGCTGCTTGTTTTACACAGAACAGGTCCTATCTCAACAAGCGATTCACGCTCACACCATATGAGATATTAAACAACAGAAAGCCCAATGTGAAATTTTTCCGCGTGTTCGGCTAAAGGTGTTTCATCTTTAACTCTAAAGAACACCGCAACAAGTTTGATGTCAAAGCCGACGAGGGAATTTTTCTGGGTTACTCGCTCACATCCAAGGCGTACAGGGTCCTAAACAAGCGTTCGAGAAGAATTGAAGAGACATACTACGTGACCTTTGACGATAGCTATATCAAGAAGCTACAGGCCAAAGAAGACACCGCTGGGGAAATCTTTCCTCAAACTGGCCAAGTCACAGTCTCGATCGCTAACTTATATGATAAATTTCTGGAACTCTTTGACGAACCGGAGAAAGCTTCTCTCTCAGAAGCAGGTGCAGCAGACAACAAAGTTGATCACATGAAGAAGATTGTCGAAGACGCTGCAAGAAGAATGCATGAAGGAGGATCGACTACTGATGACTCTCCATCCAACAGTGCTTCAGTCGAGGGGGAGCCAAGTTCTCATGTCGAGGGGGAGCCAAGCTCACAAGTCCAGGGGGAGCCTAATTCTACTACTCCAACCGAAGGAGTTTCTCCAACCGAAGGTACCTCTCCAACCGAAGGTGCTTCAACGCCTGAAAGCTAAGCACCTCAAGAAACCCCTGAACCTCAAAGTTCTCAAAGCACATCAATTGAGGGGGAGCATGATGATATGACACTTGAATACGATAGCCAATCTGAGCCAGAAGAAATGATCAATGCTGAACTAGACCCAACCTTTGATCCGAATTACCCTCCTCTTACCAAATGGACCAGAGATCATCCTATCTCTCAAGTAGTTGGTGATGTATCTGAAAAGGTTCTGACCCGATCACAACTGAAGGCAAAACAGACATCCTTATTTTCAAAGGTTGAGTTTTGTATGTTTAACTCATTTGTATCAAAAGTTGAACCGAAGACAGTTAACACTGCCCTCGATCACTCTGATTGGGTGCAAGCAATGCAAGACGAACTAAACGAATTTGAAAGGAACAAGGTCTGGCGCCTCATTCCAACTCCTCCAGATGCTTCGGTTGTTGGTCTCAAATAGGTTTTTAGGAACAAAATGGACAAGGAAGGTAATGTCATAAGGAACAAAGCTCGTCTGGTGGTAAAGGGATACTATCAGGAGGAAGGGATAGACTATGAAGAGACTTTCGCTCCAGTAGCTAGGCTAGAATCTGTTAGAATATTTCTGGCTTATGCTGCTCACAAAAACTTTGAAGTTTTCCAAATGGACGTCATATGTGCATTTCTCAATGGAGAACTCGAAGAAACTGTGTATGTGGAGCAACCTCCTGGGTTCGTGAACGAAAAGTATCCAAACCATTGCTATATTCTGGATAAAGCTGTGCACGGTCTCAAACAAGCTCCGATGGCCTGGTATGAAACGCTTACAAAATTTTTAAAAATGTCTAAATTTAAGCAAGGTTCGGTTGACCCAACCTTCTTTCGCAAAAAGGAAGGTAACCACCTTATGATAGTTCAAATTTATGTCGATGACATCATCTTTGGCTCCACGAATCCCAGCTTAACAGTTGAATTCAGAAAGCTGATGGAGACTAAGTTTGAAATGAGCTCAATGGGTCCTATTAACTTTTTCCTTGGTTTAAACATAAGACAGGGACCCGAAGGCATCTTTATAAATCAAGAAGCATACACGAAGACTCTCCTTGCGAAGTTTGGCATGATGGGAGACTCAAAAGTCAAAGTCCCAATGGCATTCGGCACCAAGCTTACCCCTTCTCTAGACAAACCGGCTGTCGATATCACGCTCTATCGTCAAATGATAGGCTCACTGATGTATCTAACTGCTAGCAGGCCTGACATCATGTTTTCTGTATGTTATTGTGCTCGTTTTCAGGCTAACCCACGCGAACCTCACATGCTTGCAGTGAAGAACATCTTACGCTATCTCAAGCGAACCACCTCCTTAGGTATATGGTATCCATCCAACTCAGGCTTCTTCGTTCAAGCCTATTCTGATGCTGACCTTGGAGGATGTGGACTCGACCGAAAAAGCACAACTGGTGGCTGTCAATTCCTTGATGGGAAGTTGGTCAGCTGGCAATCCAAGAAACAAACGTGTGTGTCGTTGTTTACTGCCGAAGCGGAATACATCGCCGCTGCATCCTGCACATCACAAGTGATTTGGATCCAGAGTCAACTTCGAGACTATGGACTCAATATGAAGAAGATCCCACTATATTGTGACTCTGAAAGTGCAATTAGGATCTGTCATAACCCAGTGCAACACTCTAAAACCAAACACATAGCACTGAGGTATCACTTCATTAAAGATCACGTGGAAGATGGAAACGTCGAAGTTCACTTCGTAAGAACCACTGATCAACTGGCTGACGTCTTCACCAAAGCTCTACCTGAAGTATCATTCAATAAAATATTGCAAGGGCTAGGTATGATGGAATCAGAGTCAGTACCTCACACTACCTCTAAACCTCAAACATAAGAAGCGAAATCAACCGAACGTTCGGGTTCGGTTCAACCATCTGACTCGCTCGTTACTTCAAAGGTAGTTTTTCTCTATTGTATATTTCTTGTACAATTTTGTTTTTCTTTTTGTTAAAAAAAAAAAAAAAATTTCACTTGCATGTTTAAATTCCTTGGTTTCTCAAAATTTTTCAAAACTGAAACCTACCAAAGGTTCGGCTTTGGTTTTTCAAATTTTTGTTCAACCGAAACCAACCGAAGGTTCGGGTTCGGTTTTTCAAAATTTTCTAGAACCGAAACCAACCGAAGGTTCGGGTTCGGTTTTTCAAAATTTTCTAGAACCGATTTCGGGTTCGGTTTTTCAAAATTTTCTAGAACCGAAACCAACCGAAGGTTCGGGTTCGGGTTTTCAAAATTTTCTAGAACCGAAACCAACCGAACGCTCGGGTTCGGTTTTTCAATTTTTTCCTAAGTTTTTCTTTTTAGTATTATTTTTTTTCTTTCATACTTATTTTTTTATTTTTTATTTTTTTTATATAAATTTCAAAAACTCCAAAAAAAAAATATATTTTATTTATTTTTTTCTTGTGTGTTCATTCGTTTATGGGGATATCATTGCTGAATTACTTAAGTGTCCCTAGAAGCATGCTGCTGTATGTGTCCCAAGCCTCATAAGATTTTGAATAATAGCCTTCATGACCTGGTATACACAAACCTTGTCTTCCCAATAAGGCTAACTCATTTATTCTAATCGTGAGCTACCTCTCTCTTTTCTCACATAAGTTAAGAGTTTCCTGCTTGGTCCCTGTTTTCGCAGCAGAGGTACTATATCTTCTTCCACCATCTCCATAAATCTTCTCCATTACATTCGTTTCATCAACGTAACCCTTGAGACTCTCAGAAATTACCACTGAGGTTTATGGTTACACAACATCTGTGTTTATGATCTTAGTTTCATGCCACTACGAGCAGAGTGAAACCCAAAATTCAACACCAACGAATTGACGGTGAACAATTAATTTGCTCAAGTTTTCACCAAAGAATTGACGAATGTACCCTCATGAAATCTCAAATTTTCTTTTGCGTGATTCCTATGAACTTGTTACACACCATAACATTTCTTCCCAAGAGATCCAATTTTAAATTTTTATCTGAGATTTTATATTAATCCAAGCCAATACAAATTAATTTCCTACCTACTTGTTCAACAGGCTACACCGGTCTCACAAGTACTTTGTTCACTTTCTTTCTTATATCAAGAATAGAATTGATGAATCAAAGCGCAGCCACCCTTAATTAGCTAAATTAAAAGAAGCCTTTCAACATTTATTAATAAGTGTTTGATCGTAATTCAACGGGATTCCACACTAACACTTTGAGGTCTCTCTTGACCTTGAAGGAAGAGATTCGTGCCCGAGATCATCAGTTTCGTGTCATTATTGACATCACAGAATATCCTTAAAAGAGTTGCTTTATTTCTTTTTCTTTTACACTCTTTGCACGAAAATCCTTGATTTTCCAAAATTCCGTTACTAATTATTTACAGGCTGGATTATTGATCGATGGTTAATTATGAAGTTGTGGTCAGAAACAATCCACGTGGACGTTTTATTCAAAAAGATGCCGTTTAAAAGGGATAAGACGAAAGGTTGCTGACTCAGCGGGAGTTAAAGGGATTAAAATTCAAACGACGGTATAAAGGAGGCGCGTGTGAATTTGAAACGGCCGCGCTTTTACTGACACTTGTGGACGCGTGTGGGAAATCCAAGCGTCATCTCTCTGGCAGTTACTGGCGCGTGCGGATTTGAAGCGATTTTCTTCTGAAACGGCGCTTGTTGGGTAGCGTGATCCTAGGATTCTGACAATCTCTCTCCTACGTGATCATCGCATAGAAGATATGAAACGATTTTTCTCTTTCCTATCCCTCACTATAAAAGGCAGTCCACAAAACCTTTTACCTCTTTACTGCCTCCGAAATTTCTCAAGAGCAAAAACTCCCAAACAGTTCACTGTTCATCATCTTCTCCAATTCTTCAACAATGGCTGAATCTTCTTCCATCCATGCTACTTCACAGATACTCCCCATCCGCCCACAGCAATGTCTGGTGATTGATCTCAACCCACTGGCGTACGACTCCTACATGTCGTCGGTCATCGAGTGTTTGAAGTACTCTCAAATAGCCACCGCTCTCTCAAGAATTGAAACTGTGCCAATGGTGGCCCGATCGCAGGTTTATGCGACTGCTTACTACGACAAGGCCGTCGACCGGGTGTTTTTCGAGCTTGCAGAACACAAGACCTCCGTTTCACGCCAACGGTTCTGCACCATGCTAGGGTTGGCGGTTGACCCTTCACGAGTTCATCCAGAGACGATTCCGGTTGGGATGATGTTTAACATGTTTTACAACATGGGATACACAGAGGTTCTCACCTCTGTCGCCAAGTTTAAGAAGTCTTGCCTGCCGCCACAGTGGAATGGCCTATTTACAGTCCTTTTCAAGGGCTTGTCGGAGAGGAGCTCAGGCTCTGACGGTGCAAGTCGTCTCTTTCTATCAATAATGTACGGGGTCTACAACGGGATAAACCTGGACTACGGGTGGGTCCTATGGCAACAGCTCATCCAGAGCCTCTCTTCATCATCCCGACACTCTGAGGTGTCGTTGGCACGGTTCTGGATTCTGATTACTCGATGGGCCATGGACAAGTTTGATGTTCCTACTGCTGACGGTGCATCGATGTCTTCTATTGGTACGTTCCATACCAAGAAGATCATCGTCTCAGATGCATCGAAATTCTCTTTCGTTGGCTCCATCCCGGAGACAATGTATGGCAGCGTGCCATCTGATAGCAGACTGATACGGACGATCAAGGAGTTTAGGCCAACTGGTCCTAGGGAACTGACACCGGATATGCTCAGGTCGATCCATGATGCAGACAAACCGACCAACAGGGGAAAAAAGGCTGAAAAAGGGAAGCAAGCGACCAAAGCTCCAAAGGGTCCTTCTCCCAAGAAGAGGAAACAACCGAAGGCTGCTCAGTCCCCACAGCCGAAGAGGAGGAAGACTCAACAGAAGCGAAAGCTTGTAATTCCCTCTTCTTCCAGTAACTCTGAGGGTGGGAGTTCCGATTCCGAAGGCTCTCAAGGAGACGAATCTCCTCAACGAGGCAACACACCACCTCGGTCCCCTACCCCAGAGATGGAACTTCATAATTCCCCAGTTCCTTCACCTCCACCAACTCTTCCTACTTTCATTCCCACCATAAACCCCACTATTCCCCCAACTTCATTCCCTATACCTCCACCTATATTCACCACTGCAACCGAAACACCACCACTAACTGAAACCCCTCCCGTAACCGAACCACCACAAACCGAAACCCAAACTCAACCACCACCCGAAACTACCCCACCCCACACTCAAACTCAACATACCCCAACCACAACACCCCCAGCTTCACCACCCCCTCCCTCTCCAGAAAATGCCTCTGATGGAGACGATACTTATCTTGGTGGGGAAAACATGAACTTTGATTCGGTCTACTATAGTCCGTTTCAAGTTCAGAGTGACGAGGAGGATGATGCTCCAGTGACAAAGAAGCATCTCAAAGAGCTTCACGAGAAGGTTGATCTACTTCTCGCCTCCTCTTCCAACCAGCAGTCCTCTCTCTCTGAAGCTGCCCTTCAGAAAATCGTTGATGCCTTCTCCAGGGCTCAACATGATTCGGTGGCCTCAGCAACTGCTGCGATTGATGCCTCCACCAGAGCCTGTGAGGCGGCGACCGAAAAAGTCGATAAACTATTCTCCGACGCTACTGTCCTGTTGAAGTCCTTGCAGGAAAGCGCCGACGCCACGAAGACAACTTTGGAACCGATTGTTCAACAATTGGCCAAGTTCGTCTCAACGGAGCTGTCTTCGTTCGCTACACTCCACCAAAATATAAGCGACGACAACTCGGCACTTCGTGCCTCCATCGATGCCCGCCTGGCTAAGCTACAAGAGGATCTTGCAGCTGAGAACTCTTTGATGGACGTTCTGCCGAGTAAAACAACCGCCCTCAAGGTCAAGAGCACGCAACTTTCCAACTCCGAACAACAATTGGAAGCTCTTCGATCCGAAAGGGAGGTGATCAAAACGTGTGTTTCGGATGTCCACGCAACATTATCCAACATCCTGGAAGCACACGATCCCATTCTTAACCATTCGGTGAGGCGTACCCTCGCTGAAAAACTCTCTCCGGCCATGGACCTTCTCAGCAAAATCGTAGGCCTACCGAGTTTCGCGTCCATTCCGAAACAAGGGGGAGATGAAAAGAAAGGATCGAAACCACCTCCTTCCTTCAAAGCTACTCACACAACCGAACCTCCTCCGACTGGTCATGCTTCGGGTTCGGGTGTGAAGAACAAGGGCGAAAACATAGCTGAGGAAGATGAAGATGAAGATGAAGACAGGGAGACCATTGCTGACATGTTGAAACGAAAGAACAGTCGCAATGCTGACGATGATGTCAGTCGTGTGGCGCGAGAGGCTGAAGAAGCTGAACGCAAGCAAAAAGAAGCCCACGATCTCCTTGAGAGCCGAAAGACGCTCTTCCCTGCCTGGACCAGGGAACGTATGATTAAAGAGGCCATAGAAACTCCAAGCATATTATGGCTCGAGCCGGTTATATCCTTCGACTGCAACAACACTGTCGATTCGCAGTTCGATATGCCGCTGACGCGAAAGGCGTTCATCTTCCACGCCTTCTCTAACATTTTTGAAGTCCCACATCCGAACGATGAGCTTGACAGGGAGCTCATTGACTTCTATCTGGAGGCCGCTCACCCTCAATGCCATACATGGAGCGCTCAGAAGATTGTGAACGTTCGGGTGCTGAAGCCTTCTGCCATGGGGAGATTCACAAACGTTAAGTTCAAGCTCATTCGAGGATCAGCAAGAACTGCTCATCTTATCTCCCTGGTGGATCTGCCGAATCTAAATCCTCATGATTGGATTGTCCTGTACAATATCCTTTTGACTGATGAAGCCGAATATGGTCCCATTATAGACCACGTCAAGAGGATGTTAGCATGCTACATCATGGAGGTTGCCCTAATGGATCAGGAGGTCGCCACAGTCTTCAAGAAGAAACCGAAGATAGCTCCTGTGGGATCGGCCAGTGATCTCAACCAAATGAAAATGGGCAAGATTGATCTGAGGCGTAACTCAGTTATGTTCACTAGAGCCGAAGGACAGAAATGTCTCGTCGCTTTAGCTGACAAACACCTTTACACCACAGCTTGCTTGGAGCACGTTTTATCGATTATCAAGCGGTGTAAAGAGAACTCGGCTGATGACATCAAGTACTTCAATGATATGATCAATTGGTACATCCGGTTTAGACAGACCATCCTTTCCATCACCAAGTGTCTGTTTAGCACCGTGAAGAAGAAGGTACCTGCTTCAGCTGCCGACCCAAGTAAAAAGTGAAGGTCTCACTCCAAATTGACGCAAAGGGGGAGATTGTTGGGCTGAAGATTATTTTGATGTTGCGTCTTTTGGGCTCGATAGTTTAGCCATGTACACTCCGGTTTGGGCCTGTCCAACCGAGAGCCTTTTATGTATTGTATATAAGTTAATGCTTGCATGCATATTAGGTTAACGATTTAGAGAATAACGATAGAGAGCTTAACGATAGTAATTTCAAGGTTTCTTTAATCGTTCTTGTAACCTACCAATCCTCTACAGTTGATGTTCTTAATCGAGCTCTTCTGAGGATTTTATTTTAATCATTCGACTCGTTTGATTCTATCTTGTCTTGTTCTTTTTATTGAGTTCTTACTATTTTATATTCATATACTTGTTCAAGATCTAATCGATCTTCATAGAATAAAGGTTTTTGATCTCATCAAGAATATAGCAATGGTTTGGATACTTTTCGGTCACGAACCCAGGAGGTTGCTCCACATACACAGTTTCTTCGAGTTCTCCATTGAGAAATGCACACTTGACGTCCATTTGGAAAACTTCAAAGTTTTTGTGAGCAGCATAAGCCAAAAATATTCTAACAGATTCTAGCTTAGCTACTGGAGCGAAAGTCTCTTCATAGTCTATACCTTCCTCCTGACAGTATCCCTTGACCACCAGACGAGCCTTGTTCCTTATTACATTACCTTCCTTGTCCATTTTTTTCCTAAAAACCCATTTGAGACCAACAACCGAAGCATCTGGAGGAGTTGGAATGAGGCGCCAGACTTTGTTCCTTTCAAATTCGTTCAGTTCGTCTTGCATTGCTTGAATCCAATCAGAGTGATCGAGGGCAGTGTTAACTGTCTTCGGTTCAACTTTAGATACAAATGAGTTAAATATACAGAACTCAACCTTTGAAAATAAGATACATCACCAACTACTTGAGAGATAGGATGATCTCTGGTCCATTTGGTAAGAGGAGGGTAATTCGGATCAAAGGTTGGATCTAGTTCAGCGTTAATCATTTCTTCTGGCTCAGATTAGCTATCGTAATCAAGCGTCATATCATCATGCTCCCCCTCAATTGATGTGCTTTGAGAACTTTGAGGTTCAGGGGTTTCTTGAGGTGCTTAGCTTTCAGGCGTTGAAGCACCTTCGGTTGGAGAGGTACCTTCGGTTGGAGAAACTCCTTCGGTTGGAGTAGTAGAATTAGGCTCCCCCTGGACTTGTGAGCTTGGCTCCCCCTCGACATGAGAACTTGGCTCCCCCTCGACTGAAGCACTGTTGGATGGAGAGTCATCAGTAGTCGATCCTCCTTCATACATTCTTCTTGCAGCGTCTTCGACAATCTTCTTCATGTGATCAACTTTGTTGTCTGCTGCACCTGCTTCTGAGAGAGAAGCTTTCTCCGGTTCGTCAAAGAGTTCCAGAAATTTATCATATAAGTTAGCGATCGAGACTGTGACTTGGCCAGTTTGAGGAAAGATTTCCCCAGCGGTGTCTTCTTTGGCCTGTAGCTTCTTGACATAGCTATCGTCTGTAATAACTCACAGAAAAATATATATATGTAATATATATAATCTGATTATATCAATCTAAAAGAAAGAGGATTAGTTCACAATTAATGGGTTAATTATATACAGATTATGAGGCTTAATGATCAAAACTGTCACCTTGATTAGGTTAGTTAAATACGAGCAAATGAAAGGGTTTCGCCGGTTATAGACTTAGGCATTATATATAGCATGAAAAATCTAGTGGAAACCCCACTGGAATTGTGAAAAAAGACGAAGAGTCAAGGGAGAAATCGGGTGTTGAATTTCTTGAAGATTTTCGGAGTGTTTCTTGAAATTGAGGTAATGTTACGTGATTTAAGTTTTATATTGTTGTTTGGATAGATTTATATGCATGATAGGTGTATTTTGGTTCCACTTGTTGTCTTGATTCGACCCACACTAGTAGTAATTTGACAAAATCTAAAAATAGAGTTTTTAAAAATAAAACCTGCAACTCGTATGATTATAGAATTATTGCTAAATTTTTACGGGAATATGTCAACAACAGGTGGAGATGCTTTGTGGTAATTTTAAAAGAATTAATTTACATACTTTTCGAAGATGCGTTATATTCAAAAATGGCAGTAAGTAAATTTGTTTGCGGGTAAAGAAGATGACTGTCCGGGTATATTTCTTTTGGGTGGGTGGAATTGTTTTCCAGTGTTTTAAAATAAATTATTTACAATTTTAAAACCAAAATATAGTAGAAGCTTACTGGTTAATGAAGGTGATTGAGCCCAAGGTCGTGTGATCAATCTTTGGGCGCGTCTCCTTTTATTTCAGTTTTTTTTGGGGCAAAATGAATCGTGTTCTTTTACTTGCTTATATTAATATTTACACAAATGATCCTTACCTTTTGAAAGGTTTGCTGAATCTAACCTTGTGCTTGATAAGCACGCATTTGTTGAAGGAAAAGTCAAGTTTAGGAAACTTTAATTTTAGTCCCTGAAGTATTTTTTTATGAACTGGGGTCTTATTCAAAAGTTAAATACGGAAACTTCACATGGTCGTATTTTTGGACGCTGTGAAAGTTTATTTATTTAATTATTTTTATTCACTTATTTATGTATCTATTTATTTTATATGTTCTTCTGAGAGTGAAATTCTATTAGTTTAGCAAATTAAATTAAATATGACATCATACGTTTAGATATCCGATTTATGTAATGTTGGCATATATTTAAGTAAGATTTTACAAATGTCGTAAATATGTTAGTAAATAACTATTGGTGGGTCGAACAAGATATGTGAATATCGGAACCAAAATGATCGCATATGATGTTTTTCTAGGATTGTTATCTTAGGAAAAATTATTGGTGGAATGTAGGGTGCGTGTAGCGTGTCAAGCTTTAGTTAAGACCTAAACGCCAACCAGGTGAGTTTCGTGTGAATTTTGTGGTTGCTTGCATGAAAAGTTGATTCTAAATTATTTGCGATTACATGTTACTGTTGTTATTGCTATGAATATTTGTGTGAAATTTTGTGAATTATTTCATATAAAAGGGTGAAAATGGTGGGTGACATATAGGGAACAGGTGTATTTACACGGTCTTATTATTAGTCGTCGTACAGGGTGTTAGTACGTGGCGGAGAGCTTACGCTCTATTTATCTAGCCGTAAGCATATTTGTTGTGCCCGGCGGAGGGACTCGTTCCCTGGAATTGACAGTAGTTCCCTAATGTGTCATCAAGGGTGGAAATAAATGAAAAGATTTATATTGATAAATTGACGCATTATTTTTATTTTATTGACGTCAATATGCATGAAAACCACGAACTCACTAGGCCCTAGGCTTACCCATTAGAATCTTTAAATGCACGCAACCCAGGAAATTACGTAGCAAGTGGCAGCGGGAATGGAAAGGATAAGGTTCAGACTTGAAGAAGGCGACAAGTTTTGAAGAAGACGTGGCGCACCAAGTGTTTAATTAAATTTCTAATTGCTTCCGCTATTATTATTAATAATTACTTTAGTATTTGAATCTTGATTTTTGGAAGTTTTGGGACTATGTTAAGTTATATTTATATTTGAAATTTGGGGTGTTACAAGTTGGTATCAGAGCGTGGTTTAAGCAGATTAGTCGTTGTTTAAACGCCTAAGCTTAAACGGGAGGAGCGGTACATCGCCTAATCTGGAATGCGTCTCGTTTGTAGGTACGATGGATCATGGAAAGGCAATCGTCGATGGTGGGGTGTCAGTTGAGGGTACTAGTGGGTTACTTCCCCACGAGAAGTTGAAGGCCGAGTTAGAGCTCTCCGACTCGGAAGGCAATCTGGAACCAACGACCCCACTCAGCCTCTCTGAACGAGATGAAGAAGACGAGGATGTAGAATCCGAGGTGGAGCCCGAAGAAGATCCTGAGGAGGAGCCCGAAGAAGACCACCGCGGTCGAGGTCGAGGTCGTGGAAGGGGTCGTGCGGCAAACACGATCACTAGAGAAGAGTTGGCTGATGAGATTGCTCGAGCAATTCAAGACACCTTACCAGATGTAATTGCTCAGGCACGAGAAGCAATAATGGGTGAGTATGAAGGTAACTTGGGTGGAGGTGAAGAGGACTACGATTACAGTACACCAAATATGAGTCGTGAACCAAGTATTGCACAACCCACAAGGCATCATGGCAACCACAATCGGTGGGGTTGTAGTTACAAGACGTTCATGAACTGCAAGCCACCCATTTTTAACGGAGAAATTGATCCCGTTTTGTCATCAACATGGATCATGGAGATTGAGGGAACATTCGATACTAGCAAGTGTGCGGATGAGGACAAGGTGATTTATGCTGCGACAATGCTAAAAGGGGAGGCAATACATTGGTGGGGCATGGTGAAGGAGGTTAGGGGGCGTGAGGCGGCCAAGAATATGTCATGGGATGAGTTCCTAAGAATTTTTAAAGAAAAGTTTTGCCCTCATACAGCGGTTAAATAGTTGGAGGAAGAATTTTTAAGGTTGGAGCAGGGGAATATGACTGTGAGGGAGTACACCACAAAGTTCACGGAGAAGGCAAGGTTTGCCGAATTTTACGTATCTACGGAAGAAAGAAGGGTGGAACGCTATATTTGGGGATTGAGAACAACTATCCGTGAATTTGTGCAAATTCAGAAACCGGGTACTTTCCAGTCTGCTGTTGATGTTGCAGAAGGTCGCGAACATGAGAAGAATCGTCAAGGTGAAGACAGGGCTTTGGGGAAAAGAAAATGGGAGGGTAAAAATAATGATTCGAAAAAAGGCAAGACTTCAGGGCAAGAACGTAAGGTTGATCAAAGCTCTGGAGTAAAGCAATGTCCGAAATGTAACCGTTATCATAAGGGGGAGTGTAACATGAATCAGAAAGTTTGCTACAAGTGTGGTAAGCCGGGGCACATAGCTACAGAATGTAAGACAGGAAGGGTATGTTACGGGTGTGGTTCCCCTAACCACATTAAGTCGGAATGTCCCCAGGGTAAAGGTAACAACAATCAAGGCAGGATAACAGACAATCGGTCGACGGATAAAAAGGCTGACACTGGTAGACCAAAAGCTAGAGCTTTTCGCATGACGGCTCAGGAGGCTCAAGAGACCCCGGATGTCGTGACAGGTATTTTCCTAGTAAACTCAATTCATGCTAGGGTATTATTTGATTCTGGTGCAAATAGATCTTTTGTGTCTTCTACTTTTTGCAAAAACCTGGGTAGAAATGCAAAGACTCTAGAACATGCCTTAGAAATTGAAACTGCTGACGATCATTGGGTAGTAGTAAGAGAGGAATATGATGATTGCTCTATCGAAATAGAAGGTAGTGTGCTACCGTTAAAATTATTACCTATAGCCCTAGGTGATTTTGATATTGTTATAGGGATGGATTGGTTGTCGAAAAACCAAGCGATTATAGATTGTGAAAATAGGATTGTTCAAGTTTGGGTGCCAGAAAAAGGAATGGTAAAGATTTACGGTGATCGGCGAATTAAGGACTCTATTTTGATATCAGTGACTAAGGCAACTCGTTATCTAAAGAAAGGGTGTCAAAGTTATTGGGCATATGTTCTCGATGCCAAACAGGACAAGCCTGAAATAACACATATACCAGTTGTACGCGAGTTCCAAGATGTGTTCCCTGATGACCTAACTAGCTTGCCACCGGATAGGCAAGTGGAGTTTCGAATCGATCTTACCCCAGGAGTAGCACCGATTGCTCGTGCGCCCTATCGGTTAGCACCAACCGAAATGAAGGAGTTGATGGCTCAGTTGCAAGATTTGCTCGACAAGGGTTTTATTCGGCCCAGTACCTCACCGTGGGGTGCACCAGTACTATTCGTCAAGAAGAAGGATGGGACAATGCGAATGTGCATTGACTACAGGGAGTTAAACAAGGTGACTATAAAGAACCGGTATCCATTACCGAGAATTGATGACCTATTCGATCAACTCCAGGGGGCAAGTTACTTCTCAAAGATCGATTTACGGTCGGGGTATCACCAGCTGAAAGTCAGAGAAGAAGATGTGTCGAAGACAGCCTTTCGAACTAGGTATGGTCATTACGAGTTTTTAGTAATGCCATTTGGTTTGACCAATGCACCAGCTGCATTCATGGATCTGATGAACCAGGTGTGCAAGCCATACCTAGACAAGTTTGTAATCGTCTTTATCGATGACATATTGATATACTCTAAAAGTAAGGCAGACCATGAGCAACATCTGCGGCTAACACTTAGTTTATTGAGGAAAGAAAAATTATTTGCCAAATTTTCGAAGTGCGAGTTTTGGCTTCGGGAAGTCCAGTTTTTGGGACATGTTGTAAATGAACAAGGTATCAAGGTGGACCCAGCAAAGATTGAGGCGATTGAAAAGTGGGAACCACCAAGGACCCCATTAGAAGTTCGAAGTTTTCTTGGGTTGGCAGGATACTATAGACGGTTTATACAAGACTTTTCGCGCATAGCTGCACCGCTAACTACCCTGACAAGGAAAAATGTGAAGTTCGAATGGAAGCCAAAGCAAGATAATGCCTTTAACGTCTTAAAGGAAAAGCTTAGCAGTGCACCACTATTATCTTTACCAGAAGGCAATGATGGCTTTGTTGTTTATAGTGATGCATCCAAGTTAGGTTTGGGGTGTGTTTTGATGCAAAACGGTAAGGTGATTGCTTATGCCTCACGACAGTTAAAGGTTCACGAGCGTAAATACCCAACACATGATATGGAGTTGGCTGCAGTAGTGTTCGCTTTAAAGATTTGGAGACACTATTTGTATGGGACAAGGTGTCAGATCTTCACTGATCACAAGAGTTTGAAATACTTGTTCGATCAGAAAGATCTGAACATGAGACAACGACGGTGGATGGAACTATTAAAAGATTACGATTGTGAGATATTGTATCATCCGAGGAAGGCAAATGTGGTAGCTGATGCATTAAGTCGTAAGGAAAGAAGAGAATCACCTAAGACTCGGATGATGAAGATTAGCATAACCACCAACTTACTAGATGATTTGAGAAAGAATCAAGAGGAAGCCTCGAAGGAAGAGAAGTGGAAAAGTGAAAGGGTGGCGGGGGTAATACAATCATTGGAAAAGGATAGTCGTGGCTTGAAGTGTTTCCAAGGAAGGGTTTGGGTACCATGAGTGGGTGAAGTGCGAAACTTACTTCTCAAGGAAGCGCACATGTCAAAGTACTCAATCCATCCGGGAACAAACAAGATGTATCAAGACTTATGAAAATCTTACTGGTGGCTTGGTATGAAAAAGGACATAGCCTATTTTGTTGAAAGGTGTTTGACGTGCTTGAAGGTGAAGGCTGAACACCAAAGGCCATACGGTCAGTTACAGTCAATGGAGATTCCAGTGTGGAAATGGGATCACATCACAATGGACTTTGTGACTAAGTTACCAAGGACACCAAAAGGTTATGACGCGATTTGGGTAGTTGTGGATAGATTAACCAAATCGGCGCACTTCCTTCCGATTAAGGAGATGTACCCGTTAGAAAGGCTAGCTAAATTATACGTTGACGAGATAGTGAAACTGCATGGAGTTCCATTATCTATTATTTCGGATCGGGATAGTCGTTTTACGTCGACATTTTGGGGTAGCTTCCAACGAGAAATGGGTACTCGAGTAAAATTGAGCACGGCATACCACCCGCAAACAGATGGGCAAAGTGAACGGACAATACAGACCTTGGAAGACATGTTAAGGTCTTGTGTTATTGATTTCAGAGGTTCGTGGGAAACTCATTTGCCGTTAATAGAGTTTTCCTACAACAATAGCTATCATGCAAGTATAAAAGTCGCACCATATGAGGCTTTTTATGGCAGGAAATGTAGAACTCCATTATGTTGGAATGAGGTGGGGGAGAAACAGTTGGCTGGACCTGAACTTGTTCAGCAAACTACCGACAAAATCCAGGTGATTAGGGATAACATTAAGGTTGCTCAGGTTCGGCAGAAAAGTTATGCAGATAAGCGGAGAAAGCCAATAATGTTTCAGGTCGGTGATAAAGTTATGTTAAAGGTGTCCCCATGGAAGGGCGTTGTTCGTTTTGGTAAGCGGGGGAAGTTAAGTCCTCGCTACGTTGGACCCTTTATAATTAAGGAACGAGTTGGACAGGTAGCCTATCGATTGGAGCTACCAAGGGAAATGCAGGGCATTCATAGCACATTCCATGTCTCTAATCTAAAGAAGTGTCTAGCGGATACCGCCATGGAAGTGCCACTTCAAGAAATTAAGGTTGATGAGAAGCTACGATATACAGAAGAACCCGTTGCGATTATAGATCGAAAGGTCAGGAAGTTAAGGAATGTGGAGATACAACTGGTGAAAGTTCAGTGGAAGTATCATAAATGTTCGGATGCAACATGGGAGACCGAGCGAGATATGAAGGCTAAATACCCTCATTTATTTGATTAATTTAAATTCCGAGGACATAATTTTTCTAAGGGGGGAAGTTTGTAATAACTCACAAAAAAATATATATGTAATATATATAATCTGATTATATCAATCTAAAAGAAAGAGGATTAGTTCACAATTAATGGGTTAATTATATACAAATTATGAGGCTTAATGATCAAAACCGTCACCTTGATTAGGTTAGTTAAATACGAGCAAATGAAAGGGTTTCACCGGTTATAGACTTAGGCATTATATATAGCAGGAAAAATCAAGTGGAAACCCCACTGGAATTGTGAAAAAAGACGAAGAGTCAAGGGAGAAATCGGGTGTTGAATTTCTTGAAGATTTTCGGAGTGTTTCTTGAAATTGAGGTAATGTTACGTGATTTAAGTTTTATATTGTTGTTTGGATAGATTTATATGCATGATAGGTGTATTTTGGTTCCACTTGTTGTCTTGATTCGACCCACACTAGTAGTAATTTGACAAAATCTAAAAATAGAGTTTTTAAAAATAAAACCTGCAACTCGTATGGTCATAGAATTATTGCTAAATTTTTACGGGAATATGTCAACAACAGGTGGAGATGCTTTGTGGTAATTTTAAAAGAATTAATTTACATACTTTTCGAAGATGCGTTATATTCAAAAATGGCAGTAGGTAAATTTGTTTGCGGGTAAAGAAGATGACTGTCCGGGTATATTTCTTTTGGGTGGGTGGAATTGTTTTCCAGTGTTTTAAAATAAATTATTTACAATTTTAAAACCAAAATATAGTAGAAGCTTACTGGTTAATGAAGGTGATTGAGCCCAAGGTCGTGTGATCAATCTTTGGGCGCGTCTCCTTTTATTTCAGTTTTTTTTGGGGCAAAATGAATCGTGTTCTTTTACTCGCTTATATTAATATTTACACAAATGATCCTTACCTTTTGAAAGGTTTGCTGAATCTAACCTTGTGCTTGATAAGCACACATTTGTTGAAGGAAAAGTTAAGTTTAGGAAACTTTAATTTTAGTCCCTGAAGTATTTTTTTATGAACTGGGGTCTTATTCAAAAGTTAAATACGGAAACTTCACATGGTCGTATTTTTGGACGCTGTGAAAGTTTATTTATTTAATTATTTTTATTCACTTATTTATGTATCTATTTATTTTATATGTTCTTCTGAGAGTGAAATTCTATTAGTTTAGCAAATTAAATTAAATATGACATCATACGTTTAGATATCCGATTTATGTAATGTTGGCATATATTTAAGTAAGATTTTACAAATGTCGTAAATATGTTAGTAAATAACTATTGGTGGGTCGAACAAGATATGTGAATATCGGAACCAAAATGATCGCATATGATGTTTTTCTAGGATTGTTATCTTAGGAAAAATTATTGGTGGAATGTAGGGTGCGTGTAGCGTGTCAAGCTTTAGTTAAGACCTAAACGCCAACCAGGTGAGTTTCGTGTGAATTTTGTGGTTGCTTGCATGAAAAGTTGATTCTAAATTATTTGCGATTACATGTTACTGTTGTTATTGCTATGAATATTTGTGTGAAATTTTGTGAATTATTTCATATAAAAGGGTGAAAATGGTGGGTGACATATAGGGAACAGGTGTATTTACACGGTCTTATTATTAGTCGTCGTACAGGGTGTTAGTACGCGGCGGAGAGCTTACGCTCTATTTATCTAGCCGTAAGCATATTTGTTGTGCCCGGCGGAGGGACTCGTTCCCTGGAATTGACAGTAGTTCCCTAATGTGTCATCAAGGGTGGAAATAAATGAAAAGATTTATATTGATAAATTGTCGCATTATTTTTATTTTATTGACGTCAATATGCATGAAAACCACGAACTCACTAGGCCCTAGGCTTACCCATTAGAATCTTTAAATGCACGCAACCCAGGAAATTACGTAGCAAGTGGCAGCGGGAATGGAAAGGATAAGGTTCAGACTTGAAGAAGGCGACAAGTTTTGAAGAAGACGTGGCGCACCAAGTGTTTAATTAAATTTCTAATTGCTTCCGCTATTATTATTAATAATTACTTTAGTATTTGAATCTTGATTTTTGGAAGTTTTGGGACTATGTTAAGTTATATTTATATTTGAAATTTGGGGTGTTACAAGTTGGTATCAGAGCGTGGTTTAAGCAGATTAGTCGTTGTTTAAACGCCTAAGCTTAAACGGGAGGAGCGGTACATCGCCTAATCTGGAATGCGTCTCGTTTGTAGGTACGATGGATCATGGAAAGGCAATCGTCGATGGTGGGGTGTCAGTTGAGGGTACTAGTGGGTTACTTCCCCACGAGAAGTTGAAGGCCGAGTTAGAGCTCTCCGACTCGGAAGGCAATCTGGAACCAACGACCCCACTCAGCCTCTCTGAACGGGATGAAGAAGACGAGGATGTGGAATCCGAGGTGGAGCCCGAAGAAGATCCTGAGGAGGAGCCCGAAGAAGACCCCGAGGAGGAATCCGATGGAAATCACGTGGAGTACCATGCGGAGCAAAGATACGAAACGTTCCATATGCCTTATGTGGAGTACACGCCAACTAGTCCTGGTACCTACTGGGAGCGACTTTATAAAGATGAAATGCCACAGGCACAGCACGAGATTCATAGTTTGAAAAGAAAGATTGAAGAGATAGATGAACATAGGTCAAGGCTCGTACAGGAGAACCAAATAAGGGTTGATGCTGCTGAGAAAAGTAAACGCAAGATACGAAGGTTGGAACAGGAGGTGTCAGAGCTAAGGAAACCGACTATCACTAAGTTGTGGGAAGGGTTTGTGGCTTGGGCAAAACAAGCCAAGGCCACGACTTACGGATTCCTAGATAAGGTGGTTGGAAGAGAACCACCTCAGGCCGAGGTGTTGGTCATTCAAAGTGGTCCCGGAGATCGAAAAGCTAAAAAGATAAGGAAGTACTTGAAGGAGGGAAAGAGAATATTGAAATATGATGACATCGTTTTTAAAAATTAGAAAGTAGGAGTGCAATGATTTGTCTTTTTTTTTTTATTTCTCTTGGTTGTTGGCTTGAGTGACTTGATGTGAACAAGACGTATGCCTATTTTTGAAGTTTTAATAATTTGGAATAAAATTTATGTTTGTTATACTTATTGTGTTATAAACATAAATATGTAGTTGATATGTCTTCACGAAGGTCTGGGAGGTTCACTAGGGTCACTCCGGAGGAAGAACGCATCCCAATTGGAGCTTATGTTAGAGCACCAGGAGATGTTCCAGAAACCCCACTGAACCCGAACGCTAGTCGTGGACGGGGCCAAGGAAGAGGTAGGGGTAGAGGAAGAGGCCGAGGTGCTGTTACAGCACCGATACCTGTACAATCGGCCCATGGTAGCTCTGGATCCCACCGCGGTCGAGGTCGAGGTCGTGGAAGGGGTCGTGCGGCAAACACGATCACTAGAGAAGAGTTGGCTGATGAGATTGCTCGAGCAATTCGAGACACCTTACCAGATGTAATTGCTCAGGCACGAGAAGCAATAATGGGTGAGTATGAAGGTAACTTGGGTGGAGGTGAAGAGGACTACGATTACAGTACACCAAATATGAGTCGTGAACCAAGTATTGCACAACCCACAAGGCATCATGGCAACCACAATCGGTGGGGTTGTAGTTACAAGACGTTCATGAACTGCAAGCCACCCATTTTTAACGGAGAAATTGATCCCGTTTTGTCATCAACATGGATCATGGAGATTGAGGGAACATTCGATACTAGCAAGTGTGCGGATGAGGACAAGGTGATTTATGCTGCGACAATGCTAAAAGGGGAGGCAATACATTGGTGGGGCATGGTGAAGGAGGTTAGGGGGCGTGAGGCGGCCAAGAATATGTCATGGGATGAGTTCCTAAGAATTTTTAAAGAAAAGTTTTGCCCTCGTACAACGGTTAAACAGTTGGAGGAAGAATTTTTAAGGTTGGAGCAGGGGAATATGACTTTGAGGGAGTACACCACAAAGTTCACGGAGAAGGCAAGGTTTGCCGAATTTTATGTATATACGGAAGAAAGAAGGGTGGAACGCTATATTTGGGGATTGAGAACAGCTATCCGTGAATTTGTTCAAATTCAGAAACCGGGTACTTTCCAGTCTGCTGTTGATGCTGCAGAAGGTCGCGAACGTGAGAAGAATCGTCAAGGTGAAGACAGGGCTTTGGGGAAAAGAAAATGGGAGGGTACAAATAATGATTCGAAGAAAGGCAAGACCTCAGGGCAAGAACGTAAGGTTGATCAAAGCTCTAGAGTAAAGCAATGTCCGAAATGTAACCGTTATCATAAGGGGGAGTGTAACATGAATCAGAAAGTTTGCTACAAGTGTGGTAAGCCGGGGCACATAGCTACAGAATGTAAGACAGGAAGGGTATGTTACGGGTGTGGTTCCCCTAACCACATTAAGTCGGAATGTCCCCAGGGTAAAGGTAACAACAATCAAGGCAGGATAACAGACAATCGGTCGACGGATAAAAAGGCTGACACTGGTAGACCAAAAGCTAGAGCTTTTCGCATGACGGCTCAGGAGGCTCAGGAGACCCCGGATGTGGTGACAGGTACTTTCCTAGTAAACTCAATTCATGCTAGGGTGTTATTTGATTCTGGTGCAAATAGATCTTTTGTGTCTTCTACTTTTTGCAAAAACCTGGGTAGAAATGCAAAGACTCTAGAACATGCCTTAGATATTGAAACTGCTGACGATCATTGGGTAGTAGTAAGAGAGGAATATGATGATTGCTCTATCGAAATAGAAGGTAGTGTGCTACCGTTAAAATTATTACCTATAGCCCTAGGTGATTTTGATATTGTTATAGGGATGGATTGGTTGTCGAAAAACCAAGCGATTATAGATTGTGAAAAAAGGATTGTTCAAGTTTGGGTGCCAGAAAAAGGAATGGTAAAGATTTACGGTGATCGGCGAATTAAGGACTCTATTTTGATATCAGTGACTAAGGCAACTCGTTATCTAAAGAAAGGGTGTCAAAGTTATTGGGCATATGTTCTCGATGCCAAACAGGACAAGCCTGAAATAACACATATACCAGTTGTACGCGAGTTCCAAGATGTGTTTCCTGATGACCTAACTAGCTTGCCACCGGATAGGCAAGTGGAGTTTCGAATCGATCTTACCCCAGGAGTAGCACCGATTGCTCGTGCGCCCTATCGGTTAGCACCAACCGAAATGAAGGAGTTGATCGCTCAGTTGCAAGATTTGCTCGACAAGGTTTTTATTCGGCCCAGTACCTCACCGTGGGGTGCACCAGTAGTATTCGTCAAGAAGAAGGATGGGACAATGCGAATGTGCATTGACTACAGGGAGTTAAACAAGGTGACTATAAAGAACCGGTATCCATTACCGAGAATTGATGACCTATTCGATCAACTCCAGGGGGCAAGTTACTTCTCAAAGATCGATTTATGGTCGGGGTATCACCAGCTGAAAGTCAGAGAAGAAGATGTGTCGAAGACAACCTTTCGAACTAGGTATGGTCATTACGAGTGTTTAGTAATGCCATTTGGTTTGACCAATGCACCAGCTGTATTCATGGATCTGATGAACCAGGTGTGCAAGCCATACCTAGACAAGTTTGTAATCGTCTTTATCGATGACATATTGATATACTCTAAAAGTAAGGCAGACCATGAGCAACATCTGCGGCTAACACTTAGTTTATTGAGGAAAGAAAAATTATTTGCCAAATTTTCGAAGTGCGAGTTTTGGCTTCGGGAAGTCCAGTTTTTGGGACATGTTGTAAATGAACAAGGTATCAAGGTGGACCCAGCAAAGATTGAGGCGATTGAAAAGTGGGAACCACCAAGGACCCCATTAGAAGTTCGAAGTTTTCTTGGGTTGGCAGGATACTATAGACGGTTTATACAAGACTTCTCGCGCATAGCTGCACCGCTAACTACCCTGACAAGGAAAAATGTGAAGTTCGAATGGAAGCCAGAGCAAGATAATGCCTTTAACGTCTTAAAGGAAAAGCTTAGCAGTGCACCAGTATTATCTTTACCAGAAGGCAATGATCGCTTTGTTGTTTATAGTGATGCATCCAAGTTAGGTTTGGGGTGTGTTTTGATGCAAAACGGTAAGGTGATTGCTTATGCCTCACGACAGTTAAAGGTTCACGAGCGTAAATACCCAACACATGATATGGAGTTGGCTGCAGTAGTGTTCGCTTTAAAGATTTGGAGACACTATTTGTATGGGACAAGGTGTCAGATCTTCACTGATCACAAGAGTTTGAAATACTTGTTCGATCAGAAAGATCTGAACATGAGACAACAACGGTGGATGGAACTATTAAAAGATTACGACTGTGAGATATTGTATCATCCGGGGAAGGCAAATGTGGTAGCTGATGCATTAAGTCGTAAGGAAAGAAGAGAATCACCTAAGACTCGGATGATGAAGATTAGCATAACCACCAACTTACTAGATGATTTGAGAAAGAATCAAGAGGAAGCCTCGAAGGAAGAGAAGTGGAAAAGTGAAAGGGTGGTGGGGGTAATACAATCATTGGAAAAGGATAGTCGTGGCTTGAAGTGTTTCCAAGGAAGGGTTTGGGTACCACGAGTGGGTGAAGTGCGAAACTTACTTCTCAAGGAAGCGCACATGTCAAAGTACTCAATCCATCCGGGAACAAACAAGATGTATCAAGACTTACGAAAATCTTACTGGTGGCCTGGTATGAAAAAGGATATAGCCTATTTTGTTGAAAGGTGTTTGACGTGCTTGAAGGTGAAGGCTGAACACCAAAGGTCATACGGTCAGTTACAGTCAATGGAGATTCCAGTGTGGAAATGGGATCACATCACAATGTACTTTGTGACTAAGTTACCAAGGACACCAAAAGGTTATGACGCGATTTGGGTAGTTGTGGATAGATTAACCAAATCGGCGCACTTCCTTCCAATTAAGGAGATATACCCGTTAGAAAGGCTAGCTAAATTATACGTTGACGAGATAGTGAAACTACATGGAGTTCCATTATCTATTATTTCGGATCGGGATAGTCGTTTTACGTCGACATTTTGGGGTAGCTTCCAACGAGAAATGGGTACTCGAATAAAATTGAGCACGGCATACCACCCACAAACAGATGGGCAAAGTGAACGGACAATACAGACCTTGGAAGACATGTTAAGGTCTTGTGTTATTGATTTCGGAGGTTCGTGGGAAACTCATTTGCCGTTAATAGAGTTTTCCTACAACAATAGCTATCATGCAAGTATAAAAGTCGCACCATATGAGGCTCTATATGGCAGGAAATGTAGAACTCCATTATGTTGGAATGAGGTGGGGGAGAAACAGTTGGCTGGACCTGAACTTGTTCAGCAAACTACCGACAAAATCCAGGTGATTAGGGATAACATTAAGGTTGCTCAGGTTCGGCAGAAAAGTTATGCAGATAAGCGGAGAAAGCCAATAATGTTTCAGGTCGGTGATAAAGTTATGTTAAAGGTGTCCCCATGGAAGGGCGTTGTTCGTTTTGGTAAGCGGGGGAAGTTAAGTCCTCGCTACGTTGGACCCTTTATAATTAAGGAACGAGTTGGACAGGTAGCCTATCGATTGGAGCTACCAAGGGAAATGCAGGGCATTCATAGCACATTCCATGTCTCTAATCTAAAGAAGTGTCTAGCGGATACCGCCATGGAAGTGCCACTTCAAGAAATTAAGGTTGATGAGAAGCTACGATATACAGAAGAACTCGTTGCGATTATAGATCGAAAGGTCAGAAAGTTAAGGAATGTGGAGATACCACTGGTGAAAGTTCAGTGGAAGTATCATAAATGTTCGGATGCAACATGGGAGACCGAGCGAGATATGAAGGCTAAATACCCTCATTTATTTGATTAATTTAAATTCTGAGGACGGAATTTTTCTAAGGGGGGAAGTTTGTAATAACTCACAAAAAAATATATATGTAATATATATAATCTGATTATATCAATCTAAAAGAAAGAGGATTAGTTCACAATTAATGGGTTAATTATATACAAATTATGAGGCTTAATGATCAAAACCGTCACCTTGATTAGGTTAGTTAAATACGAGCAAATGAAAGGGTTTCGCCGGTTATAGACTTAGACATTATATATAGCATGAAAAATCAAGTGGAACCCCCACTGGAATTGTGAAAAAAGACGAAGAGTTAAGGGAGAAATCGGGTGTTGAATTTCTTGAAGATTTTCGGAGTGTTTCTTGAAATTGAGGTAATGTTACGTGATTTAAGTTTTATATTGTTGTTTGGATAAATTTATATGCATGATAGGTGTATTTTGGTTCCACTTGTTGTCTTGATTCGACCCACACTAGTAGTAATTTGACAAAATCTAAAAATAGAGTTTTTAAAAATAAAACCTGCAACTCGTATGGTCATAGAATTATTGCTAAATTTTTACGGGAATATGTCAACAACATGTGGAGATGGTTTGTGGTAATTTTAAAAGAATTAATTTACATACTTTTCGAAGATGCGTTATATTCAAAAATGGCAGTAGGTAAATTTGTTTGCGGGTAAAGAAGATGACTGTCCGGGTATATTTCTTTTGGGTGGGTGGAATTGTTTTCCAGTGTTTTAAAATAAATTATTTACAATTTTAAAACCAAAATATAGTAGAAGCTTACTGGTTAATGAAGGTGATTGAGCCCAAGGTCGTGTGATCAATCTTTGGGCGCGTCTCCTTTTATTTCAGTTTTTTTTGGGGCAAAATGAATCGTGTTCTTTTACTTGCTTATATTAATATTTACACAAATGATCCTTACCTTTTGAAAGGTTTGCTGAATCTATCCTTGTGCTTGATAAGCACGCATTTTTTGAAGGAAAAGTTAAGTTTAGGAAACTTTAATTTTAGTCCCTGAAGTATTTTTTTATGAACTAAGGTCTTATTCAAAAGTTAAATACGGAAACTTCACATGGTCGTATTTTTGGACGTTGTGAAAGTTTATTTATTTAATTATTTTTATTCACTTATTTATGTATCTATTTATTTTATATGTTCTTCTGTGAGTGAAATTCTATTAGTTTAGCAAATTAAATTAAATATGACATCATACGTTTAGATATCCGATTTATGTAATGTTGGCATATATTTAAGTAAGATTTTACAAATGTCGTAAATATGTTAGTAAATAACTATTGGTGGTTCGAACAAGATATGTGAATATCGGAACCAAAATGATCGCATATGATGTTTTTCTAGGATTGTTATCTTAGGAAAAATTATTGGTGGAATGTAGGGTGCGTGTAGCGTGTCAAGCTTTAGTTAAGACCTAAACGCCAACCAGGTGAGTTTCGTGTGAATTTTGTGGTTGCTTGCATGAAAAGTTGATTCTAAATTATTTGCGATTACATGTTACTGTTGTTATTGCTATGAATATTTGTGTGAAATTTTGTGAATTATTTCATATAAAAGGGTGAAAATGGTGGGTGACATATAGGGAACAGGTGTATTTACACGGTCTTATTATTAGTCGTCGTACAGGGTGTTAGTACGCGGCGGAGAGCTTACGCTCTATTTATCTAGCCGTAAGCATATTTGTTGTGCCCGGCGGAGGGACTCGTTCCCTGGAATTGACAGTAGTTCCCTAATGTGTCATCAAGGGTGGAAATAAATGAAAAGATTTATATTGATAAATTGTCGCATTATTTTTATTTTATTGACGTCAATATGCATGAAAACCACGAACTCACTAGGCCCTAGGCTTACCCATTAGAATCTTTAAATGCACGCAACCCAGGAAATTACGTAGCAAGTGGCAGCGGGAATGGAAAGGATAAGGTTCAGACTTGAAGAAGGCGACAAGTTTTGAAGAAGACGTGGCGCACCAAGTGTTTAATTAAATTTCTAATTGCTTCCGCTATTATTATTAATAATTACTTTAGTATTTGAATCTTGATTTTTGGAAGTTTTGGGACTATGTTAAGTTATATTTATATTTGAAATTTGGGGTGTTACAAGTTGGTATCAGAGCGTGGTTTAAGCAGATTAGTCGTTGTTTAAACGCCTAAGCTTAAACGGGAGGAGCGGTACATCGCCTAATCTGGAATGCGTCTCGTTTGTAGGTACGATGGATCATGGAAAGGCAATCGTCGATGGTGGGGTGTCAGTTGAGGGTACTAGTGGGTTACTTCCCCACGAGAAGTTGAAGGCCGAGTTAGAGCTCTCCGACTCGGAAGGCAATCTGGAACCAACGACCCCACTCAGCCTCTCTGAACGGGATGAAGAAGACGAGGATGTGGAATCCGAGGTGGAGCCCGAAGAAGATCCTGAGGAGGAGCCCGAAGAAGACCCCGAGGAGGAATCCGATGGAAATCACGTGGAGTACCATGCGGAGCAAAGATACGAAACGTTCCATATGCCTTATGTGGAGTACACGCCAACTAGTCCTGGTACCTACTGGGAGCGACTTTATAAAGATGAAATGCCACAGGCACAGCACGAGATTCATAGTTTGAAAAGAAAGATTGAAGAGATAGATGAACATAGGTCAAGGCTCGTACAGGAGAACCAAATAAGGGTTGATGCTGCTGAGAAAAGTAAACGCAAGATACGAAGGTTGGAACAGGAGGTGTCAGAGCTAAGGAAACCGACTATCACTAAGTTGTGGGAAGGGTTTGTGGCTTGGGCAAAACAAGCCAAGGCCACGACTTACGGATTCCTAGATAAGGTGGTTGGAAGAGAACCACCTCAGGCCGAGGTGTTGGTCATTCAAAGTGGTCCCGGAGATCGAAAAGCTAAAAAGATAAGGAAGTACTTGAAGGAGGGAAAGAGAATATTGAAATATGATGACATCGTTTTTAAAAATTAGAAAGTAGGAGTGCAATGATTTGTCTTTTTTTTTTATTTCTCTTGGTTGTTGGCTTGAGTGACTTGATGTGAACAAGACGTATGCCTATTTTTGAAGTTTTAATAATTTGGAATAAAATTTATGTTTGTTATACTTATTGTGTTATAAACATAAATATGTAGTTGATATGTCTTCACGAAGGTCTGGGAGGTTCACTAGGGTCACTCCGGAGGAAGAACGCATCCCAATTGGAGCTTATGTTAGAGCACCAGGAGATGTTCCAGAAACCCCACTGAACCCGAACGCTAGTCGTGGACGGGGCCAAGGAAGAGGTAGGGGTAGAGGAAGAGGCCGAGGTGCTGTTACAGCACCGATACCTGTACAATCGGCCCATGGTAGCTCTGGATCCCACCGCGGTCGAGGTCGAGGTCGTGGAAGGGGTCGTGCGGCAAACACGATCACTAGAGAGGAGTTGGCTGATGAGATTGCTCGAGCAATTCGAGACACCTTACCAGATGTAATTGCTCAGGCACGAGAAGCAATAATGGGTGAGTATGAAGGTAACTTGGGTGGAGGTGAAGAGGACTACGATTACAGTACACCAAATATGAGTCGTGAACCAAGTATTTCACAACCCACAAGGCATCATGGCAACCACAATCGGCGGGGTTGTAGTTACAAGACGTTCATGAACTGCAAGCCACCCATTTTTAACGGAGAAATTGATCCCGTTTTGTCATCAACATGGATCATGGAGATTGAGGGAACATTCGATACTAGCAAGTGTGCGGATGAGGACAAGGTGATTTATGCTGCGACAATGCTAAAAGGGAGGCAATATATTGGTGGGGCATGGTGAAGGAGGTTAGGGGGCGTGAGGCGGCCAAGAATATGTCATGGGATGAGTTCCTAAGAATTTTTAAAGAAAAGTTTTGCCCTCGTACAACGGTTAAACAGTTGGAGGAAGAATTTTTAAGGTTGGAGCAGGGGAATATGACTTTGAGGGAGTACACCACAAAGTTCACGGAGAAGGCAAGGTTTGCCGAATTTTATGTATCTACGGAAGAAAGAAGGGTGGAACGCTATATTTGGGGATTGAGAACAACTATCCGTGAATTTGTGCAAATTCAGAAACCGGGTACTTTCCAGTCTGCTGTTGATGCTGCAGAAGGTCGCGAACGTGAGAAGAATCGTCAAGGTGAAGACAGGGCTTTGGGGAAAAGAAAATGGGAGGGTACAAATAATGATTCGAAGAAAGGCAAGACCTCAGGGCAAGAACGTAAGGTTGATCAAAGCTCTGGAGTAAAGCAATGTCCGAAATGTAACCGTTATCATAAGGGGGAGTGTAACATGAATCAGAAAGTTTGCTACAAGTGTGGTAAGCCGGGGCACATAGCTACAGAATGTAAGACAGGAAGGGTATGTTACGGGTGTGGTTCCCCTAACCACATTAAGTCGGAATGTCCCCAGGGTAAAGGTAACAACAATCAAGGCAGGATAACAGACAATCGGTCAACGGATAAAAAGGCTGACACTGGTAGACCAAAAGCTAGAGCTTTTCGCATGACGGCTCAGGAGGCTCAGGAGACCCCGGATGTGGTGACAGGTACTTTCCTAGTATACTCAATTCATGCTAGGGTGTTATTTGATTCTGGTGCAAATAGATCTTTTGTGTCTTCTACTTTTTGCAAAAACCTGGGTAGAAATGCAAAGACTCTAGAACATGCCTTAGATATTGAAACTGCTGACGATCATTGGGTAGTAGTAAGAGAGGAATATGATGATTGCTCTATCGAAATAGAAGGTAGTGTGCTACCGTTAAAATTATTACCTATAGCCCTAGGTGATTTTGATATTGTTATAGGGATGGATTGGTTGTCGAAAAACCAAGCGATTATAGATTGTGAAAATAGGATTGTTCAAGTTTGGGTGCCAGAAAAAGGAATGGTAAAGATTTACGGTGATCGTCGAATTAAGGACTCTATTTTGATATCAGTGACTAAGGCAACTCGTTATCTAAAGAAAGGGTGTCAAAGTTATTGGGCATATGTTCTCGATGCCAAACAGGACAAGCCTGAAATAACACATATACCAGTTGTACGCGAGTTCCAAGATGTGTTTCCTGATGACCTAACTAGCTTGCCACCGGATAGGCAAGTGGAGTTTCGAATCGATCTTACCCCAGGAGTAGCACCGATTGCTCGTGCGCCCTATCGGTTAGCACCAACCGAAATGAAGGAGTTGATGGCTCAGTTGCAAGATTTGCTCGACAAGGTTTTTATTCGGCCCAGTACCTCACCGTGGGGTGCACCAGTATTATTCGTCAAGAAGAAGGATGGGACAATGCGAATGTGCATTGACTACAGGGAGTTAAACAAGGTGACTATAAAGAACCGGTATCCATTACCGAGAATTGATGACCTATTCGATCAACTCCAGGGGGCAAGTTACTTCTCAAAGATCAATTTATGGTCGGGGTATCACCAGCTGAAAGTCAGAGAAGAAGATGTGTCGAAGATAGCCTTTCGAACTAGGTATGGTCATTACGAGTTTTTAGTAATGCCATTTGGTTTGACCAATGCACCAGCTGCATTCATGGATCTGATGAACCAGGTGTGCAAGCCATACCTAGACAAGTTTGTAATCGTCTTTATTGATGACATATTGATATACTCTAAAAGTAAGGCAGACCATGAGCAACATCTGCGGCTAACACTTAGTTTATTGAGGAAAGAAAAATTATTTGCCAAATTTTCGAAGTGCGAGTTTTGGCTTCGGGAAGTCCAGTTTTTGGGACATGTTGTAAATGAACAAGGTATCAAGGTGGACCCAGCAAAGATTGAGGCGATTGAAAAGTGGGAACCACCAAGGACCCCATTAGAAGTTCGAAGTTTTCTTGGGTTGGAAGGATACTATAGACGGTTTATACAAGACTTCTCGCGCATAGCTGCACCGCTAACTACCCTGACAAGGAAAAATGTGAAGTTCGAATGGAAGCCAGAGCAAGATAATGCCTTTAACGTCTTAAAGGAAAAGCTTAGCAGTGCACCAGTATTATCTTTACCAGAAGGCAATGATGGCTTTGTTGTTTATAGTGATGCATCCAAGTTAGGTTTGGGGTGTGTTTTGATGCAAAACGGTAAGGTGATTGCTTATGCCTCACGACAGTTAAAGGTTCATGAGCGTAAATACCCAACACATGATATGGAGTTGGCTGCAGTAGTGTTCGCTTTAAAGATTTGGAGACACTATTTGTATGGGACAAGGTGTCAGATCTTCACTGATCACAAGAGTTTGAAATACTTGTTCGATCAGAAAGATCTGAACATGAGACAACAACGGTGGATGGAACTATTAAAAGATTACGACTGTGAGATATTGTATCATCCGGGGAAGGCAAATGTGGTAGCTGATGCATTAAGTCGTAAGGAAAGAAGAGAATCACCTAAGACTCGGATGATGAAGATTAGCATAACCACCAACTTACTAGATGATTTGAGAAAGAATCAAGAGGAAGCCTCGAAGGAAGAGAAGTGGAAAAGTGAAAGGGTGGTGGGGGTAATACAATCATTGGAAAAGGATAGTCGTGGCTTGAAGTGTTTCCAAGGAAGGGTTTGGGTACCACGAGTGGGTGAAGTGCGAAACTTACTTCTCAAGGAAGCGCACATGTCAAAGTACTCAATCCATCCGGGAACAAACAAGATGTATCAAGACTTACGAAAATCTTACTGGTGGCCTGGTATGAAAAAGGATATAGCCTATTTTGTTGAAAGGTGTATGACGTGCTTGAAGGTGAAGGCTGAACACCAAAGGTCATACGGTCAGTTACAGTCAATGGAGATTCCAGTGTGGAAATGGGATCACATCACAATGGACTTTGTGACTAAGTTACCAAGGACACCAAAAGGTTATGACGCGATTTGGGTAGTTGTGGATAGATTAACCAAATCGGCGCACTTCCTTCCGATTAAGGAGATATACCCGTTAGAAAGGCTAGCTAAATTATACGTTGACGAGATAGTGAAACTACATGGAGTTCCATTATCTATTTTTTCGGATCGGGATAGTCGTTTTACGTCGACATTTTGGGGTAGCTTCCAACGAGAAATGGGTACTCGAGTAAAATTGAGCACGGCATACCACCCGCAAACAGATGGGCAAAGTGAACGGACAATACAGACCTTGGAAGACATGTTAAGGTCTTGTGTTATTGATTTCGGAGGTTCGTGGGAAACTCATTTGCCGTTAATAGAGTTTTCCTACAACAATAGCTATCATGCAAGTATAAAAGTCGCACCATATGAGGCTCTATATGGCAGGAAATGTAGAACTCCATTATGTTGGAATGAGGTGGGGGAGAAACAGTTGGCTGGACCTGAACTTGTTCAGCAAACTACCGACAAAATCCAGGTGATTAGGGATAATATTAAGGTTGCTCAGGTTCGGCAGAAAAGTTATGCAGATAAGCGGAGAAAGCCAATAATGTTTCAGGTCGGTGATAAAGTTATGTTAAAGGTGTCCCCATGGATGGGCGTTGTTCGTTTTGGTAAGTGGGGGAAGTTAAGTCCTCGCTACGTTGGACCCTTTATAATTAAGGAACGAGTTGGACAGGTAGCCTATCGATTGGAGCTACCAAGGGAAATGCAGGGCATTCATAGCACATTCCATGTCTCTAATCTAAAGAAGTGTCTAGCGGATACCGCCATGGAAGTGCCACTTCAAGAAATTAAGGTTGATGAGAAGCTACGATATACAGAAGAACCCGTTGCGATTATAGATCGAAAGGTCAGAAAGTTAAGGAATGTGGAGATACCACTGGTGAAAGTTCAGTGGAAGTATCATAAATGTTCGGATGCAACATGGGAGACCGAGCGAGATATGAAGGCTAAATACCCTCATTTATTTGATTAATTTAAATTCCGAGGACGGAATTTTTCTAAGGGGGGAAGTTTGTAATAACTCACAAAAAAATATATATGTAATATATATAATCTGATTATATCAATCTAAAAGAAAGAGGATTAGTTCACAATTACTGGGTTAATTATATACAAATTATGAGGCTTAATGATCAAAACCGTCACCTTGATTAGGTTAGTTAAATACGAGCAAATGAAAGGGTTTCGCCGGTTATAGACTTAGGCATTATATATAGCATGAAAAATCAAGTGGAACCCCCACTGGAATTGTGAAAAAAGACGAAGAGTTAAGGGAGAAATCGGGTGTTGAATTTCTTGAAGATTTCCGGAGTGTTTCTTGAAATTGAGGTAATGTTACGTGATTTAAGTTTTATATTGTTGTTTGGATAGATTTATATGCATGATAGGTGTATTTTGGTTCCACTTGTTGTCTTGATTCGACCCACACTAGTAGTAATTTGACAAAATCTAAAAATAGAGTTTTTAAAAATAAAACCTGCAACTCGTATGGTCATAGAATTATTGCTAAATTTTTACGGGAATATGTCAACAACATGTGGAGATGCTTTGTGGTAATTTTAAAAGAATTAATTTACATCCTTTTCGAAGATGCGTTATATTCAAAAATGGCAGTAGGTAAATTTGTTTGCGGGTAAAGAAGATGATTGTCCGGGTATATTTCTTTTGGGTGGGTGGAATTGTTTTCCAGTGTTTTAAAATAAATTATTTACAATTTTAAAACCAAAATATAGTAGAAGCTTACTGGTTAATGAAGGTGATTGAGCCCAAGGTCGTGTGATCAATCTTTGGGCGCGTCTCCTTTTATTTCAGTTTTTTTTGGGGCAAAATGAATCGTGTTCTTTTACTTGCTTATATTAATATTTACACAAATGATCCTTACCTTTTGAAAGGTTTGCTGAATCTAACCTTGTGCTTGATAAGCACGCATTTTTTGAAGGAAAAGTTAAGTTTAGGAAACTTTAATTTTAGTCCCTGAAGTATTTTTTTATGAACTGGGGTCTTATTCAAAAGTTAAATACGGAAACTTCACATGGTCGTATTTTTGGACGTTGTGAAAGTTTATTTATTTAATTATTTTTATTCACTTATTTATGTATCTATTTATTTTATATGTTCTTCTGAGAGTGAAATTCTATTAGTTTAGCAAATTAAATTAAATATGACATCATACGTTTAGATATCCGATTTATGTAATGTTGGCATATATTTAAGTAAGATTTTACAAATGTCGTAAATATGTTAGTAAATAACTATTGGTGGGTCGAACAAGATATGTGAATATCGGAACCAAAATGATCGCATATGATGTTTTTCTAGGATTGTTATCTTAGGAAAAATTATTGGTGGAATGTAGGGTGCGTGTAGCGTGTCAAGCTTTAGTTAAGACCTAAACGCCAACCAGGTGAGTTTCGTGTGAATTTTGTGGTTGCTTGCATGAAAAGTTGATTCTAAATTATTTGCGATTACATGTTACTGTTGTTATTGCTATGAATATTTGTGTGAAATTTTGTGAATTATTTCATATAAAAGGGTGAAAATGGTGGGTGACATATAGGGAACAGGTGTATTTACACGGTCTTATTATTAGTCGTCGTACAGGGTGTTAGTACGCAGCGGAGAGCTTACGCTCTATTTATCTAGCCGTAAGCATATTTGTTGTGCCCGGCGGAGGGACTCGTTCCCTGGAATTGACAGTAGTTCCCTAATGTGTCATCAAGGGTGGAAATAAATGAAAAGATTTATATTGATAAATTGTCGCATTATTTTTATTTTATTGACGTCAATATGCATGAAAACCATGAACTCACTAGGCCCTAGGCTTACCCATTAGAATCTTTAAATGCACGCAACCCAGGAAATTACGTAGCAAGTGGCAGCAGGAATGGAAAGGATAAGGTTCAGACTTGAAGAAGGCGACAAGTTTTGAAGAAGACGTGGCGCACCAAGTGTTTAATTAAATTTCTATTTGCTTCCGCTATTATTATTAATAATTACTTTAGTATTTGAATCTTGATTTTTGGAAGTTTTGGGACTATGTTAAGTTATATTTATATTTGAAATTTGGGGTGTTACATCGTCAAAGGTCATGTAGTATGTCTCTTCAATCCTTCTTGAACGCTTGTTTAGGACCCTGTATGCCTTGGATGTGAGCGAGTAACCCAGAAAAATTCCCTTGTCGGCTTTGACATCAAACTTGTTGCGGTGTTCTTTAGAGTTAAAGATGAAACACCTTGAGCCGAACACATGGAAAAATTTCACATTGGGCTTTCTGTTGTTTAGTATCTCATATGGTGTGAGCGTGAATCGCTTGTTGAGATAGGACCTGTTCTGTGTAAAACAAGCAGCAGAAATAGCGTCAGCCCAAAAATAAAGAGGTAAGGAAGCGAAACTTAGCATAGTTCGGGCAGCTTCACACAAAGATCGGTTTCGTCTTTCGACTATTCCGTTCTGTTGTGGTGTGTAGGGAGCTGAGAAATTGTGACTAATTCCCTTTTCTGCAAGAAACTCTTCAAACTCCCTGTTCTTGAATTCAAGACCATTGTCGCTCCTTATGTTGCGAACAACCTTCTTGAGCTGTACTTCAATTTGCTTGATAAACACTTTCAGCTTTTGAGTCGCTTCAAATTTGAGCTTTAGAAAGAACACCCATGTAAATCGTGAAAAGTCATCAACAATAACAAGAATATACTTGCTACCACCGATGCTTTCGATAGATGAAGGACCACACAAATCGATATGAAGTAATTCGAGTGGTTCAACATCTTTTGTGTTGATTACAGATGGGTGACTTTGACGACTTTGCTTCCCCATTACGCATGCAGCACACAAATGCTCTCTGTTGAATTTGAGCAGTGGAAGACCCCTAACATGACCTCCAGTGACAAGTCGGTTGATATCTTTAAAGTTGAGATGAGAGAGTCTTCGGTGCCACAACCAGCTTTCGTCGGATTGAGCTTTTGATAACAGGCATATGGCTGGGTTTCCTTTGATGGGTTTCATGTTTAGAGGAAACATTTCACCCTTTCGCTCTGACTTGAGAATCACTTTCTTTGTCTTTTTCTCTATGATTTCAGAACCTTCATCATCGAATGAGACTTTGAGACCTGTACCTCCAACAAGCTGAGATACACTGATGAGATTGTGTTGAAGTCCTTCCACATAAGCCACCTTCCTTATAGTAAAGTCCCCATTTGTAATCATTCCGTATCCCATTATGGTGCCGAAAGAATTATTTCCAAACTTGACGTTGCCACCATTTGCAAGAGATCTGTATTCTCTAAGCTCCTCTTTTCTCCCTGTCATGTGACGTGAGCAGCCACTATCTATGTACCATTCTTCGTCAAACTGCTCGTCACTTATAACCTGCAAAAATTAAGAAGATTTAGGAACCCAAAGTTTCTTGGGTCCACGTGAGCTTTTCATGGGAACGGGAACAGTAAGAGAGATGTCAACTAGATATGTTCGTTTTATGAGAGTTGTTTCATCTTTCTTTTTAATGGTAAAAACTTTTATTTTGTTAGGATTGGGTGTGTTCGGTTTGGACTCTGGTTTGGATTCATTGACCTTCTGCTTTCCCTTTTGTTCAGCTGACGGATGAGATTTTTGAGAGCAAACAGAATTTTCTTTAGAGCAAGATGGAGATGAATTGGTGGTAGTATAAGAATTAGAAGAACGAGAAGAATCAGAATGAGTGGATTTGGATTGAGAGGACTTCCTGGCTGGAGACTCTAGGTGACCCTTTTGCTTTTGATCATTGGAGGGACTGACCTTAGAGTCTTGTTCTCTTTTGACTTCAGAACTGAACCTTTGCGTTCGATTGTAGTTGTTCTTGGAACCGAACCTTTGGTTTCGGTTGAAGTCTTTTTCAGAACCGAACCTTTGCCTTCGGTTGGTATTTTCTTGTGAACCGAACCTTGGCTTTCGGTTGTTGTGGCTCTCAGGCTTTCCGACAGGATTGTTTTCATACTTCAGATTCTTGTCTTGATGTGAGAAGTATGCATTCTGGGATTGCCAGAATTGTTTCCTTTCAGAAAGGTTCTTCCTGTATCTTTGGTTCCTTTCTCTCTTCCTATTCCTCATCTGCTTAGGTTGATGATGAACATTCGCTTTCGTTTTTGGTGTATCCTTGGTTGGTTCCTTTTGATCTGTAGGAGTTTTACTTTGAGCTGAGGAAGCAGAGGGAATGTCTGAAGGAGTTTCACTTTGAGCTAAGGGATCGTCTTCTTTTGCTGATCTTTCATCCTCCTGAGGAATATCTTTCGTACCACTGGTGCTTGGCTCATTGAAATTATCCGGCTTGTTCAAGGGTTCAGGTATGTATCTTCCTTTACTCATCCAGGAGGTTCTTTCAGATAAGCCAACGGTTTCGTTTGCATTATCTATTGGAGCTTCCCAGAAATACTCATCACAGCCATCAGCATTGTCTTCGTTTACAATAGCTGTGAGTTCAGCTGTTTGATGTTCGGTTACTCCAGTCACCTTATATACTTGATTCGGAGTGGTCCTGACCTTTTGATACACAACTGCTTTCTCTGCTAATTTCGGGTACGTTTGTTGGGACAAACGAGCGAACTCCACTGGATTTTCAGAAATAAGATTCTTGTGGTTTTCAGGTTCGCTTTTAACAAATTCTGAGCAGTCAACCGTGTCCTCTACAGAAATTTCACTCATGTTTTCGTCCTCGTTAAGCTCAGATGCATTTTCAACATCAATTTTGTTTTCTGAGCTTACGTTGGCGTTTAAAGAGTCAAATTTTTGCATAGTTTCGGTTCTCAGTTTAAGTCTGTCATTTTCATCCAAAAGATTTTTAAGCATGTCCTTGTGGTCCTTGGATTTAATGAAGGACTCAATTTTGTCCAGTCCATACATGTAGGTCGGATTGACATCATCAGACGATATCACACTCTCACAATTGTAGGCTTCGGCATCGATTTCATCCTCCTTAAACTCTAGGAAGGGCAAAATCATGCGATGGATCTTTTGGCCTATTTCACAATCCAAGTGAAGCTGAGTAATATTAGAATATAAACGTTTAGCAATTAAACAAAAAACATTCCGCTGTTTTAACAATTTTAAATTGTCTCTTTGTAAATAAATGTTTTCGTCTTTAACTTTAACTAATTCCGACTCCTTTAACTCGATCCACATTCTCCGCTCCTCACTCTTCGACGCCACCCTGCTTAATTGATCAGTTAGGTTAGAATTGGTGACTCGAGTTTGAGTTAAGCTGCTATCTAGATGAGAAATTCTTGTATTAACATTTTTTAGTTCTTTCTCATATGAGGATGGTGGAACTTTAGATGAAATACAAACAGATTGTACCTTCTTTATCAGTTCATCGAGCTCATTGAACTGCTGGCTGAGTGGTTTGGCCGTAAAGCACATGTCGTCCTGCACCTTCGGTCCATCGCTTCCACCATCGGTGTTGTATCCCCTCATTTGAGATACGTCAATCACCACGAAGCATCTTCCTCCACTGCTTTCCTCCTTAGCCACATAAGCCTTTCCATGGGTAGGCTTCCTCACTTCATCGTCTTCTGAGTCGGTAGACCAAACTTCCGTGCTACCAAACTCGTCATCATTAACCAAACCCTGCACAATAAGAGCATTAATAGAAGGGTTAGCGGTAGACTTCTTCTTTCTCAACTCATCCAGTCTCTTCTGCAACACAGCTTCCTCATCATTTCCATCATCCTTTTCAGCCATCTTCTTAAGAACACAGTCCTTAGCATAGTGGTTTTTCCCACCACAGTAGAAACAGCTTACTCCGGAATCGCCATCCACCTTCGGTTCCTTCTTGGGCTCCTCAGCCTTCGGTTCATTGTTCACCTTTTCAGAGCTGTAACTCCCCTGCCAGTTTCGATTTTTGTTGCTAGGGAATCTCTTCTTTATGAACCTCTTGGGATTGGACACCATCATGGCATAATCCTCAGACGTGAGGTCATATTCCTCCAAATTGAGGTCTTCATCCTCCATCACAGCTTTACTTTTAGATAGGAGGGCCAACGAACCAAGACTTGAAACGGCGTTCTTCTCTTGTAGCACAATCTTCTCTTGGGACTTGAGAATACCCACCAGTTTCGCCAAAGAGTATGATTTAAACTGTTCATGGGCTTTGACTGTGGAAACCACTGCTCTCCATTCAGACCTCAGTCCATTCAAGAAAGTAACCTTCTGTTCGATAAGCTTTCTTTCAATATCGTGTTTGATCATCTTGCTGAGAAGATGATTGAAGCGATCAAACGTCTAGGTCACTGTTTCTTCGGCCCCTTGTCTGAATTCTCCAAACTCAGATAGAAGCAAAGTTTGGATAGAATGTTCAAGATCCTCGTCTGTAGAATACAGTTCGCGAAGTCTATCCCAAACTTCCTTTGCTGTCGTGCATGAGCTGACCAACCTGAATGTGTCGGACTAAAGGGCGAATCTGATCAACCTTAAAGCCTTGATATTACACTGGAATTTGTCCTTTTCATCTTGTGCAATATCCTTCACATCCTTTAGCAGATCGTTGTACTCTTTTTGTGTCTTAATAGTCCTGGACGTTGCAAAATGAGAAAATGGTCCATTAATGATAGCTTCCCATATGAGGTACCCATTATCCTCAGATCCAATCACGTAGTCTTCGAAGTGATGCGCCCATACTTCATAGTCATGGGTGTATAAGATTGGAATCTTTGTCGTCGAACCGATGCTGTTGGAAATATTAATAGGGTTTGATTGCGTCTCGTCCATAATGATCGAAAAAAAAACCTGTTCAAAGATCAGACTTGTAATAATGCAGATTAGGGCAAAACAATAAATATCAAGATACGTCAATAATGAGATGACGGCTCAATAAATATTATTAATTGCGGAAAAACCCTAACTGTAACCTTCTCACAGAAAAGATGTGTATCGATTACACAGTCTCCTGCTCTGATACCAATTGATGAGATTAAAAACAACCTTTAATCTATGAAGATCGATTAGATCTTGAACAAGTATGTAAATATAAAACAGTAAGAACGCAATAATAAGAACAAGACAAGATTGAATCAAACGAGTCGAATGATTAAACAAAATCCTCAGAAGAGCTCGATTAAGAACATCAACTGTAGAGGATTGGAAGGTTACAAGAACGATTAAGGAAACCTGTTGTGCTCTAGATTAATCGCTATTTCGTTAATCTCTAAAATCGTTAACCTAATATGCATGCAAGCATAAACTTATATACAAAACATAAAAGGCTCTCGGTTGGACAGGCCCAAACCGGAATATAAAACAGCTATACTATCGAGCCCAAAAGACGCAATCTTCAAAATAATCTTCAGCCCAACAGATACTTCACTTTTAATTTGGATAAATCCATCTTATGTTAGATCTTCTTCAAAACATCACAAATCTTGTGTTACACTCCTTGAACCATCCACATCTTCGAGATCTTTTGAAGGAAGTAAGCTAGGCCGAAAACAACATCATTTTCTCATATCTCTTCATCAAAATCGAACCAAACCCCAAGGTGAGTTCATACCCCTTGTTTTCTGTTTTTATATGTTTTTTGGGGGAGAATACAAGTTTCTTTGTGTAGATCTATGTGTAAATGCATGTCTATATGTGTTTTCCATGAATTATTTGGTGATTATGTGTTGATTTCTTCACTAATCTAAAAATATGTTAAGAAACTTGAAGTTTATCACTAGGATCTTCACATGAATCTTGAGAAAAGTATGTTTTATCACAAGGATTACATGTACACATGTAGATCTGGGATTTGTATACTTGATATAGCAAAAATAAGTGTAGTGTTCAAAGATCTATAAACTAAACTCACAAAACAGCCCTTGACAGAAAACGTTTGGTCCAATCTCGGACTGTTTTGACCATCCAAATGGAATTATTTTTCAAAACTGTTTTACATGGATAAAATTCAGATTTATACCTTTAAAATGACTACTCTCACGTTTTCATACGATTTTTCTACAATTTTTGGCGAATTTTACAAAACTGCCTATCAGATTTGAAATAATTTCGGACCAACCTGTGAAGATGAGAAATTTAACACTTGTTAGAAGCCATTAAAAATTTTGAGAAAATTTGTGAACAAAGTAGACAAAATTTATAAACTTTAAGAGTTTACGGATCCAAATTTCGACTTACGATGATTTTTCTACAAATTTTCAAACAACTAGGTCGGAAAAGCTCAAAAACCAGAAAATGTGTATTTTCACAAAAATCAAGCCAAGAATGTTAATTTTGACAAAAATGGGTTTTAACATGTTATTTTTACTACAAAATAGTCATCAAAACAAGTTTTGAACAAAATGGAGACTAAAGTGTTATTCTTACAAAAATTGTGCCCTAAATCCTAAATTTTTGGCTTATTGGACCAAGAACGTCATTTTTATAAAAAGTGGGCTTTAGATATCAATTATGTAAATAATCAAGCTAAAATAAACAAAACAATAACAAACGGGTCAAAAACGATATTCATATCCTTATTGGGCCTGGAAATAATACACATGTTTAGTGGGCCTTTGTGTCGTTTTACATGTATATTGGGCTCGGGATAGGTATTCATATCCTTATTGGGCCTGGAAATAATATAATTGTTTAGTGGGCCTTAGTGTCCTTTTACATGTATATTGAGCTTAGGATAGACATTCACATTCATTTTGAGCCTGGAAATAATAGACATGTATAGTGGGCCTTAGTGATCCACTTACATGTTTATTGGGCCTAGGAATGGGTTTTATATGCGTCATTCTTTTTATGCTATTTTAGTGGATACTATTTGCATGCTATTTGGGTCTATAAAAACCTTACATGTGAAATGGGCCTTAATTGTCCTTTCAAATATATTTTGGGCCCATGTTATATAATCTCATTCCCTTTAGGTCTTGAAATGATTTACATGTTTAGCGATGCCTTAGTGGTTCACTTACATGGATCATTGGACCTAGAATGAGTTTATACATTATTCTTCGCGTAAATTCGATTAAGGATCTAGCGAGTTTTGTAGCACCTGGTTTCCGGTATGTGAATTTTATTTGAGCATTGCCCTATTTTAGCCTTAGACTCGGCGAGTCATAGGGTCCGACTCGCCGAGTAGGGACGAGACTCAGGACGCGTTTTAAGTAGGCGACTCGACGAGTCCATATCCTGGACTCGGCGAGTCACCGCTGCGGGATGAAACCCTAAGTTTCAAGGGTTTGCCCCCTATTTAAACTCTCATTCCGCCCCAACTCGTCCCCATTCACCCCCAGAACTCCCCCTACATCGTTTTCCCTTGTTTTCTTGAGAGTTTGAGGTGTGCTTGGTGTGTTCTTGAAGGTTTTGAAGAGTAAGAGGAGTAGATCAAGAAGAGGAGAAGGAGATCAGCCATCCTTGTGTCAGTTCAACATTTCCTTTGAGGTATAACCCGTTTTCCCCTTGATTCTATGCTTAAAACTTCATTTGGGTCCTTCTTGGTCAATTCCCCAAGTTTGCATGTTCATTATATGTTGTAATAAGGCGTTTGGCCTTTGGATCTATGTAAGATTGAGCTCCAGGAGCTCAGATCTGTTAGCTTTTTGGCCTCATGAGGCTTGTTAGCCCTAGATTTACCATTTTGAGACATTTTGAGCCTTATAATCCATATTGGTGAATATCCACACGTAAAGTTGGAAACTTTACGTGTGATTCGTGTCCTAGAAGTCCAGATCTATGAATGGCATGGTCTGGAACCGAGCAAATCGGTATATTTAAGGAGTGCATGGCGACGACTCGGCGAGTCGCATAGGTGACTCGGCGAGTCTGGTCGCGAGTCACCGAATTGGTCCCTTCTTCATGTGTCGAGTTGAGCCTTGAGTCACAGGGGGTGACTCGGTGAGTTGGGAGCTGAACTCACCCATGTTAGGACTCGGCGAGTCAATGCCCTGACTCGGCGAGTCCAAGGCAATCTTCATAGCTCAAGAACAGACTCGGCGAGCTGTTCATACAACTCGGCGAGTCTTAGCATAAGGTGTTCATCGGATGAAGATGAACTCGACGAGTTGTTCATACAACTCGGCGAGTAGGATGAAGGTGTTGAATGGCAGATAGAAGGTGAACTCGTCGAGTCATAGCCCGACTCGACGAGTAGAACCAGGGACCCAGGACATTGGTTTGCTAGG